>NC_056741.1:669572924-669747924 GCF_019279795.1 Protopterus annectens | reverse complement strand
GCCCTACACATGTGTACTATGGACAGCTGTGGACTGTACATGGCAGAATGGACAGTTCACTGTCTCTGGCCATGAACACAGGAACTGGCTCTGCCAGGAGGGGCACTGGCACCACCATGCTCAGGGTCAGATGCGATGTGAGTAGCTGATGATGACTGCTGTCTACTGGACCTGTGTCCCCCATGGGACCACTCAGGAGCATGTGCCCATGGTCTGCCACATCCTGGTATGGGCAGCACACTCTCTTCTGTAGTGCTGGAGGTACTGCCACTATGGGAGCATGAGTGTGCATGGCAACATGGACACTGAGCAGATGGCTTTGCTGAACTACATCTACATGTCCAATGCCCTCCGCCAACCAGATGTTCCAGCACAGACAATGTATGATAAAAGACTAACACTGTCTCAGCCCACCATCTGTCCACTGCATCAGTGAAATGATCCATGGCATCACCAATGTGGTTGAAGCAGTCATGGATGCCAGACTGTGCTGCAGCCATAATCCTGAACATCCATCTGGTGTTACATTCGGAACATGCCTGTGCTTACATGACAGAATGAAAAATGTGGCAAGTGACCCATGATGTGACATCTGTGACAGGTGATGGATGGGCAGCAGTCCTCCTTCCAGCATCCCTGTCAATCTGCCTGTGTGAGTCCTCACCAGCTCTCTGGCTATGGCCATTGTCTACACTCACTGATGACATAGTTGCCACACTGTTCTGTTTGATGTCACCACACTCTGTCTGATATCTGTGGCCTCAGGGGACTGGGTATGTGTGTGCATACTGACTGTGTGTGGGGACGATGGGGGAGGAAGTGGGATGTCAACCCCTGGGACAGATTCAACCCCCAACAACCCCACCTGTGCCACACTATGGCCACCATCATCATCAGAGTCCGATGAGACACTGACATCAGGTTGTGAGAGGGACAGACTCCAACACCCACATTCACCTGTGAGGAGGAAGACAAAATGAGTACATTACTACCTGCACTATTATGTATGGTAATCCATATAGACACATACAGGTGAGGACCCATAACTGCATTACACATACCACATCTTATTTCTGTTCCCATGCACAACACACAAACACACAACAACATACACAGACAAGACAGGCCCTTTATAGCATGCACTGCAGCTACATCCAGTTAATGTTGCCAGTACTATACACCTGTGAGATAAGCAATATGTCAATGTATCTGATAAACCTACACCTAAAACACAATGCATCCTTCTTCAGCATACTATGCCAGTTATAGTACCAGTGCTCAGGTATCTTTATACTGTGTGACAACAGGCATCTGTGAGCGATTGCCTCCTGTATAGCAGGCTGCATAGTCCTTCACAAAAATAAGTGCAAATGTGTTAATAGTCCTGCAAATACACAATTGTAATTACCCATTCAATGCACTCCAGTTAACTCCTACGAAATTGAACATGCAACTATTCTACTCTGACTAAGCATAACAGTTGTGCCAAGGGCAAAATGGCAGCCCTTAACATTCTTAGGGTATATATGATCCGTAAAACAACAGTGTCACACTTACCAGGTACAGGTACAGGACCTTGGATTCTGGCCACACCTGATGGACCTATGAAAATGTGAGGGAGAGGTATTGTCAGCAATACGAAATGTTGCATTGTTACAGGGTAATATGTGCGTATATCCACGTGTACAATAGTTGATGTAATACTGCCTACATTGGTGACATTCTGAGTATATGTGCACAACTGCATATTAAAACCAGCCCCTCAATGCAGATTGACCCGACACCCATGTACTGGTATGCAGAGGCTGCCACAATGACTGATACAGTATTACAGTGATGAACACAGGAAGCTTACCTGGACGCTCCTCTGATGTAGATGCTGTGGCACCCATCTCCAGGACATATAGGGTGATGGATGCTTTGGAGCTGGTGGTTGATCCCAGGTTCACTAGGTATTCCCCTGTGGCCAAGAGTGGTTGTTCTGTAGCAGGCCTCCACTGGTGACAGCACAGTCCCTGGCCACAGCGGCTGCCCTTTGTCATGCAGCATTGACCATATCTGTGGCCTGGTGTTGGACATGCTCTTAGGTCCTGCCTTGTTGGCCTATTTGGTTGACTGCCATGATGAGGTTAGCCCACAGTGCTGCTTGTTGGTCACAATGTTGGTGACTCCTGGACAGCAGAATGTTATGATGCAGTCTGAGGCCATCAAGGATAACATTATTTTCAGTGACTGTAAATGGTGGGTGCCTTCTTCCTGAAAGAAAACAATAGGGAAACACATCACAAGACCAGATACATGGACATCCACTATGTACAGTCCTGCATAGCCAAAATGGCCTGCACTATCCACTGCAACCTCCCATGGCATACTCCACAGTCTATCAACACACTACATGTGTGGCACTTGCCAACATAGTAGCAATACTAGTTATGTCCCTGTGTGCCATGACAGAGTCTGCTGTATGTCTCTACACCCATCAATGCCGTCCACTGTGGTGTGTCCCCTAGGGGCAAAGTCCTACTACTATGTTATATAGCCACTGTCATACAAACAGTTATGTGTTATTACAACTATATGGGGACTGTCCAGCAACATCATTGCGCAACAATGGCAGACAGCAATGTAAACCTGCTGTAGTATGTCTTCCCTGTAGGCATCATACTTCTCCAGTACACAGATGTTTGTGGAATGTGTACATGTGACTGATATATGTGGGCCTTTTGGCACACACATGTGGATATCTGACAAATGGTTGGCCAGTAATTGATGGTTGTTAGAATATAGAGAATCTGGCTGTCACATGCCAGACTCCTCAGAAGACACTTATGCTATAGTAATATCTGTTAGTCTATTCGTAGTTTTACTTTGTATGGCCAATGTGTACACTCTGTTGCTGAGTTTGGGCCTGTCCCCCCCACTAATAATGGCTATGACCTGAATTCCTGCTGTAAGGGGTTGATAGGTACATTAGCCATAGCCCTCAAGCAATGAGGTATAAATGTCAACAAAACCATGACCAAGCCAGACTACATCAGGCTACATAGAGTCTGTCATGTCTGTCATGATTTTCTAACCTTAATCTTTAATGACTTGCCACTACTTAGCCAGAAACATACATTTTTATGAAAACCGGGCCAAAAATAGGGGGCAAAACTCTGAATATTCTGCAACAATTTGTACAGTTGATAAGTATACCTGCAATTCCAGGCATCATGTACATCCATTATTATTTATTTGTCTGTGTACTGATGTAATGTTTGCATCATAGTCCCAACTGCACTCCAGTTTTTCACATTATATGTACTTGCAGTCTATCAGTGGCAATCAGTATATTTTGCTGGAAACGCCTGCTTTAATTAAGGGCTGAGTGGCCTAGTGAGCTAATGCACTATTCTGTAGTTGACAGGGTCTCCAAGACCTGGCAGGATGATTATTTTTCAGATGTGTCTAACAGTGTAAGAAACACATAAGATCATTTATGTACATTTAAGCGGGTTTGCACAGGTTTGTGAGGCACACCGCTTAGCTCCACACCAAACCTGTGCTAAAAAAAAAAAAAAGAAAAAAAAAAGGGGTGATAGGACAGTGGTGAAATAGGAACAAGCAGGGGGAAAAACATACTGAAAGACAGGTCAGGATGTGCAGGAAGGGTGTAGGAAAGAACCATAGCTTTCCATTTATTTTACAGCTACAGGTGTGCATTTCTACAGAATTTGGACATGAATTTGGACCCTCAAACCCCATAGAGAGGAGTGAGGGCAACATAAATGTGTTGTCAAGCCAATCGGACCTAATTAGTTGCATCCAGTGGACACGTGCGAAATGGAGTGCTATATATGGGGTGATATTATTTTGTGGGACAGGTGCCCATTTTGTTTTTAAGGAAAGAGTGGAATGTTGGGGATGGGGTATAGGTACATGTGGGGAGGAAAGTTGGGTAGGAGAGGCTGTATTTGCAGACAGACAAGACAGAGAAGACAACATACAGGGGTGGTGTGTGACACATGAGGGAGGTAAACACCTTGGATGGGAGGGTGTTGTGGAATCAGAGGTTCATGTGCCTCCAGATGGCAGCAGCATGACTGAGATCCCCACCCATGGGTAGTCAACACTGCTCTTTCACTGCCCCAAAGGTGGCTGTGCTGGAGGCTGGGTGCCAGGGCCACCAGCCCTCACCAGGTTATTTAGTCTGACATCAATCCAGCGCAGGTGTTGTTCATAGCTCCTATGCAGAATCCTGCACACCATGGCTGGCAGTTTGTCCTGTTTGACTACTGCCCCTCTGCCACTGCTGCCAGGGGGACAAGCCCCCTCACCAGAGGCAGTTCACCCAAGGGTGGTGCAAGGTCAGCAGAGGGCACACACAGATTTTGGTCCCATATGTGCTGGTACTCAGTGACATGGCCAGCTGAGGTGGGGTAGGTGGATCAGCAGGAACCAGCCTACCCTGTCATGCTATGGTGATAGAGGTATAGCAATGTGTATAGGTTAGTTATGAACAAAACATTTTGTTAGTTATAACAGCGTGCCAGAACATTGCAGATAACCCAATAACATTTCAGTGCATATTATATGGAACACAACAATAAATAACAGAACAGTTAGTATAGTAAAAGCATGCCAGTAACAGTTATGGAATAAATCCGACAAAATAGGCAAGTCAACAAGATATGGCAATATGCAAACATTGTAATACGTAGTAATAAAACACATGCCTCAACATTTTTATTGAACAACATATGTTAATAGTAAACTGTAACCAATGAATAACAATAATACATACGGATAAAGATATGGGGTGGGGAGAGAGAAAAATACAGTCCATTGATACCTGTATAGGTTATATAGTCAACAACACTACTGCCATGTACTCTACAGGTCTATCCTTGCTTTATGTATAACAGTGCCCTACAGCTGCTGTAGCATGTACATACCTCTCAATCTTTCCCCACTGGATAGTATGGGCCAAGCAGTAAAACCTGCAGGTATACACCTAGAATGAACACTTGCACATCAGGTGGACCTATATAACTACCAAGGTGTAGTGTTAAGTGATGTACTGTTACTTTGCTATTGACATATTCATATCAATGATACATCTGTGACAGAGGAATCACACAACAGTAATTACTTCCATGACAGCATGACACTTGAGACACATGTATGTGTACAGTACAGAGATTACACAATTATCATGCCTTGCTTGGCAGGCATGGGGATAGAACTTTAGAAACCTTTCACAGACACTCCTGGCATACAGCCATAACAAGACATTAGTTTATTTTATTTACTTTTATTATTATGGTACTGTTTGCCTTTATTTTATGAAGTATTATCACATTCCTGGTCAGTGATGTTAACAGTCTGTAGCATCTGAACACACAAATCATTTACTCATAATAAGGGCTACCTCACCCATTTACCTGCATTTTCTGTGGAGAGAACATCTGCCATCAATATGTAACTGATTCAGTAATATTTATTAGTACATGTCACTGACTTTGAACCCTGGTCTGTGTGTAGCAAAATGCACTGCCTACAGAGCATTTAACAAACCAAGCTACTGAGTCACTGCTGATTAATGACCGACTGATATTTGCCTAGAGATTACCTGAAAACAAAATATGGCCTGGTAAACGTACTAGAGGTTTATACTAGACGGCAGCGGCAGTTGAGCACACATGCATGACATTCATGCATGACAGAGGTATTAGGTATTCTATACATTACTACATAGAATGCAGGTGTACTCAATATATTGATAGTGGCTGGAAATATCTGTGAAGTGTACAAACCATATCAGATTAGTGGGTTGGCTTCCACAACCAATTATCCAGTTGCAGATAGTATATTTGCAGTCTACAGCTATTATACTTGCCTGCAGCACTGTATCTCAGGGGCTGAATGCATATAGCTGAAATGCAATGGTTAACACAAGACAATGCTGATTTACACAATATACCCTGGGTGTTATTGCTATTGCTTCATATGTTATTGCAGAACAGGTGTCATATTTTATTTCTTGTAATACAGCTCTGAATCTACAGTAATGCTATAACAAATTAGCTATACCTTGAGGCAGGTTGAGGTATTCTTTTGTGTTTTATGTCATAGTAGTTTTCAAAATCGATTTAATGCAAAACAGCCATAAATAGACACATATTGCAGAAGAAAGCTTTATTAGGGGTACCTTCATGCAGTTACTGGTATACTTTCAAGTATTTATTGCACAACAATTGATGCTATGTAGGTGATGCAATACAGCTGTAATTCCACAATTATTGCAGTAGAAACTTTATTTAATTCACTTTAGCATGGTTAATGCTTTAGTCTTCCCTGCTTATTGCCATATAGTTGGCAGTAGTTACTTATTGCAGTACAGGTCTACATCCACATTCATTGCAATACAATAACCTTTACTGTATATACCTATTGGCAGTTAATGCTTTACTCTTTCTTGTTTATTTGACTATAGATTGCAACTTAATCTGTAGTCATCACACTCACAGTACAACCTGGTCAAGCACCCCGCATGAGCCTCTAGGTTGTGAGCTCTCTCCGCTGCAGCTGTAGAGAGAGAAGTACACCATTATGCATACCTGTCTATCAAATATTCAGATTATATATTGGTATAACAATAGTAACAGAACTTACAAACTTGTGGGGCATTCCCTGCCCAAGCGTCTTGGACCCAGGTGGCCAAGAGATCCCCCTTCTGATGCTTCAGGTCATCATAATGATGATAGACGGGTTCACCTGTGTGGAGGATAACTGTAGCACTGGTGAGATGGCGTGCTAGCTGGTCCCAGGCCTCCACCTTGCACTATGAGCCCTGGAACTCTCCCCGCAGCAGCCAGTCATCATGGTCTTTAATAAGGAGTTCAAACATGACCCTGGACTCCAGAATGTCCCACCACTGCAAAATTGTGCACCCTCACCAACACCAGCCATAGTTACTGTGCAGTTCAAACTCCAACTGGTTCTACTGTATTCTCACCTATTATGCTTAATATACCCTGTTTTCCCACCCTTTAATGCCATTGGACAATATTTAAAAATGCAGTGCATCACTTGGCACCGCGCAAACTAGCTCAGGTCAGCTGAGCAATGGTGAAACTGCAAATGCTCAGCAATGCTTGACAATGCTTAGCAGTGCGCAAAGCACATGTACAATGCATAACGGAGTCAAGCATGGCTAAGAACTGCCTAAACCAACAATGTTCGAGCAGTGCTTAGCAAGTCTTAGCATAGCTAAGCTGAATGCAGCAGATCATGATTTAAAAATATTTGTCATAATTTATATTTAGAAAACTAATTGCTTAATTACCTGTATTCAACCCCCCCCACCTACTGTATATAAGGCCATAGCTCTACCCACTTGGCTATGTGGAATGCTGCTGTTCTTTTACATATCAAAAATTAAATGCATCTGGTTTCTGTTTTTAAATGTCTGATATCTGGCACATATAAATTGCTGCTCACCATGATGCACAAACTTAACAAAAATACACTGATATAATGCACCCGGACAGTGCAGGGGTGTATTACCTATCTGCGGACACAGTTAGTGACACACACCCTACACTGATTCAATAACATTGTTCCATAGTTCTCCCTCAGCAGTGCACCATCATTAATATACATGGCACGCTACCAAGGGGGAACCTCGTACATGGACATGTAGGCTCTACATTATGCATACACAGATTTTATTAAAACTGGGAGCATGTTTTCTGAAGCATATACTGCTTTTGAAATATTATGTGCTCCTTGCAAGTCCATTAATATAAATATAAACAATTTGCCTGTTTTCAGCAAAATTTTGAAAATTAAGTGAATTATAAAAAAGTGCTGGCACCTAGAGAAAAGTTGCATACAAATGAATAAAGCTCTCAGTAATATTTCCTGAGTAGCCCATACCATTTGAGAAATTGAAAATGTATTGACTTTGTGATATAATAGATTTAATTTAATATAAGAATGAATAAAATGACTTGAAGATACATTTAGTGATAAAATTATAGAGACTGTTTTGTGGAGAAGAATATTGTTGTTTATATGTTTTACTATGAATTGCAGTACAGAAGGTATAGACATTTTTGCTGCATATTTGTATGCTTATGTTTATAAGCAAAAACTCATAAAGGAGTAATAGTATATACAAGGCATGATTTATATATCTCTTATAGCTGCTGTGGGGGAATAATTTAATTATGGTAACATTTAGTTTTGAAAGTTAGAGAATTATTGTGTTAATCAAAATTCTGAGATACGTATTAGTATCAATTAAAGTCAATCATTTGAAATCATTGCTCCTTGCTGCACATAAGCAAGAAAGATACATTGGCTGGTTTAATTTTCTGTTTATTCTTTTAGCCTTGAAGATGGAGCTTGTGCAGTTTCCTGCTTTATTGATTATCCATGATGGAGAAAATGCTATACTTAACTGTTATGCCATTAAGAGTGGCACATCAAGTAATGAAGCTACCTGGTTTGTTGAAAAGCACAATAGCTGTTTTCAGATTGTAACTGCAGGAGGGCGGTTTCATACAGAAACCAACAACAGTACCTTAAATAGTTCTTTAGTAATTAATGGAGTGAAGAAGGAAGATTCAGGAAGATACTACTGTGCACGCTGTACAGTTGTAAGTGCCATGTTTGGAAATGGATCAAATCTGATAGTCAGGGGTAAGTAACAGTAATCAATACCACTGTGTGCGTGTGTGTGTGTTTTTGTGTGTGTGTGTGTGTGTGTGTGTGTGTGTGTATGTGTTTGTTTATATACATATATATATATATATATATATATATATATATATATATATATATATATATATATATATATATATATATATTTTATTTTATTTCACATTTGTTGACCGGGCTAGTCTAACTGGATATATGTCCATTTTCAGTAGAGGCCCAGGGAGAAAAGCTCCAGGACAATAACAAATAAAAATAAAAAGTAAAATAGTGTAGAATAAAATAAAGTTTACATAGAAAAAAATACTGATATACATTTTAGTACACACTGGTTAGTAATTATTTACAAAAAATATAAAACACACTGGTAAGTAACTAATTACAAAATATTGAAGACAATGGTTAAAAAAAATACTATTTACAAAATTATAGGATACGACATTTATAAAGAGTCAGTTATAGTAGCTTACAAGTAAACAGTTCTACTTACAAATGAAATAAGAACAATGGTGTCAAAGAGGGAAAGTAGAGGGAAAGTAGTGGGAATATTAGTAGAGTTAATCAGCTAGTCAGGGTTGTTGCAAGGGCATAGCCATTTTGTTCTGAGGAATATTTTCAGTTTTTGTTTGAAGAGGGGTAGAGAAGGAAGAGAAGTTAGTACAGTAGGTAGAAGGTTCCAGTTTTTCCCAGTAGTGTTTGAGAACAGAGAATCACCTGCCAAGTTGTTTGACTTACTAATGTTAACTAACAATTTATTTGATGATCGTAAGTTAGTAAGATTTTTATAGTAGGTAATGATGTTTGAAAGTATCGGAGTATTATATGGGTGGTAGAGGATCTTATGTGCAATGATAAGTTGACTATATTGAAGCTGATTTTGTAGCTCAAGCCATCCTAGTTGTTTTAGATTCTGACGGTGATGGGTTCTATAGGGATTACCAGTGGGAAATCTTGCAATATTATTATAGGATGTAGCTAGTTTGAAACAATTATGTTTTGACAGATTAGTATAGATTGGTGAGGCATAAAGTAGTGTTGAGATTAGATGGGAGTGGGCAATAGTAGATCTTGCTATAGGAGTGAGGAAGGATTTGACTCTATATAGGGAGCCCATTTTTCTGTTGACTGTTTTTATAGTGTTATTAATATGGGAGTCGAAGTTGAGGTTGTTGTCTATAGTAATTCCTAGGAGCTTGGTGGTAGCATCAGGGGATATGACGGTACCATTGTTAGAAGTAACAGAGAAATCTATAGGTATATGCTTCCGGGTAGGGGTAAAAAGCAGGAGCTTAGTTTTTTTTGGATTCAGGAGGAGGCATCATTTTAAGAACCATGATTCCACTGTGTTAAACATTTTCTGAGTTAGGGACTGTAGTTCTGATAAAGATTTGGCTGTGCAGATTATTGTGGAATCATCTGCATATTGTATACAGGTTGCATGAGGAGTAGCTTTACAGAGATCATTAATAAAAATAGAGAATAATAGAGGACGTAGAATGGAGCCCTGGGGAACACCTAGTGTAACTGGCAGGTGGGATGATAGATTATTTTCCCACATAACAGCTTGCTGTCGGCTGCTTAGGTAGGAGCTGAACCATTGTACAGCTAGAGCATCGAGAGAAAGTGATTTAAGAATGTTTATAAGCAATGTGTGGTTAACCATATCAAAAGCTTTTGATAGATCAATAAATAGAGCTGAAGAGAGAGCATTATTATTGCGATTTCTGTTAATGGTGTCAGTGAAGGATAAGAGGGCGGTAATATATATATATATACATAAATTAAGGTGCTTAACTAAATTTGTGAAGCATATTTTCACAACATAATGTATACATGAGTTTATATAATAAACCTACTAGCAGCCAATAAGATCTTGGTGATATTTTTATAAAAAGTGATATATATATATATAAGAAATTATTACACAATCATAGATGTGACATTATGTTAATATTAAGGACATATAATACTGACATACTTTTTATTTTTCTGTAAAAACATTTTCTATTTCATTAAATATTTGATATACTTAAAACATTGCTATCCACTGCAGACAAACTAATTGAGAAACATGTCTGTCAGGATGCCATAGATTTTTTTTTGTGTATGTACAATCTGTCATCATCTGAACAATTGAAAGGAATACTGTGACTGCTTTGTGAATGATCTTTGATGCAGTCCTGTCTGTTATGAACAATGATCCTTAAAGAAGGGTCTGTTCAGACATCTGATCAAAGCCTTCAGTCTGGATAACCACCTTGACCTGATAACCATGGCAAATTTGTTAAGGTTGTCAATGGTTTTGGCTCAGGTGTAGTGAGCGTGTGTATTAGCGAACAATCTATCATGATATCCAAAGTCAGCACTGCTTCTACATAATCCTCATCATTTGTGATCAGTAGATGTATTCCTCAATCATCTGTCTTGGGACAGCTCCCTATTATAATTGCAAGATAAATAACTTTCAGAACTTCAAACACAAAATGTAAAGTATGATTGAGAAAGAAATCAGCAAATGTTCAAACTATACTGCCATTAGCGTGTTTTCCAAGAAGGCATTACCCCCTGCATCCCCCAATATGGGGGCTGCATGTCCCTCCCATAGGTTCATAGGTTCATAGGTTGGTACTAGGCTATTGGCCCTAGGGCCTATACAAGCCTAGCCATAACAATTCCCTGGCTATTTCTTCTCACACTATTTACTTCCCTGGACCCCTGTCTAGCAGGGTGACTGACATGATCCCCGGGGTGAATTTCCTTTCTCTCATCCAATCGTCAAGGTTCCTTTTGAAGAGGACCAAAGAGGCGCTCTGCTTGACATGTATGGGCAGTCTATTCCAGAGTCTGGGGAGTCTCTGGGTCAGGAACCCATCTCTTCAGCATGTTTTGTTTATTGTAATGACAAGGTTTAGATCCCTGGAACGTAGCATGTCCAACAGCTCTGGGTTTGACATGGCCTTGAATGTTAAGCAGAGATCACCTCTGAGTAGACGATATGCAACAGAGTATAGCTGGAGCTTTTTAATGCGGTCAGCGTAGGGTATCTGCTTTAGGCCTGTGATTCTTTTAGTGAGGTATTTCTGCGGCCTTTCCAGTTGTTGCAGATGTCTTGAGAGGTACATACCAAATGGGGCATTGTATTCTATAATGGGTCTAATGAGGAATGAGTATAGTGGGACAATGACCACATTTTTTCTGCATGAAAAGAACTTAGTGATGAGGTGTACCACATAGAAGGATTTCCTGACTGTTCTGGCAATGTGGTTATCGAAGGTGAGACCACTGTCCACCTGTGTCCCTAAGTCTCATCACACTTTCGGTGTTTAGTGTGCTGCCACCTATGTGGTAATTCATGGGTACATGTTTTTTCCCAAAGGGGATAACTATACATTTCTTGGCATTGAGCTTGAGTCCATGGCTCTGGCACATACCATCTGTTTCTGTAAGGCCCTTTTGTAGAGTATCCATATCATTTGGGGATTCAATAATGACTCCCAGTTTGCAGTCATCTGTGAACTTTGTTAGCCAGAGTCCCTTAGTGTTAGCCTGCACTTCAGAGAAGTAGATGCCAAACAAGAGTGGTCCCAGGATTGAACCCTGAGGTACTCCACTTGTCACTTGTCTGGAGTGGATTTGGAGTTGGCTACTTTTACAGTGGGGGTTCTGTCAGTAAGCCAGTTGGCAACCCTTCAAGTGACATAGGAATTAATGCCCAACTTAGTAAGTCTGTCTATGATTCCAGAGTGGGGGATGGTGTCAAAGGCCTTGATGAGGTCCAGATAGGCTGTGTGGACCACCTTACCCTCATCCATGGCTCTGGAGACTGATTTGAAGAAGTCAATCAGGTTCAAGAGACAAGATCGGCCCTTCACAAACCCAAAGTGGGTGGGGCCCAGTGTTTGAAGGTTGCCAATGTCTTTGCTTATAAGTTCCATGATAATACATTCCATGGCCTTGCAGATCAGGCTCATCAGACTGATGGGGAGGTAGTTCCCGGGATCCAAGGTGGATCTCCCCTTGTGGAGTGGGATAACTGTAGCTGTGCACCACTCAGTGGGCACAAAGCCTTTGGTGAGGTTATGATTAAACATGACACTTAGGTGAGGTGTCAGTTCATTTTGTAGTTCATGTAATACACAGCCCAGGATGTCATCTGGTCCCATGGATGCTGTATTCTTAGCTTTGGAGAGTGCATTTTTTACCTGTGTGGCCATTATTACCAGAATTTGGCAATCATCCGGTATTGAGATGGGCCGTTTAGGGGGATCTGTAGCAAGCTAGAATTTGGATTGCAGTCTTACCTAGTGTTAGCTGCACCTGCAGAATTTCAGATGCATTGTGTTGGGCAACTAGCCTGGTGGTGTGAATATCCTTTGTGAATATGGACACTCCTCCACCTTTAGTGTTCATAGGTTCATAGGTTCATAGGTTTATACTAGGCTATCTGCCCTAGGGCATTTATAAGCCTAGCCAGAGTGTGTGTGGCTTCTGCCAGCCCTTGGAATGATAATACTGTGCCCATTTAGGGTTTAGTTTACTGTGCCTCTGTCTAGTAGTGACACAGAGATGACCCCCGGGGAAAACCTATGATCTCCCATCCACTCGACACAGTCAGAGTGTCAAACAGTCACAGCCCTTAAGGCCAAACAAAATGCCAGACACACTTGTCATTGGTGATTCCATAGTCAGACAGACTGACGTCCCGCTCACCAGACTGAGTAAAGAGAAGGTCACAGTAAGCTGCCTGTCAGGCGCTAGAATCCGCCACATAACGCAAGCACTCAGGTCTCTCAACAGCAGGTACAAGTACGACTCAGTCATTGTCCACGCTGGTGTCAACGACCTGAGACGTACCTCCTTGGACTACATGAAAAGGGACATCGAGGAGCTCTCTGATTATGTAGCCCAGGCAGGTATGACCCTGACCTTGAGCAGTATCCTACCTTCACCTAGAATGATGCCACAATACAGTGATAAGATGATCAGCTTTAATAATTGGCTTAAATTCTGGTGTCATTCAAAGGGGATCCAATGTCTGTCTGCCTGGGATGACATGCTGGACACGCCACGCTGCTTCGCAAGGGACGGCTTGCACCTGTCACCCCTGGGCTTCCGGATATTGGCAAAGGCTCTTGCCACCCCCATAGTGCCTTTTTAGGCAAGGCTCAAATTCTAAACCTACCACCCTAGAACACCAAAAGGAAAAAACTAAAGGTAATGCTGCTCAATGCCAGAAGCCTCAATCTCAAGATGCACGGACTCGAGGCCCTTCTCAATATGGAGAACATCGATGTCTGTGCTGTGACAGAAACCTGGTTCAAGGCTCCTGAGAGCACCCCAGCACTAACAGGTTTCACCTCATATCATGCGTTCGGCCCCAAAATCCGGACAACACCAAGAAAGGAGGGGTGTCCATATTCATAAAGGACACCCACACCTCAAGGTTGGTGGCAACGCATGATGCATCGGAGACCATCCAGGTGCAATTAACCATAGGCAAGGCTGCTCTGCAATTTGTAGCATGTTACAGGCCACCCTCTCAAACTCAGGAACCTCACATGGCCTTCCTGAAAACATTGGAGCGGATAAATGTATCTCCAAACACCATCATACTAGGTGACTTTAACTACCCTAATATAGGCTGGGAACACTACTCAAGCCCGAACACTCTAACCCAAAGATTCCTGGAGTTCATAAACTCAAATGCCATGGAACAACTAGTCACCATCCCCACAAGAGGAGAAAACATACTTGATCTCATCATCACGAACATGGGATCAAAATGATCAACACCGGAAGTATACCCCTCACTGGTGAGATCAGATCATAAACTAATCTCCCTGGAGGTCCTCATCCCGCCGCCACCTGAAACAAAAAAGACCACAGTGAAAAACTTCTCAAAAGCCAATTTCACACTTCTAAAAACTAGTGTGGTCTCCTTTAAGGCCCCTGAGCCAGTGGTAAACATTACTCAAACCGCTGAATCACTTACAAATGCCTTCTACCAGCACCTACAGGACTGCATGGATCAGGCAATCCCAAACAAAACTAAGACTCTCTGTACCAAAGGCAAGCGTCCAGTCTGGTGGACCCCAGCCATAAACAAGCTCTACAACAAAAGGAGGAAGCTACTACAAGATAGAGCAAAATCCTTGAAAGGTAAGACACCTTTGATCATTATAAGTAAAAAACTAAGAGCTCTCATAAAATCATCCAAGGCAAATTTTGAGAGAAAAATCGCCAAGGACTCTAAAGAGAATCATAAGGCCTTCTTTAGCTATGTTAGAAACCTAGGAGGAAACTCCCAGATATGCTCAGAATTAGTTCAAAATGATGTGAAAATTACTGAACCTACACACATTGCCAACATACTGGCTGACAGGTTCAGTGCAAACTTCTCCCCTCCTCAAAAGGAGAGATATCTATTCCAGAGGATTGTAGCCCCCAAACATCTCCAACGCCCAGGTGAGAACTGCCCTCACTAAGGCAAAAAACACAGCATCCATGGGACCGGATGGTGTCCCCGGCTGTGTGCTTCATGAACTCAATGAGGAATTAAACCCACAGTTAGGACAGCTGTTTAATCTTAGCCTCACCTCAGGATACGTACCCAAGGAGTGGCGACGGCGACTGTGGTCCCACTTCATAAGGCGGTGCCTCCACAGACCCTGGAAATTACCGCCCCATTAGCTTGACAAGCCTTATCTGCAAAGCCATGGAGAGGATCATAATGGAACTCATAAATAAAGACATAGGGAACTTGCAGACTTTGGATCCAACTCAGTTTGGCTTTGTCAAAGGCAGATCCTGCCTCTTAAACTTGGTTGACTTTTCGAGACAGTCACCAAGGCCATTGATGAGGAAAGGCAGTCCATACAGCCTACCTCGACCTGGCAAAGGCCTTCGACACAATACCCCACTCAGGTATCATCGAAAAACTCATCAGCTTGAATGTAAACCCATACATCACAAGATGGGTTGCAAACTGGCTAAGTGACAGAACCCACAGGGTCAGAGTTGCTGGAGCCATGTCAGACTCAAAGCCTGTCACAAGTGGTGTCCCACAGGGCTCAGTCCTGGGTCCACTCTTGTTCGGCATCTACTTTTCTGAAGTACAAGCAAACACAGGAGGGTTATGGCTGACAAAGTTTGCAGATGACTGCAAACTGGCGCCATAGTCGAAAACACATCTGACACAGATATCCTCCAGAAGGGCCTCACAGAAATGGATAACTGGTGCCAGAGCCATGGCCTGAAGTTAAACGCCAAAAAATGCATAGTCATACCCTTTGGGAAAAACAAGGCTACCCCTAGCTACCATATAGGTGGCAATCCACTGAGCACAGAAAAGTCATCAGAGATCTGGGGACCCAGGTTGACAGTAGCCTTCGTTTGACACTCATGTTGCTAAAGTAGTTAGGAAAACCTTCTATATCACCCACCTGATCATGAAGGGATTCACATCTAGATCAAGGGAGGTCATCGTCCCCTGTACTCATCACTTATTAGACCTATGATTGAGTACAATGCCCGTTCGAATGTATCTGACCAGACACCTGCTGCAGCTTGAAAGGCCCCAAAAGTTCCTCACCAAAAGGATAAAGGGTCTCAAAAATATGTCTTATGCTGCCCGACTGAAAGAACTCCAGCTCTATTCAGTCTCATACCGCTTGCTCAGAGGTGACCTGTGCCTGACATATAAGGCCATGTCAAACCCAGATTTGATGAATATGCTTCACCTCAAAAATCTAGATCCCTCAGAACCACAAGGGCGGAGACTTAAACCTTGACACGGTTATAAATAGAACGTGCTGGAGGGACAGATTCATCACCCAGAGACTCCCTATGCTGTGGAACAAAATCCCGGTACATGTGAGGCAGAGCACCTCTCTGGTCTTGTTCAAGAGGAATCTTGACCAATGGATGGGAGATTGCAGATATACCCCAGGGATTACTTCAGCGTCACTGCTTGACAGAGGCACAGCAAAATGATAGGCATAGTTTTTATTCAAACTAAAGGGGTGGCGAAAGCCACATAACTATGGGCTAGGCTTATAAATGCCCTTGGGCAGATAGCCTAGTATGAACCTATGAACCTATGAACCTATAAGAGAGTCATTGAGGGGCTCTGCCTAACATGGACTGGGATTCTGTTCCAGAGTGTAGGGAGCCTCTGGATTATGAATCTGTCCCTCCAGCATGTCCTATTTATTTCTGTGTTGAGGTTCAAATCTCTCACTCTCGTGGCTCTGGTAGATTTGGATTTTTTCAGGTGGAGCATGTCCATTAATTCCAGATTGGACATGGCCTTGTATGTCAGGCATAGATCTCCTCTGAGTAGGCGGTATGCGACTGAATAGAACTGGAGTTTCTTCAGTCTGGCAGCATATGACATATGTTTGAGACCCTTGATCCTCTTGGTGAGGTATTTTTGGGGTCTTTCTAACTGCTGCAGGTGCCGGGTAAGGTACATACCAAATGGGGCATTGTACTCAATCACGAGCCTGATAAGGGAAGAGTATAGGGGCACAATGACCTCTCTTGATCTAGATGTGAATCCTTTCATGATAAGGTGGGCAATATAGAAGGTCTTCCTAACCACTTTGGCAATGTGGGTGTCAAATGAGAGGTTACTGTCAACTTGGGTCCCTAGGTCCCTGATTACTTCTTCCGTATTTAATGGATTACCACTTATGTGGTAATTTGTGGGTACTTTGTTTTTCCCAAAGTGTATGACTATATATTTTTTGGCATTCAGTTTAAGGCCATGGCTCTGGCACCAGTTATCCATTTCTGTGAGGCCTTTCTGAAGGATGCTTGTGTCCGCTGAAGTAACAGTTATGGCACCCAGTTTGCAGTCATCTGCAAACTTTGTCAGCTACAATCCTCCTGTGTTTGCTTGTACCTCTGAAAAGTAAATGCCGAGCAAGAGGGGTCCCAGGACCGAGCCCTGTGTGACACCACTTGTGACTGGCTTAGAGTCTGACATGGCTCCAGCAATTCTAACCTTGTGGATTCTGTCCTTTAGCCAGTTTGCAACCCATCTTATGACATATGGGTTTATATTTAAGCTGGTAAGCTTGTCTATGATGCCCGAGTGGGGTATTGTGTCGAAGGCTTTTGCAAGGTCAATGTAGGCTGTGTGAACTGCCTTACCCTCATCGATGGCCTTAGTGACTGTTTCAAAAAAGTCGATCAGGTTCAAAAGGCAGGATCCGCCCTTAACAAAGCTGAATTGGGTAGGATCAAGTGTCTGTAGGTCCCCAATGTCTTCGTTTATGAGTTCCATAATGATCCTCTCCATAGCTTTGCAGACCAGGCTCATCAAGCTTATGGGGCGGTAATTTCCAGGGTCCACAGAAGCACCTCCTTTGTGGAGTGGAACCACTGTTGCTGTACGCCATTCTTTAGGTACATATCCTGTAGTAAGGCTAAGATTAAACAGCAGCCTTATGTGCGAGTTTAGTTCCTCTTGGAGTTTATGTAGCACGCAACTCGAGACACCATTTGGTCCCATTGATGCTGTGTTTTTAGCTTTGGAGAGGGCGGCTCTCACCTGGACATCTGAGATGTCAGGGAGGCTACATTCAGCTGGGATAGATATTTCTCCTTTTGGAGAAATTTGCACTGAACCTGTCTGCCAGTATGTTGGCAATATCTGTGGGTTCAGTGTATTTTTTGTCATTTTTGAACTAACTCTGAGCATATCTGGGAGTTTACACCCAGGTTTCTAACATAACTAAAGAAGGCCTTGTGATTATCTTTAGTGTCTTTTGCGATGTTTCTCTCAAAGTTGGCCTTGGATGATTTTATGAGTGATCGTAGTTTTTTGCTAGTACTGATCAGAGATGCCTTCCCTTTTTGGGATTTTGCTCTGTCTTGTAGTAGTTTCCTCCTCCTGTTGTAAAGTTTGTTTATGGATGGGGTCCACCAGACAGGACGTCTGCCTTTGGGGGAAAGGGTCTTGGTTTTATTTGGGATTGCATGATCCATGCATTCTTGAAGATGTCCGTAGAAAGCATTTATAAAGGATTCAGCGGTGTGGGCTGTGGTTTCCCCTGGCCCAGGGGCCTTGAAAGATACCACTTCAGTCTTAAGAAGTGTGAAGTCAGCTTTTGAGAAGTTCCTCACTGTGGTCTTTTGTGCTGGGGGTGGGGGCGGGATGTGGATTTCCAGTGAGATTAGTTTATGGTCTGATCTCACCAGTAAGGGGTATACTTCCGGTGTGGAGCATTGTGTCCCCATGTTTGTGATGATCAGGTTTAGTATATTATCTCCTCTTGTGGGAGTGGTGACTAGTTGTTCCATCGCATTTGAGTTTATGAATTCTAGGAACCTTTGGGCTAGGGTGTTGGGGCTTGAGTAATGCTCCCAGTCTATGTTTGGGTAGTTGAAGTCTCCCAATATGATGGTATTTGGAGAGACATTCATACTCTCCAATGTCTTCAGGAAGGCTGAGTGGGGTTCCTGAGTTTGAGAGGGTGGTCTGTAGCATGCTACAAACTGTAGGGCAGTTTTGCCTACGGTTAGTTGCACATGGATGGTCTCCGATGCTTCGTGCATTGCATTGGAAAGACCCCAAAAGTTCCTCACCAAAAGGATAAAGGGGCTCAAACATATGTTATACGCTGCCCGACTGAAGAAACTCCAGCTCTATTCAGTCGCATACCGTCTGCTCAGAGGTGATCTGTGCCTGACATACAAGGCCATGTCCAACCCGGAATTAATGGACATGCTCCACCTCAAAAAATCCAAATCCACCAGAGCCACGAGAGCAAGAGACTTAAACCTCAACACGGATATAAATAGGACGTGCTGGAGGGACAGATTCATCACCCAGAAACTCCCTACACTATGGAACAGAATCCCAGTCCATGTGAGGCAGAGCCCCTCATTGACTCTGTTCAAGAGAAATCTTGACGAGTGGATGGGAGATCGTAGGTTTACCCCGGGAATCATCTCTGTGTCACTGCTGGACAGAGGCACACCAAACTAATGGGTATAGTATTCTCATCCTAAGGGGTGGTGAAAGCCACACACACTCTGGCTAGGCTTATAAATGCCCTAGGGCAGATAGCCTAGTATGAACCTATGAACCTATGAACCTATTCGTACCTATTCAAAAATTCTGAAAAGACACCTTTGATGACAATGTTAGCATGCTTACAGGACAAGACTGCAGGGCACCTTTCTAGAGAGTATGTGTGCTGTATTACTCATCAAACTGGAGTATATAAAAGTCCCAGTCAAATTCTTGGGTTGCCAGCTAACTTTCCTTTACAATTTTAACTTTTTACTAAATGTGACATCAGATCCTGAGCCATACACATTTTTATTTATTTATTTGTATTAGTTTACTAGAGTAGAGCACTGACTTATCTGGACATCTTACAGGCTCATATTGGAAATTAATCTGTCTCCAAGGAAACGATTTTAATGTTTCCAAAGAATGATGGATAGACACAGTTCAGATATGATAGACTTATCCATCTGAAAGTAAACCCTCTGTGGCATTTTCAGAAAGATGCAAAGTGACATATCTTAAGTCAAGGTTGTAATAATTTTCCACAGGCTGCCACTGGCTGACCAAGGCCTTGGGAATGCTGAATACTTTGTTAAGATTACAATAGTCAGTTTTAACATTATTATTGTTTTCACATAGTAAGGGTCTTACAGTGAGCAAGGCACCACATTTGATTTGCTCCTCATTCTTAACTAAAATAATCTACATGTTATAAAAACGATGTTCATTGGTTCTTCTCTTCCTTCAGCATATCTGGTAATCTTACCTTTGTCTATGTTTTGCAAGGTTGTCTCTTGATAAAGGACTATTGGGATACAGCTCTGCCAAATGAAAATCTATTCTGAGAATGCTTTATGTTGAATTCCGATTTAAAATAGTTGACTTTCTGTTCTTGAGACTTGCAACTCCATATATAATCAGAAGAGAAGAGTTGTAGTTTCTGTAAAAGAAAGAATTCCTCCATTTATTCAGCTGGGCTGTTTTTTAAACAGTCTTCACATGTACTGTAGCTATTCCACAATAGTGAATAAGGTGAATACTCCTTAGTACAGTAATTACTGCCATATCTGTGGCCAGAGATGTGTCCTCAATGTAGGCTGTTTGAGCTGTTCAACAAAGTGGAGAGGAGGCTGTTTCCCATTAGCTCAAGCTATCTTAGAATCAGTGAGGAAATAATTCCTGTAGATGGACTGTGATGGAAAAAGAACAGGAATGCATGTTTTAATCAATTTTATGTTTATCAAACAATACTTAGAGTGCTGTGAGATACAGATTATTAGGTCTTTTCAAGCTTACCACAAGGGCCTTTTTAAGCCTAGCCATGCATCCCAAATCTATGACAAGTTCTGATACCCTTGATAAGTGTAAGAAGGGGCTTTGGAGATGAAACATTTACAAGCAGGGATCTGGGAGATGGACCATTTACAGGTTCATGATCTCTTTTGCTGAGGGCATTACAAGTCAATAGTTCTAGTACCACTGTCAATCAGTTCACAGGAGTTCACAGAATTGTATATATTTCTTTATTTTTATACAGTTAACGTTTGTGTATGTGTGTGTGTGAAGAGAAAGAGAGTGAGTGCATGTGCATGTCTGAGTGGGCAGGGGGTTGCAGTGGGTTGCACTTTATGTGGTAGACAGTAGCAAGCTAAAATACATTATTGTGATATATGTGTGTGTGTGTATATATATATATATATATATATATATATATATATATATATATATATATATATATATATATATATCTACTTTCAATTACCAAAAGCCCATATATCAAACAGAACATTATTTTCTCAAGATGAAAATAATGAAAATGAAAATCCTGAACCATATAATTTTTCCGAGGGCAAGTAAACACTTGCCCAAAAGTACACAAAACATACTGTACTATCTGAAACCCACTTAGGTGGGGGCTACACCCCCCACACCCCACACAACTATATATCTATCTATCTATATATATATATATATATATATATATATATATATATATATATATATATATATATATATATATATACCAACTCTTTGATTACACTATAATGGACAAAAGGGCATAAAGGGCAAATTTCTCCATGTTGGGCAAGTATTTACTTGCCCTGGGAAAAACTATGGGGTTCCGGATTTTCATTTTCATTATTTTTGTTTTGAAAATTTGAGAAAATAACAGTCAACATTATGGGCTTTATATATATATATATATATATATATATATATATATATATATATATATATATATTCACTTTAGAAGCTTGAAATACTGAAATATCGAAATTCCAGTATTTCGTGCCCATAAAGTGGAATCATGAAAAGAATGAAAACTCAGAAGCACAAAATTGAAAACCTCACATACCAGAGATTTTGAATTAGTGCTTCTGGTGTTTTGCTGTGGTTATGGATTCAGGTAAGCATTTTAAGGGTTTTAGGTAGGGGCTGTGGTGTGTGTTAGTGTATTTTGTTGCTGTGATATGTGTGTGTGAGGATAATGTAGCTTGTGTGGCAGTGTTTTGTTGTGTTTTTATATGTAGTGCGATCTCAGAGTTATAATATTTAAGTGGGCGGTTGTGGAGGTGCAGCCCCCCACATGGAGGGGTGCAGGTGGGGCTTGCCCCCTTCTTTTATGTAGGACAGAGTTTGTGTGTGGGGAGGAAGGTGTGTGTTTGTGTACAGCAGAAGCACTAATTCAAAATCTCCGGTATGCGATATTTAGAATTTTGCGCTTCTGAGTTTTCATTCTTTTCAGGATTCTACTTTATGGTGTGTGTGAATGCCCCCCACATGATTCACCTGCTGGTTATAGGTGTTCGTAGAAAGCATTTATAAAGGATTCAGCGGTGTGGGCTGTGGTTTCCCCTGGCCCAGGGGCCTTGAAAGATACCACTTCAGTCTTAAGAAGTGTGAAGTCAGCTTTTGAGAAGTTCCTCACTGTGGTCTTTTGTGCTGGGGGTGGGGGCGGGATGTGGATTTCCAGTGAGATTAGTTTATGATCTGATCTCACCAGTAAGGGGTATACTTCCGGTGTGGAGCATTGTGTCCCCATGTTTGTGATGATCAGGTTTAGTATATTATCTCCTCTTGTGGGAGTGGTGACTAGTTGTTCCATCGCATTTGAGTTTATGAATTCTAGGAACCTTTGGGCTAGGGTGTTGGGGCTTGAGTAATGCTCCCAGTCTATGTTTGGGTAGTTGAAGTCTCCCAATATGATGGTATTTGGAGAGACATTCATACTCTCCAATGTCTTCAGGAAGGCTGAGTGGGGTTCCTGAGTTTGAGAGGGTGGTCTGTAGCATGCTACAAACTGTAGGGCAGTTTTGCCTACGGTTAGTTGCACATGGATGGTCTCCGATGCTTCGTGCATTGCATTGGAAAGACCCCAAAAGTTCCTCACCAAAAGGATAAAGGGGCTCAAACATATGTTATACGCTGCCCGACTGAAGAAACTCCAGCTCTATTCAGTCGCATACCGTCTGCTCAGAGGTGATCTGTGCCTGACATACAAGGCCATGTCCAACCCGGAATTAATGGACATGCTCCACCTCAAAAAATCCAAATCCACCAGAGCCACGAGAGCAAGAGACTTAAACCTCAACACGGATATAAATAGGACGTGCTGGAGGGACAGATTCATCACCCAGAAACTCCCTACACTATGGAACAGAATCCCAGTCCATGTGAGGCAGAGCCCCTCACTGACTCTGTTCAAGAGAAATCTTGACGAGTGGATGGGAGATCGTAGGTTTACCCCAGGAATCATCTCTGTGTCACTGCTGGACAGAGGCACACCAAACTAATGGGTATAGTATTCTCATCCTAAGGGGTGGTGAAAGCCACACACACTCTGGCTAGGCTTATAAATGCCCTAGGGCAGATAGCCTAGTATGAACCTATGAACCTATTCGTACCTATTCAAAAATTCTGAAAAGACACCTTTGATGACAATGTTAGCATGCTTACAGGACAAGACTGCAGGGCACCTTTCTAGAGAGTATGTGTGCTGTATTACTCATCAAACTGGAGTATATAAAAGTCCCAGTCAAATTCTTGGGTTGCCAGCTAACTTTCCTTTACAATTTTAACTTTTTACTAAATGTGACATCAGATCCTGAGCCATACACATTTTTATTTATTTATTTGTATTAGTTTACTAGAGTAGAGCACTGACTTATCTGGACATCTTACAGGCTCATATTGGAAATTAATCTGTCTCCAAGGAAA
Organism: Protopterus annectens; assembly: GCF_019279795.1. NCBI lineage: Eukaryota > Metazoa > Chordata > Ceratodontiformes > Protopteridae > Protopterus > Protopterus annectens. Next base: position 669,723,977 of record NC_056741.1, on the reverse strand, counting down.
CGATTTTAATGTTTCCAAAGAATGATGGATAGACACAGTTCAGATATGATAGACTTATCCATCTGAAAGTAAACCCTCTGTGGCATTTTCAGAAAGATGCAAAGTGACATATCTTAAGTCAAGGTTGTAATAATTTTCCACAGGCTGCCACTGGCTGACCAAGGCCTTAGGAATGCTGAATACTTTGTTAAGATTACAATAGTCAGTTTTAACATTATTATTGTTTTCACATAGTAAGGGTCTTACAGTGAGCAAGGCACCACATTTGATTTGCTCCTCATTCTTAACTAAAATAATCTACATGTTATAAAAACGATGTTCATTGGTTCTTCTCTTCCTTCAGCATATCTGGTAATCTTACCTTTGTCTATGTTTTGCAAGGTTGTCTCTTGATAAAGGACTATTGGGATACAGCTCTGCCAAATGAAAATCTATTCTGAGAATGCTTTATGTTGAATTCCGATTTAAAATAGTTGACTTTCTGTTCTTGAGACTTGCAACTCCATATATAATCAGAAGAGAAGAGTTGTAGTTTCTGTAAAAGAAAGAATTCCTCCATTTATTCAGCTGGGCTGTTTTTTAAACAGTCTTCGCATGTACTGTAGCTATTCCACAATAGTGAATAAGGTGAATACTCCTTAGTACAGTAATTACTGCCATATCTGTGGCCAGAGATGTGTCCTCAATGTAGGCTGTTTGAGCTGTTCAACAAAGTGGAGAGGAGGCTGTTTCCCATTAGCTCAAGCTATCTTAGAATCAGTGAGGAAATAATTCCTGTAGATGGACTGTGATGGAAAAAGAACAGGAATGCATGTTTTAATCAATTTTATGTTTATCAAACAATACTTAGAGTGCTGTGAGATACAGATTATTAGGTCTTTTCAAGCTTACCACAAGGGCCTTTTTAAGCCTAGCCATGCATCCCAAATCTATGACAAGTTCTGATACCCTTGATAAGTGTAAGAAGGGGCTTTGGAGATGAAACATTTACAAGCAGGGATCTGGGAGATGGACTATTTACAGGTTCATGATCTCTTTTGCTGAGGGCATTACAAGTCAATAGTTCTAGTACCACTGTCAATCAGTTCACAGGAGTTCACAGAATTGTATATATTTCTTTATTTTTATACAGTTAACGTTTGTGTATGTGTGTGTGTGAAGAGAAAGAGAGTGAGTGCATGTGCATGTCTGAGTGGGCAGGGGGTTGCAGTGGGTTGCACTTTATGTGGTAGACAGTAGCAAGCTAAAATACATTATTGTGATATATGTGTGTGTGTGTGTATATATATATATATATATATATATATATATATATATATATATATATATATATATATATATATATATCTACTTTCAATTACCAAAAGCCCATATATCAAACAGAACATTATTTTCTCAAGATGAAAATAATGAAAATGAAAATCCTGAACCATATAATTTTTCCGAGGGCAAGTAAACACTTGCCCAAAAGTACACAAAACATACTGTACTATCTGAAACCCACTTAGGTGGGGGCTACACCCCCCACACCCCACACAACTATATATCTATCTATCTATATATATATATATATATATATATATATATACCAACTCTTTGATTACACTACAATGGACAAAAGGGCATAAAGGGCAAATTTCTCCATGTTGGGCAAGTTTTTACTTGCCCTGGGAAAAACTATGGGGTTCCGGATTTTCATTTTCATTATTTTTGTTTTGAAAATTTGAGAAAATAACAGTCAACATTATGGGCTTTATATATATATATATATATATATATATATATATATATATTCACTTTAGAATCTTGAAATACTGAAATATCGAAATTCCAGTATTTCGTGCCCATAAAGTGGAATCATGAAAAGAATGAAAACTCAGAAGCACAAAATTGAAAACCTCACATACCAGAGATTTTGAATTAGTGCTTCTGGTGTTTTGCTGTGGTTATGGATTCAGGTAAGCATTTTAAGGGTTTTAGGTAGGGGCTGTGGTGTGTGTTAGTGTATTTTGTTGCTGTGATATGTGTGTATGAGGATAATGTAGCTTGTGTGGCAGTGTTTTGTTGTGTTTTTATATGTAGTGCGATCTCAGAGTTATAATATTTAAGTGGGCGGTTGTGGAGGTGCAGCCCCCCACATGGAGGGGTGCAGGTGGGGCTTGCCCCCTTCTTTTATGTAGGACAGAGTTTGTGTGTGGGGAGGAAGGTGTGTGTTTGTGTACAGCAGAAGCACTAATTCAAAATCTCCGGTATGCAATATTTAGAATTTTGAGCTTCTGAGTTTTCATTCTTTTCAGGATTCTACTTTATGGTGTGTGTGAATGCCCCCCACATGATTCACCTGCTGGTTATAGGTGTTCAGGCTCAAACCCTGTACCTTTGTTCCAGGGTAAGAAGAGCCTAACGTCCCTAACCACCACCATTTCTGAATTTTGTTCAGCTTTGCTTTTATAATGGTTGTGAGCTATGGTGAGAAGTGAGAACTGAAGTTGTATTTCTCCCATTATTGTTTTTGTTGTTTGTCCAGGCTGTTTGTGCTAAGGTGTGAAGTGAGAACTAAACTTGTATTCCCTCATTATTGGCTTTGTTTGTCCAGGTTGTTTGTGCTAAGAGGTTGAGAGCTATCTAAATTATTACTATTAAGTTTGTCTTCCTATTTTTCAAACTGCTGATTTAGCATAGTGGTATGTTGCACTGGCTATGTTGCATATGGTTCTGGGTTCAAGACATGCATGGTGATAATGCAGCATTTTATTCTAGCAACTTTCCAAAATTATACAAGCAATATTTAAAATGTGTCCCTGTTTTTTGGGCTTTTGCCCCCCCCCCCATAAATGTTGGCTTTTTCCAAATTTCTTGTGCTGCAAAGTTCAGAGATACAGCTGAGTGTCGACATTTTACAAGTAGCTGAGAGCTGCAGGGGAACTTAAGTTTAGTGCTGCTTATGCTTCTGCTTGTACTGTTAATAGCACAACAGGTAGTATACTTGCTTTTGATGCAGAAGGCTGTGGGTTCTTCTCCCACAGTAGTTAGATGCATTGCTGATACTGTACTGCGTTGTAAAGGGGGGTGGATGCTATAGCCTGTTTTGGCGAAGATATCTAGTAGCAACTATGAACCTGTTATCAGTTTGCCATCCATTCCCTATTGCAATATTACTAGCGTATCATTGTTTTTAATGCAACATAGGCAATTTATTCCTCAAGGGCAACAGACACATTATTTGTAGATGAAACCATGAAATATAAAGTTGTTTGCTAGCAGCAGCCTCTTCATTAGTTACAGATTTCTCTAATGTGGAATTATGTAGATGGCTTTTACTAGTTCTGAGATTGTGCATATTTACTGATACTGGTGGACTGTAGATGTTTGAGTAGACTTTTATGATGGAAGGTTTATCAAAGAGCATGTGTATGTTTCATGTGCAAGGGGCCTATGATTTGAAAACAGCCCAAAGTTAATCTTTATCTGCCGCTGGCAAAATGTATTTTCTTTGAATGTGGGTTTCAATGCTGTCTCAATGAATGTGAGTTTCAAGGGCAGAGAAGTTTTAATGCTAAGTCTAGTTTCATTGTGAGACTGCATTGCTTTGTTCAACAGATATTTATTGGTGTTCGTGCTGTAAAATGCAAAATAAAACTTTTCTGGCAAATCATTTAGGAATAATTTTTAGTACTGTTTGTATGTTCCCCCAATATATTTGGCCTTGTCCAGATTTCCTGTATTAAGAGGTTGAGAGGTATGTGCAAATAAATCGCTTTATAGAATTAGGAATATCCACACCTCTCAACTGTCCCAATTTTGGCTCAAAATGTTGCTCTCCCCCTAATAATCTCTCCGCAAAATAGCAATTTTGGAAGAAAACGTGGAGGGTTTACTTTTATAAATAACTGTAATGATCAGAGTTATACATTACTTTTATTTCAGAAATTCATGTAGATTCTCTAATTTTGTCAGCTGCTCAAGTTAACTGTGCTCATATTAAAATGGTGTCCCTTCTTTGACAGGTTCCCAGATGTATTGTCTGGCAATTTTATATTTTTGCATCACATTTTTGGTCAGTTTTTCATAAAATTGCAGTTTTCTGGCAAATTAGTGGCAAGTCATTAAAAACTGAAGTTAGAAAATAATGGCAGACATTTGAGTTTCAGATTTCATACCCTTCAGAAAATTTGTACTAATGCAAGACCTACTACTATTCTATTATCTTTCTAAGTTTATAAAAGCAATATTTAAAAAAAATGTCCTTATTTTTGGGCCTTTGCCTCAGTTTTATTTATGAGTTTGTTGCTCTAGAGGTTGAGAGGTGTGTGTGTGTGTGTGTGTGTGTGTGTGTGTGTGTGTGTGTGTGTGTGTGTGTGTGTGTGTGTGTGTGTGTGTGTGAGGTAGGTAGGTAGCATACCTCTTAACTGTCCAAATTTTGCAGAATGTCCAGATTTTTGCCCCATATTTTTTGTCTGTTCCTCGTACATTTTGTGATTTTCTAGAAAATCATTGAAGACTGAAGTATGAACTAAATAATGACAAACATTTGAGTTTCAGACTTCATGTTCTTTACAAAAATTCATACTAGCACAAATCCTGTTATTCTAGCAACTTTCTCATACTAGCACAAATATTGTTATTCTAGCAACTTTCTAAGTTCACAAGAACATTATTTAATTTCTGTCCCTGTTTATTTTAGGCTTTGTCCATATTTCTTGCACTAAGAGGTAGGTAGGGGTGTGTGTGTGTGTGTGTGTGTGTGTGTGAATGAAACACTCTAGTTAGGGGTAGCCAGGTGGTTAGTAATTTACTCAAGCTCAAAACCTGTACCTTAGTTACAGAAAACAAAAGCATGAATCCTCTACCCCAACTACCATGCTGCATTTTTCAAAGAACTGACTTTCAGGTTCATTTTCAATTTAAGGACCCGAATTTGAGTGAATCTATATTATATTACTGAAGAGGCATTACAGTGAATGCCTCATCATCGACACTAAAAGAGCTAACCGTGAATTACGAGAATGGCCGTAGCTTGGCTGGGGAGGGGGGTAGCAGTTTGAGAGCTGTGAGTACAAATTTGAAAATCCTAGCTACACCCCTGTGGACAATGACTGAGTCATATTTGTACTTGCTTTGGAGTGACCTGAGTGCTTGTGTTATGTGGCGGATTCTAGCGCCCAACAGGCAGCTTACTGTAACCTTTTCCTTGTTCAGTCTGGTGAGTGGGATGTCAGTGTGTCTGACTAATGAGTCACCTATTACAAGTGTATCAGGCATATTGTTTGGCCTTAAGGGCTGTGACTGTTTGGCACACTGACTTTGAGAAATATGTGTTGCATGTGCTATGTTTTGAGGTAGTGGTTTCTTGGATGTCTGCTTTGGAGGCCTCTGTTGTTTTGGTAGATTTTTAATTAGAGCCTCCGAGTATGTCTTTGTGTGTTTATGTGTTTGGTTTGCAGTTGTGTTAGGTCTATGTGAGACTGGGTTTGTGGTGTGTGTGGTTACCTTCTCCTCCTAACTGGTCTTGTCAGTACTGAGTTGAGAGAGCTCAGCCTCCAGTTTGGCTATATAGTTGCATCTCTCACATATATTTGCATTTGTTGGGAGGAGGAGAGGGTTGTCTGTGTACATGAGGCAGCTGTAACATTGCCTCAAGATTCCCAGGTTCACCAGCTGAACTGGAGAGGACGCCAGTAATTGACCTCTCGACATGCTAGAATAGTGTAAGGGATTGCTGTGTAATTGAGTCAGAAAGGACCTAAACGGAAATGGGTACTCAAAGGGATTGTAGGTGGATGTAGTGCTTTCTTTTGTTTAAGAGTGCTTTACCTGTGTAAAAATGCTTTAGGAGCAAGTGCTGGGCTTTTTAGACAGAGAATAGACTGATTATATTGAAGGTAGAGCAGTTTTAAGGGAAAAACTGAAGAGCAGACTTGGAGGAGCCAGAAATAGTTTAAACTTGTTTAACCGGCGCTGCGCTATGCGCACAATCGCGCAAAGCCATGCAAAAGTGGATTTTTATACAGGGAACTTCAAAAGAGCTAGAAATGGTCCAAAACGACCAATTACTACTAGATCTTGTGCTGAGGTCACTCCTTCAGGGACAGATAGGCTGCTCAAGGCTCCCCACTCCCACTGGTGAGCAAAGAAACTTCCTTCTATCCAAGTGAGGCAATGGGCAACACAGGAACTATCCCAAAGTCCAGAATACAGCAAAGCCTGTATAATGGACTATTCTAGTCAAGGAAAGGTGGGAAAACAAGGAATTTTTTTGCTTTTTTTGTTTTTTGTAAGAAAACTACAGAAAAATGCAGGGAAACAGCAGTGTATTAAATGCACAGGTTAGTGCACTTGAGTGGGCAGCCTCAACAGTTAAATTAAACAAACAAACTTTAACTTAAGTGCAGGTAATAAGAAATGCTAAATACAGATAAAATAGCAGTTAAAACTTCGTTTACAGCAAGAAAAGCAGGTCGCACAGGTATAAACAGCAAAAATATACTTAAATCTGGAAAGAAGTCACTTTTTTCTGTTCTCTGCTGCTAGCACCACTCTGCAGGACCACTAGGAGCTGTTGCTGAGTAGTATAGTCGAAAAAAAAAGCTCAGAGGCAGATTTTTATACAGGGAAATTTTGGTCCTGGTTTGGTGGCTATAAAGTGAGGTAAGAGTTGTAGCCTGGTATTGCAGGGGTGCTCTCTGGAACCTTAAACCAGGTCTCAGTTACTGCACAGATATCGATGTTCTCCATTTTTAAGAGTGCGTTGAGAGAGTACATTTTGAGGTTTACAATTCTAGCATTGAGTAGAATTACCGTCAGAATTTGCATGTTTGTACCTGTTACAGTGGTGGTTTTGCCCTTTCAGCTTTGCCTAAAAAAGGTACTGTAGGGGTGACAAGAGCCTTAGCCAGTTAACTGAATCCCAGGGGTGACAGGTGCAGACCATCTGGCAAAGCATTGTTGTCTGTCGGTCATGTCATCCCAGGCAGACAGATACTGGATCCCCTTTGAATGACACCAGAAGTTTAGCCAATTGTTGAAGTCAATCATTTTGTCCTTATATTGTGGTATAATTCTGGGCAAAGGCAAGATGCTACTCAGGGTTAGGGTCCTACCTGCCTGGGCCACATGATCCGAGACCTCTTCCATGTCTCTTTTCATGTAGTCCAGGGAGGTATGTCTCAAGTCATTCACTCCAACATGGACAATGACAGAGTCATATTTGTACTTGTTGTGGAGTGACTTGAGTGCATGCGTTATGTGGCGGATCCTGGCACCCTACACTCATGCTAATTATATATGCTACATCTGAGCTCACTGTACCTCAGAGTAATGGGGATATTCTGAGGTACCACAATCCCAGACTTAGCATATATAATCACCTTTTTGCCCAATTAGTCTTACTCTTCTGAGCTTTGTCATTACAGCTCTCACACTTTCACCAGGAACGTGTCCTGCACCTCCTGATCTCTTCAGGCTCTGTTACCCGCTAGTGACTGCATCTTAATACATTTTAACTTACCCCATTTGTTGAAAATCTAGTAGTCTACATTAGGTCATTACAGCTGTTATCTTTTAAACCGATCATTCTTAACTGAAAAACATATATGCTGCTTAGAGTATCAGCCAGTCTGCCAGGCTCAGGCATATTCATTAATGAGGGTCCTTGTTTCCTAAACAAATGACAATGTTGATAATATAACCTTTATTAGTTATGTAAAGTTTTTTATACGGTAGTCTGTATTTAAGAAAAGCACATAATAAAATAAAGACACATACAATCTTAAACGTACACAGTTGAAAAATGTTTTAGCCCCATTTTCTCATGCTAGACTCTCAATGGCATGTATTTCCTGTTTCCAATTGTGGGTGCCACCTCCACCATACAGTACAAATGTCTAATCCCTGTGGGGGAGGGTCTCTTTTCAAAACATTATCCCATTCTCTCATATCCTTCTCCTAGAAATACCTAGCATAACAACACTTCGAGAACAAGTGAATTATACCTGCTTGCTTTTTTTTTTATATCTCCAACAATTGCCTTTCCCCTTATGTCACTGTCTTTCCACCTGCATAGGTGTGCAGAACCACATTTGCAGTTGTTACAGCTGCTGGTCCCAACCTGTGGGCAAGACCTTTGACTTGCCATCACAAACCATGCCTTTCTTAATTTGGACTGTGTCACTACTTCTGTCTCTCTCTATTTACCCTTCAGCCTAGAAATTTCTCTTTTAAAATATGTTCTTAGCAAGAACCTCATATCACTGTACAGAAACGCCCTCTTCACTTCTTTTCATTTCTCCACCAGCTAACAGGACAAGGTACTCTCCCACTGACTCTTATTAAAGACCTGCTTCTTTCTGCTTAGCCAGTGTAATATCGCCCACTTCAGTTGAGGAAGAAAATAATTTAATTTGAGGAGGTTTCAACCAAGTTTCAAATATCTACAATCTGGAACTCTGTTTCTCAGCAAGTAGTTCTCACAACCAACTTTTCCACTTTCAAAAAACTACTCAAGGAACACATCTATATTAGATAGTTGAAGTTCCATAACTCCGAACACCTAATAGTGGAACCATTAAGTTTGAAGTTACAGAACTTCGACTATGCAAAAAATATATATATATACAAAACGTACAAATCAATAATTTGTTGTAAGCAGGGGGCTGCATCCCCCATCCCCCGCTACTTAAATATACCAACTCCGAGATCGCACCACATTGAAGTGAATGGAAACCTCCGCTTACAGAGATTTCCATTCAAATGCTCGAACTTTTACAAATTCGAGCGTATGGTCTCTTGTAAAAGTTCGACTATGTGAATGGAACCCTCAAGGAACATCTTAACAGATAACTGGATTTGTTCCTGTTTTTTCCCAGGCTGACCAGACTCTACTCTCTGCCTTCACTCTTTACTTCCTACTCCTAATTCTCTACTACTCCTCTCTCAAGACCCCACTGCTTTCTCTTCATTCTACAACTCTCTTTATTAATTCACAAGATTCTTCAAGCTCTCAAAACTAATCACACTACCTTTCAATTTCTGTCTGTCTCAACAAGTCACATCTTGTTAACCTAACATCCATTACTAGACCACTCTCATTACTTACAAACAACATATATGATTCAGCGATGATTGCTCTAAGTTAACTCATTATTGTAATCACTATGCTACAAAGCCTGTTGTAGTGTGATAAAATAAGTGATCACCTTAGTGCAGGAAACGTCACTTAAATAAGCAAGTTAAGAACAAGAATTCAGTGGAGAATAGCTTCTACTGTGAAAAAGGCATAGTGGAAGAGACAAGACAAATGGAAATGGACCCCAGCACTGAAATAAGCACATGTGGTGCATGGAAATAACATGGCTAGATACAAAATAAGAGACTGGGTAAAGTAGTATAGCTCACATGAGTGACAGGTTACAATCCAGTGTGGGGGGCCTCACCCTGACAGACCACAGAGCACAAGGACCTAGCATCTTACTGTTACCACTGATGCAGAGCACATCAGGTCTCAAGGACATGGCACATTACTGATCAGAAAGAGGTGCACACTGTCATATGTGCACAGACTGCAAGAGATGTTAACATGGAAATAATGCCTCCTGCACATAGATCTTGACATGGTCACATGCAGTGAAGGTGTTGAGTAAAGTGGGCAAGGCTTTCGGTGACTAGGTATGACAGGGAATGATGCAGGACAACAATGCTATGAGTCGCCTTAATAAGACAGAAGTACAGGTATGTCACAGGTCATCAAGACCAAGGAATATGACATCACCAGAGACAAGTCCATCCTGGGAAGTGGAGCACTAACACAGGGATGAAAGAATTCCTAGAAACCCTGTCTGGGCAGGTGATAGAACCCTCATACCTGGTGGTGGCCTCAACATGAGAGCTGAGCTGGTGATGGCTGTCTTAATGCCCATAGGCAATGTACCAAGTCAGTTCTAACATGTTCATTTCCAGTTTCTATACTGCAGCACAGATGTGAAGGGGTTATTCAGCAGAACATCAATGTGTATCTACTCTGCAGGTACTGCAGGAATGCAACTATAGTGATCTTTAACAGAAGGTATGTGTGTGCAAAATGATATTCACAGAAGTGGCTCATATCAGCATGAACAGTCTGTGTACTACACTTTGGGAATGAAGAATATGTTCCAGCATTGCCACAGGTATGTTATCTTTATGCATTCACAGGTTCCACTAGTGGACAGTCCAGCACAACAGTTTGGTACATGTCTAAGGTTAGCAGATCACCTATGGTTGCCAATGATAGCATCTTAGGCATAGTCTAGTCTAAGAAAACAGTGCTACAGTCAGCAATACTATAAATGAAGGGCATTCATACATCACCCACATATAAGGTGACAGTGGAGGGGCAGATAATTCCCCTATATCACCCCGATTTAGTACTGAATGATGCCCTGTTCAAGTTAACTGCACACAGGCTATTCGGGAGTCATCACTGTTCATGACATCTGTGTGCTGAACTGCCTCCTATGTGTGAGTACCCCCCCCCATGAAAGAGGCACATTGATAACTGTAGCCCCCATGACCTCAGGTCATTCTGTGACCTAGTTAATATACTGGGCATCCTTCATCAGATATGTAATTCAGTGATCCAGGCACAGGTAGTTGCTATGCACACCATGGCAGAGATGGTCCATGTACTGCATGGTTTTCATGAAGGATATCTAAATCTCTGAGGGGTGTGTCTATGGTAATCTGAAGCTGTTTTTTTTCACTAGTTGGATTACATTGGATGATTTTTCCTATTAAAAGGAAGTTTTGCTGAATACACTGTGTTTTGAGTGCTGGATTCTTTTAGTGGGTGATGTTTCCATTCTTCTGTGCACTTATTTTGGTTTGGGCAGTAGGACTTATGGTTGTTTTTTACACACACACACACACACACACACACACACACACACACACACACACACACACACACACACACACACACACACATACACACACACACACACACATATATATATATATATATATATATATATATATATATATATATATATATATATATATGTACATTCTGACAAATGCACACACACGCCAGGCCTTTACAACTGGCACACACTATTGGAGATGGAATCATTATTAGCAGTGTTAACAGTATCAGTGTCACAACAGATAACACACTTGCCTTTGGTGCAGAAGGCTCTGGGTTCTATTCGCACACTAAGTAGATAGCTTGCTGGCACTGCAGTACAGCATGGGGGTTAGGGTACTATACTTCTAAGTGTGTTGTCTTCCAGATGAGATCTTAAGCCAAGGTCCCATCTGCCTGCATTGATGGTAGCTCAGATGGATGTAAAAGATCCCATGGCACCTACTGAAAACAGTAGAGGTTCTTTAATTAACACAACACAAAAAACATTATTTACAAAATGTACATATTGACAGGCGCACGTATATACATTTTTATTTTTTTACTGTTGATCATTTTTCTTATAACATCCTCATTATTATTCTTCCATAATTGACTCCTTCTCCTTTTTCTACTGCCATAATCTAATTTTTCACAACATATCTGCCAAAAGTCTTTTCCCATTAAACAAAATTTAATTCAATCATTCATTCCAAATAGCCCATATTACAAAAAATAAATCTACCATTCTCCCATATTCTTTCATTTTGTTCTTAAAACATCCGTACATAATCATATTATATCTATATTGTTTATCTCATTAATATTCTCAAAAAATGTTCTTAACACAACGTTTTTCCAGAGTTGCACCACTCTTTTACATTTCAAAGAAACATGCTTTGTTCTCTCTTTCTTCCCACAAAAGAAAAAAAAAAGAAAAAAAAAACACTCTTTCAATTTCCTTTTTATACAGCATATTCCCCTTTATTGGTAACTTTTTTATTTCCAGTCTTCATAGGGAATCCTGACACTCTACTATCTTGTTACATCACTTTTTCCGTACTTTAATGGCTTTAACCACTTTGCTGGTATGTTTTCCCATGAATTTACATAATAATAGGGTTTCATCACATTATAATACCACATACATCTTTCTTTATTACATCATTTTTTTATTTTTCTTGTTAATATTTTTTTCTTGATAATTTTTAATTTCTTCATTAACAGATTATTTTTCTCTTTTCCTCATTCTCATCATCTTCCAGCATGTTTTGTACTTATATTTAAACATTCTCCCTATTAATGTCTCATCATTTTCCTTTACAAACTTTAATACTCTATACAAGTTTAAAGAAGCAGAATAAACAGCTTAATTTAGTAACCCCAATCTCCTTTCATCTTCATTCATACATAACACACCTTTTTGCACTGTATTTAATTTTGAACCCCATATGAAAGCAAACACCAACTACACACTTTCCTTTTCATGTTTTTGAGAATCATATAAGCATTTCATATATATGCTATTTTTCCATTAATACTGAATCCACCAGATAAACCTGTTTCCTAAATGCTAATCTATACATCCTCCACAGAAGAAATATTTCTTTCATTTCTTTTTTTCAAACCCTTTCATTGCATCATAATTACATAATTTCCCACAAATGTTATAAACAAAGCAAAGACATTTCATTCACTGAACAATACACAGCTCCAATTTTCGCCACATCGACAAAACCCTTACTTTTATCTTTATACAAAGTCATTCCCATTAACATCTATTCAGACAAACCAATACTTTCCTCATCCATATTTTGCTCTCAGCAGCAACTACATTGTCTGCTCATGTCAAACCTAATGTAATTACTACCTCCTTTTGCATCACATATCTAGCATCTTTCATTTTATAAGCTACTTTACTCACTATCACATGTACTACCAATGCAAACAATGTTCCACTCATGGGACATCCTTGTCTTATACCACACTTCATGCATATTTCTTTACTCAACCACCCATTCACTAACACTCTCACTCTATTATTTTGATATGCTGACATACACACTCTCCTAATTGTATTACCTATTCCATAGCATCCATAGGCATCATGTGCTACTGTATCAAATGCCTTGCTAATATCACCTGCCATAAGTCTCACATCCTCCCTTTTACTTACAATATCATCCACAATTTCTCTAAGAACCCATAACAATTCTAGATATCCCTTCGATTTTATACCATATACACTTTCTTTAAGAATATCCCTTATCCTTCATTCCATTCTCCAGTGTATTATTCTCATAAAAAAAATATAATCTGCGTTATTTAGTGTGATGAGTCTCAATTTTTGTATTCTTCTTGTCATCTTTCTTCAATATAAATTTTAATATCCCTCTATACAAGTCTTTACTAACATACACTTCCTTCAACCATTCATCCAGTGCATTTACAAAATACTCTCTTTTGCCAATTCATTAATTTCTTGTACACTTCATAGCTTATGCCATCTGGGCCTGGTACTGAATCAACATTTACTTTCCTAAGCACTTCATCCAATTCACTATTTATTTTTCAAACTCTTTCTTAACTTGTTCTGGATTTTTTTTACTTTCCATTCAGTCTTATTGTTTTTCCTTTTACTGTTATACAGCTTTTCTACAAGGTGTTCTGCAATACCCATAATTTGCCCGCGTGCTCTTTTTACCTCTCCTTTTGCATTTTTCATTTCCCTTGTTATGCTAATATCTTCATTTACTATTTTACCCAAATATGCATAAACCTTCCCCGTCTTCCTTTTAAATAATATCTCTGACTAAACTTGTCAGTTTCATTATAAATTTCTTTTTCAGTATCATAGTATTCTCTTGTATTATTCTCTGAATTCTCTAATACAGTTCTATACATTTCCCATACTTCACTTTCACTTCCTTTCTTACATCATCCTGCCAATGAAAAAAACACTTTTTACACTTCTTTTTAAATTCAGTCTACCATACAGACCAGTTTCTATAGAGGTTCTTCTTGGTTATATGATCCTTCCATAACTGCAATATTTCCCACTCTCCAACTGCATCCCATAATTTCTCATTTATTCTTTTTTCCCTTTCTTATTTTAATGTACATTCTTTCTTCCATCACCTCTATCCATATTGCTAAATTGTCTGAAAAAGCCATCACAACTGTATCACCATCTGCTACCCCCAAGCCTTTCAATAATACAAAATAATAAATTTCAGATTCAAGTGTCCCCTTCTATAAGCCCATTGACTTTTGTGCCACACAGATAATTTGCCACATTTTATCACTTCATGCATTTTTTACATCTTTCCCTTTTTTACATATCCCCTTAAATCATAATTAAAGTCGCCTGCAGTTATAATTTTCATGTTAACCACCACATAGTCTCACATTTGATGAAACAGATTATCTCTTTCCTTGTTAGTTACATATGTATATAATGCTATAATGCTATAAACGTGTTCTGTCTACCTCGATTCCACATCAGTTAACCGTCTCATCCTTCTGTTTCATCTAGTGTTTTCATTATTTTTTTACATGTTCCTAAGTTCCATGTTATAGTTCCACCCCACAACTTTTCTTGTTTGCAGTCCTTCTTCACTTATCAGGAATCTTACGTCCCCTAACAGAATAACATACATGTCACATTTATCCCACCATCCAATATCTCTATCTTTCTTACAGGGTTAATAATACTGTTCATGTTTACTGAAAATACTTTAAATTTGTTGCTTTTCCTTCTATTTAATTTTATGGGAATATTTTTAAATGTTTGTTTTCTTATTGTTACGCTTTCCCCAAATGAATATTTTATACCTTGGTTTATGCACAAATAATCATTGATCCTCAGAATGCAATTTTTCACTGGCTAGAACTTCAGTTATTAGTATCAATCCTTTCTCCTGACCTCTCTTCCTGCATGCACTATCTATCTCTCCTCGTTTTTCTCCTCCATATTTTTTCTTCTACAGTTTCTTCTTCACCTTGTTCACCCTTCCCCCAGCCTCTTGCTGTCTTTCCTCATGTACTTTTTTTTCTTTTTGTTCCCCTTCTTTTTCATTGTTTGCTCTTGATAATCCATTCAGAAGTGTCCTTTTATATGACATGCATTTAGGCACACACCTTACTGTATGTCCTTTCTCTCCACTGTAGTTACATTGTACCTTGTCATAATCATTCATTAAATGAAAAAAGTCCCCACAAAAGAAACATGATTTAGGCTGACCAGCATATCAATTTCCCTATATGACCAGCCACAAAAATAACACCTGGCAAGTGTTTCACTGTGTTATTTTTACATTTCAAAACAGCTTCCAATATCCACCTGCATTTCATAAGTTTCTATCATCTCTAAGTTCCAGAATATTATCAACAGTTTCACAAAGACCCTGTATGCATTTTTTAATATTGTCTTCTTTCAGTTCATCAGTTGAAAAGTGACTTTTTTTAACGTTTAAGTTGCAACCAGAAAACAAATAATGGTTTTACTGATAAATGTCCTTCTTTTTGTTAAACAGTTTCAGAAATGTAATCATCAGTCCGTAAGTTTCAAATGTTAAGATACAAAAAGTCTCTTTCCCAACATTTCTAGAACTTTAAAACCCCGAACAGTTACTAAATTGCCCCATACATAATATCTGTCTATTACAGTGTCATTTTTTCTTATCCTTATTTGGCCTTCCCTTCTTTTTTAAAAACAGCTTTACTTGCAGTTTGCTGCTGCTCTCCTTTTTTGCCTGCTGTCACTGCTGCATATGTTTTAGTTAGTGCAATGCATGCTACAACAAAAGCAGCCACCTTCTCAGTTTGTTGCTGCTTTCTTCTTTCACTTTCAGTCAATACTGCATTTCCTGCTGCCAAATCACCTGGTTCGTTTTGCACATTACCATCACAGGATCATAGCATCATAGGAAGTTACTATCCTATTGGCCCTGAAGCCCTTACAAGCCTGGCCAAGAGTTTAGCTCATGATTAGACAAGTCAGCACCCAATGCCCCTGTCCAGCAGGGACACAGATGGAATCCTAGGGATGTATTTTCTGTTTCTCATCCAGTTATCCAGGTTGAGCTTAAAAAGGGGTAAAGAGGTACTCTGCTTGATGTGGAGAGGGAGTCTATTCCACAGATGGGGGGTTTCTGGGACCCAAATCTGTCCCACCAACAAGTCCTATTGATGCCACAGACCAGGTTGAGGTCGCTCATGCAGGTTACTCAAGTGAAGCTTGACTTGTGGATATGTAGCAGTTCCATCAAGGCAGGGTGTGAGATCGCCTTGTATGCCAGACAGAGGTCACTTCTGAGGAGTCTATATGAAACTGAGTAGAGGGATAAGGCTTTTAGCCTATCTGTGTATGGTAGATTTTTTGAGGCCCTGGATTCTACTGGTGAAGAACCTCTGTGGTCTGTCTAGCCACTGCATGTGCTTTGCAAGGTACATGCCAAACAGGGCACTGTACACAATAATGGGCCTTATAAGGGAAGAAAACAGGGATGTTATGTCCTCTTTGCCCTCAGGAGAGATACCCTTACTTTTGAGGTGGGCCATGTAGAATGCTTTCTGTACAATGGAAGCAACATGGTGGTCAAAAGTCAGGTTGCTATCAACCTGGGTGCCTCAATCCCTCACTACTGATTAAGTGCTTAGGACATTTTTATTAATGTGATAATTTGTGGGGATGTCACTCCCCGTAAAAGAGATGAT
This sequence comes from Protopterus annectens, assembly GCF_019279795.1. Lineage (NCBI taxonomy): Eukaryota > Metazoa > Chordata > Ceratodontiformes > Protopteridae > Protopterus > Protopterus annectens. The sequence goes on along the minus strand of NC_056741.1, from coordinate 669,707,383 downwards.
GGTGTATTTTTTGATATTAAGCTTGAGGCCATGTTTCTGGCACCAGTCATTTGTTTGGCTGAGACCCTCTTGGAGGATGTCCACATCACTAGGGGAATTGATGATAGCGCCCAGCTTGCAGTCATCTGCAAACTTGGTCAGCCATTGCCCACTGATTTTGGCCTGCACCTCAGAAAAGTATATCCCAAATAACAGAGGCCCCAAGACCAAACCCTGGGGTATACTGCTCTTACGGGTCTACTACTTGAGGTGGCTTCCCCTATTTTGACTAGGTGGATTCTATCAGTGATCCAGTTAGCTATCTATCTGCTAACATATGGATTGATGCCTAGTTGAGAAAGTTTACTTATAATTTCCGAGTGGGGAATAGTGTCGAAGGCTTTGGCCAGGTCAAGGTAGGCAGTGTGCACCATCTTCCTCTCATCCATGGCTTTGTTAACTGTCTCAAAAAAGTCAACTAAATTTAACAGACATGACCTCCCCTTGAGAAAGCCAAACTGTGTGGGATTGACTTTTTGGAGGTTGCCAATGTCCTTGTTAATGATGTCCATGATAATCTGTTCCATGGCCTTGCAGATCAGGCTAGTTAAGCTGATGGGTCTATAATTTCCCAGATCAGTGGATGCTCTACCTTTATGCAAAGGGATGACAGTCACTGTCCTTCACTCAGCTAGGATGAAGCCAGTACTCAGGCTTTGGTTGAATAGAGTGCCTAATGGTGCTGGAAGTTTCTGACTGAGTTCATGTAGGATGCAACCTGGGATGTTATCGGGTCCCATGTAGGCTGTATTTTTTGCCTTTGAGAGAGCAGTGATGACCTGTTCCCTAGTTATAAGGGGAAGGGGGCAAGTACTAGGGATTTCCTGATTTACTGATGGGGGGACAGAGGGGTGAATTTTTTGCTGAATCTGTCAGCCAGCAAGTTTGCTATATCTATCAAATTTGTATATGTGTTGTCCTTGACCACCAGTTCTGAACAGATCTGGGTGCTTCCTTTGAGATTGTGGACATATGTGAAGAAGGCCTTATGACTGTCTCTAGTAGATGTGGCCAATTTGGCTCGAAGTTGGCTTTAGAGGATTTCACTAGTGCTCTTATTTGCTTGTTCAGGCTAAGGAGAGATTGCTTCCAACTGAGCACCTGCTCCTTCTTGGTTCTGGACAGCATTTTCTTCCTTTTGTTATAGATGTTATTTATTGCAGATGTCCACCAGACAGGTTTACTCTTCCTTGCAAAGGATGATTTAATCCTGTCGAGTATTCCTGATTCCATGCATCTATATTAATGCTCAGATAGTGCTTTGGTGTAGTTTTGGATACTGGTGCCAATTTTTAGAGAGGGGGAGAGGGCTGTGAATCTGTTTATACCATTACTCAGCAGGTTGTAATCAGCTTTGGAGAAGTTTTTTTGTTTGACCCTAGCTAGAGGGGGCTAAGGAGAGATGGTGACTTTAAAAGTGACCACTTTATGGTCGGATCTTAACAGGGAGGATGATACTGCAAGGATGCTGCAGTGGATATTCATGTTGGTTAATACCAAGTCCAAGATATGATCACCTCTTGTGGGGGTATCAACTAGCTGTTCCAAGGCATTTGCATTGAAAAATCGAGGAATCGCTGGGCATTTGTGTTCTGGCATGAGTAGTTCCTCCAATCTATGTTTGGGTAGTTAAAGTCACCCAGGATCAAGGTAAAGGGTTGAATCTTGATAGATTCAAAGAAGTCCAGATAGGCGGATTGGGCATCTTGAGTCACATTTGGGGGCCAGTACCTAGCTATGATTTGTATAGGGGTCTTGTTAATGGTTAACTACACCTAGAATGTCTCCTGTGCTTCATACTGTTTGACCAGCCTGGAGGTGTGTATGTATTTAATATATATTGAAACTCCATCTCCTTTGGCTTTAATGCCCACAGTTTGGGGTCTGAATGTATGATAGGATGAGTAACCAAGTAATGCTGGGGTGCTCTCCACAGCATTGAACCAGGTTTCTGTGACTGCGCAGATGTCAGCATTTTCCAGAATTAAGAATACTTGCAATGAGTGCAGTTTCAGGTTTAGACTCCTAGCATTTAGCAGCATGACCTTTAATTTGCATTTTGTTGAAATTTTTATGTTGGTTGTTTTAACCTCATCACTTTTCCTAAAAAAGACACTATGGAGGCAAAAGCCTTTGCCAGAAGCCTGAAGCTCAAGTGAGACAGATGCCTTTTGTTGAGGACCTCCGCATATGTGGGTGTGTAGGTGTGGGTGGTGTTTGAGGCATAGTGATTGTGCTTGTTTGATTATTTTTAACTGAACATCATCTGCAAGTCCTTCTGACACCATTTCTGTTATTTGCACCACTTCAACAGACTCACAGACTTCCTTGTCCATGGAAACAGCTATTTGCTCATTTGTAACTTCCACCACACAGGGATCTTTATTTACATTCTGAAGCTTCATATTGAACACATTTTCTCCAGACTCTCACTTTCCACCTCCAAATTCTCCATAGATTTTCTTCCACACTTCTGCTGCTTCCCTTAGACCTCTTCGTTGTTGCTGTTGGAGCTCTATGGCACCATCTAGCAGCTCCAAGGAGTAGAGGAAGCTCCCCGATGCCCTGACCAAATTTCCCCTAGTAGTATAAATACCACCTCAGGTTTACCCTGAAAAGACACCACCAGTCCAGAGGGATTAACCCAGTCTATAAATAAAATAAACAAATAAAATCCCTGGTCATGGCTGGCTCCACCCATTAGCCATAGTAAATCTCATGGTCATGGCCAGCGCTCATTTGGCTGCACTGCACATACTCTTGCCTCAGACCAACTTTTCTGGAGCTTAATGTTTCACACCATCCTTATTGCTTGTTGGCCTGTTAAGTACAGTGCCTAGTCAGGACTGTTCTCAGGGCCACAGACACTGTCTATCTATTGCTTTCCCACATTGGGATCCACAGTTGACTTCTCATATTTACTTTAGAAATGCTACACCATTCCTCAAATCCAATGAACTCAGGTCCAGCACTACAAGATCATAAGATACTCCTGTCCAATGTTCCTGACATGGAATATTCACCCTAACATTGGATTATGTGATTCCTGACTCCTCCCATCCTGCTATCTGCCTGCATGGCTACTACATTCACCTTTATTGCTGTCACCTGTTACCATGTCCCACACCATATGTGCAAATGATAATAACTGTGCTTTGCCTTCCTCTCTAACCTGTTTGGGTAAGCTAATATCTGATGCACAGTCTGGCCAGTTAGACCACTACAATGTATATTCTGGTAGTGTTAATGCCTGCAGCAGTTTTATTCTGTGTTGTCCATCACAGGTCCCATTGTTGTAAATCAGATGCCACCTGTTTGCTAGTGCCACAACATATTCTGCCCACCTCTACCTCACATGGGGTACCACATCAGCTTGTTCTTCTCATGACTCATTGTCCTACTCTTTCTTTTCTACTATCACAAGGCTGTCTGACAACACTGATATGTTCCCATGTTACAGCTTCTTGCATGCTGTCACATAGTGTAACTTTGTATACACTATGAATAACTGACTGCAGGTCTTAAGAGTGTACTGCAGTGCATTGCCAGATGTATTAAAACAGTAAAATCATGCCTTCAAGAGTCTGAAGACACATTCAGTGATGTTCTGTTTTGGTAAAAGCACATTGTTGTACACCATCTCAGCCATGGCCCATGAGCTTCAGATGGGGGTCACCAAGACATATTTTGCAATACCTGTGACACACAGCAGTCACCATTATGAGTGATCTGCTGCTATGTCAATTGGAGCAGCATATCCATGACTCTATATCAGGCAATGTATGTCACTAGAGGAACCTAGGGAAAGTCATCCCATGTGAAACACTGACATAACTCATGTATGTGCCAAATGTGGAACTATAAAGACAGACAGACAGTAAAGAATACCCTGTGCACTGAACTCATCCCTGGCAGTTGATGGAGTAGAAGCTCTTCTGGCAATATGCAGGGTGCCATGTGCAGCAGGTGGGGCCTTGATGGCGATTTGGGTGAAATCAATGGTCCTCAGGACCTGCAGGAAATGGGCTGTGCTGTAGAATGTCTGCATAGTGGTGGTTCTCACATATTCTGTCTATGGAAGCCATATATGCTCCTATACATACTGCTGCATCATGTCAAGGAGCTGGTTTATGATTCATGAGACTGATGTCTGTAAAACTCCTAATATCTCACTTTTCAGATGTGAAAAGGTCTATGTAACAAGACTGGTTAATGGTACACAAACATTTATGTCCACTGGAATGGGCAGTCAACTTGACTCTTTGTTTGGATGGTGCATGTCTACTAACTCCCATGTGATGGCTCTGTCCACATTGTTCTGGTGATAATGCCCTTGTCATGGAGGAAACAGTGTGTCAGCCATGGCTGGCCCTATTTGTGACACATATGGTGATGACTTACAGTATCCTGGATACAGATTCTGAAAGTGGCCAGAAAAGCATTACTCAACTAATGCTGCTGCTGCTCCTAGCATCTTAGCATGAATCACTTTCCTCCACACCTGAAAATACTAGTGTTCAGAATAGACAGACACAGTGGCTCTTTGCACTAAACATAGAGGATTATGAATGGGTTGTCGATAAAAATCATTTTGCAGTACATGGAATGCAGTGATTCATTTCTGATATTTGGAAAAAGACAAACTAGTTAAGTGCCAGAATGGCATGTGACTTGACCTAAACAAGTAGTAAACATCCCCTACAAAAGTTGTTAAGGTCAGGTCTCATGCTAGGCAGTAAAATCTGCCTTTACTGATGAACAAGTAACAGTGGCAGAATAAAAATTGTTTCTGCCTGCTGTCTGTTTTTGTAAGATGTCCCAAAATTCCTGTAATGAACTTAGAAACTTGCTAGAGTAACAGAATTTGTCTCCACATGTATCTTATGAAAGATGCAAATTCTGAAACTGATACATTATTTAGTGACTTCATTGCTCAGATTTTACAAGAACACACCAAAAATATGAAGCACTAATCTGAACGTTCTGCAAAAATATGGACAGTATACAGGCATGAAAGGTAAGTATAAACATGACTTGCAGCATAACACTGCCTTTCTAACACCATCAGTTATGTATTTTACAGCTTTGAAGACTGCCAAAACCTTCACAATGTTTTGCCCGTAACTAGTAGTACATAGAGCATATAAAGCTCCATGCACTACAAAGAATTATGATTGTCTCACCGATCATAACCCTAAAACCCTAAATTATGTGTTATCAACATGGATGCCAGGATTTACCTCTCAAGCTTCACTCTCGAGGTGAATTTCTTGGCATCCATGTCTCAAACACATGATAAGTGGGTTATAAGTTCATAGGTAGTTACTGGGCTATTGACCCGAAGGTCTTTATAATCCAAGCCATGTGTACCCAATATAATTCTAGAGAAACCCAATAAAAAGGATCTTGCCTAAACTCAAGATCTTAGTTAGCAATGATTGCCCATATCTAGGAGAGTCACAGGTGAAATCCCTAGCAGGAATTTACAATTTCCCATCCATTCATTTAGGCTATGCTTAAACAGAGTCATAGAGGGGGCTTTGTTTGATGTGAATTGATAGTCTATTCCAGAGGAGTGACGACCTCTGAGAGAAATATCTGTCTCTCCAGCAGGTCCTGTTTATGTCACAGGCCAAGTTAAGGTTCATGGAGTAGGTGACACTTGCCCCATTTAACTTGTGGATATGCAGCATTTTCATTAGGTTTGGATCCAAGATTGCTCTGTAGGCCAGGTACAAGTCTCCTCTAAATAGTCTGTATGCTACTGAGTACAGTGACAGTGACTTCAGTTTGTCAATGTATGACGTGCTGGAGATCATGAATTTTCTTGGTTAGAAATCTGTGAGGTCTCTCACGTTGCTGCAGGTGCCCGGTAAGGTACATACCAAAGGGAGCATTGTACTCAATTATTAGTCTGATGAGGGTTGAGTACAGGGGTGTTATGACCTCTTTCACTCTTGAGGCAATGCCTTTGCTAATGAGGTGTGTGACATAGAATGCCTTCCTTACCACAGTAGACACATGATGGTCAAAGTTTGGGCTACAGTCAACTTGCGTTCCTAAGTCTCTCACTACTGAGTGTTACTTAGGGTATTATTATTATTTATATGATAGTCTGCAGGGATATTGTTTTTACTGAAAGGAGTGATAATGCATTTTTTTAACATTGAGATTGAGTCTATGGCTTTGGCAGCAGTCATTGGTTTGTGTGAGTCCCTGCTGAAGTATATTGACATTGTTTGGGGATTCAGTGATTGCATCTAATTTGCAGTCATCAGCAAACTTAGTCAGTGACAGCCCCTCTGTTTTGGCCTGAACGTCTGAGAAATATATTTAAAACAATAGGAGGCACAGCACTGACCCCTGTGGAACTCCACTGGTGACAGGTTTGCTGGTTGAGGTAAAGTCCCCAGCTTTGATTAAGTGTGATCTCTCAATGAACCACTTAGCAACCCACCTGATGACATAAGGGTTGATATCAGACTGGGAGAGTTTATCAATGATGCCCAAATGTGGATTGTGTCGAAGGCCTTGGCTAAGTTAAGGTAGGCTGTATGCACAGATTTGCCATCATCTACGGCTCTGGTGATGTTTTTGAAGGTGTTATATAGCTACTTCAAATGTGACTGAATTATGATCAGATTTAACCAATAAGGGTCCTATACTTGTGGTGGTGCAGCAGTCACCCATGTTGGTGAGGACCAGATCAAGAATATTTGAGCCCCTTGTGGGGTTGCATACTATTTGTCCCAGGTCATTAATGTTAACAAAGTCCAGAAACCTTTGTGTGAGCATGTTGGTACTCGTATAAATTTCCCAGTCAATGGAGGGATAGTTAAAATTGCCCATGACTGAAATGAAACATGCTCTATTGCTTGCATTTTAAAACTTAAAAGCCTGTTTAGGTAAATACCCAATGTTTAATAACTTAGGAGCAATGTTGGTTTTATATATGTTTTTGTATACGTTACCATTTAGTTAGATGTAATTGGCAGTCTTGAAGTATTCAGTTGATTTTAAACACGTTGAAAAAGTTTTAAAGTTTTTCAGTAAGATATGTGACAACTATATTGTCTTTTAGGATGTTAAACCTTTAAGGTTTAATTGAAATGTATCACATGATGTGTATTTAAACCACAAGTGAACAACAGTAATTTATCTGAAGAAGTTTGGTTATCTAATCAAATGAAAAGTGCTTCATGTTGACACATTTTTGTTGGTTTGTTTTATTAAAAGTGTTATAGTGAGTAGTAAGCAAACAGATTTTTGTATTTGTTTTCGTTTAGTTCGTGGTTCTAGTTTATTTTGTTAACACATAATTTAGGGTTATGATTGGTGACCTAATCTATGTACTACATGGAGCTTTATCTGCTCTATGTATTACTAGTTACATTAAAAAAAAAACAAAAAAAAATGCTAAATGTTTTGCTGTAAGCCATGAAGCACTTAGCCACTTAACGAGTACTATCAGACAGTCTTTATGCTTACACACCTTTCCACGCCTGTAAACTGTCCAGATTTTTTGCATGAATGTGCAAAATGTTGCCTCGTTTGTTTGGTCTGTTCCTCATAAAGTCAACAATGCCAGACAAATCATGGAGTATTGAAGCCACTGAATAATGACATACATTTGAGTTTCAGAGTTCCTGTCCTACAGACAAAATGCAGGCAAACACACATCCTATTATTCTAGCTACTTTCTAAATTTGTAAGAGGAAGGAACACCTTATCAGTAGAGGCAGCAAGCAGAACCAAAACTTATTCTACCACTGTCATATGCTGGTCAGTAGTGGCAGATTTTTTCTGCCTGGCATGGGACCCAACCTTAGCAACTTAAGTAGGGGATGCTAAACATTTGTCAAGATCAGGTCTCCCGCCACTTTAGCTTTACATTGTAAGAAAACATTTTTCACAGCTTTTGATAAAAAAGAAGCATAACCACAAATCATTCATGCAGTAAAGTATCCATATTAGAATGGGAATCATAATGCAACATGTTGCTTCAGGTGCAAAGCTATATTCATATATAGCACTGTATGCATATGCCTTTGCAGTTCTGTCAGTATTGAATACTAAAATTTTAGACTTCTTTTCACATCTCACAACCTTTGAAAAAAGAGGGTTTATTACTTTTCTTCACTCTAAAAGGTGATTCTTCGTAACAGCTGAGAAATCACAGGATAGAAATGATTCAAAACCAGTATAATTACATATCTGGCAATGCTGCTTTCATAGCAAACTGAAGTGTCACCACATTTCATAGTTTGGTATCAAAGAGAAAACAATTATCTGTGGTCCAAACATTATTGTTTCATCACATTCTCTGTAGGTTAAGTAATGAGTAGAGAGGTCTTAGTGGGTATTTGTAAGGACCATAGGTAAAAATCTCAGTAAACAATTATGAATGCTAAGTTTCTGAAGGTAAAAATCAGTTAACAGTTTTCCTTATTTATTTGGTAAATAGACTGTTATAGATAGTAAAGAATATGTGTAGGTTATTTATAGTGGCTCGACAGAAGAAGGGAGGGAAGATGAAGAGGACAGAGAGAAGCTGGATATGATGACAGGAGTGCTTGTGTGACAGATGAAAGGATGGAGACTAGCTAAATCAAAAAAGAAAAATATGGAGGTTGTTTTTGCCCTGACAAATCTTTTTTTTTAAGGTATCACATACTAAGGACATAACACTCTTAGTATCACTTGGCCACCATGTAGTAAGTTATAGGAGTGCTCAGCTGGAGGGGGGTGTAGCCAGGTGACCAAGGATATTCTCCTTTACTATATAATATGAACTTGTTAGGCTGTAGTTTAGAAGCAGCTTTTGAATGGGGAGACAGGTTTGAGAAAATAATATAAGAACAAGAGTGAGTGAAGAGCAAGCAACTGTATCTATGAAATGCTTTTCCATGTATGCTATTTTCAGACTGAGGATATGACAGTTGCTCAAATGTCCAATCATTGTTGATTGTCTCAGTCTACTGTTTATGTTATCATGATTTAATTTAGTTATGAAAAATAATACAGCCATTATTCATTCATTGTTTCTACCTTATTTCATTCATTCACACTGGTGCCACTGTTAACATTACTGTCTCACAGCTCTTGGTACTCTGGTTCTTTTCCTGCCTGGATGCTTCTGAGTGAATTCCTCATCTCTTGCCTATCTATTTGAATTTTTGCAAGGTGTTCTGGTTTCAACATACATATCACAAAACAATCCTATAAATGAAGTGACAATCTTTCAAACTTGGTGTGTGTGAATAGGGAGTGTATCAGGAATCTGACATCATTTTCAGTGAACATGAAAGGATCCAAGTACTTCACTGTAACTACTTTCACTGACAGTGAAATTTGCCTCTTTCTCCACCATTGTGTGACCTCAGAGTTGGTATATATAAATTCAGGGTATCATCCACACATAGGAGAAATAGCAGGACATGTCTCCTATGTACTAAGTTTTCCTGGATGTCCACTGAAGGTAGTTTCAGTGAACATCTTTTTTTAACTTTTTACATTTACCAAAACTACCTTTGGGACGTTGACATAAATCCATGTGAATAAGTGTGTGTGAGTATGTGTGTGTGTGTGTGTGTGTGTGTGTGTGTGTGTGTGTGTGTGTGTGTGTGTGTGTGTGTGTGTGTGTGTGTGTGTGTGTGTGTGTGTGTGTGTGTGTGTGTGTGTGTGTGTGTGTATGAGTGTGTTTAAGAACTGTCGGCATGCATGTATGTGTCTGTGTTTGAGACAACACATCCTCAGTGGGTTTCATTTAATACAGTTAACTAATTTAATAACAATATGAATGTACTGATGCAAAACTCACTGAAGTTTAAATACTTATGAACAATGCTTCTGCTGTTGTTCTCTATCTAGCTTATATCTACTTGTGGTTGTTTTGTCAATAAGTTATATAGCTGAACAATTTCTGATTGTATGCAATCTCATATCTGTCTATGGCCAAGGTAGGAATATTTCTTCTGCTGTGGCACGAGTACCTGTACAGAGCCCAGGGTTGCCACCTTTTTTGGGGCTGAAACTGGACCAAAACCACATACCTCACACCTCCCATAACTCCACCCATCTCCTCTCCCTCTAACCACCCGCTTTCTAACCAAATTGTGATATCATAGACACTTTGGGGATAGAGTAATGTCTTCTTTTTCTGGTTTGTCATTCAATCACAATTTTTTTTTAAATAAAAGCATATCAAATCTGCCAATTTAACAAACCAGAGTATATTTTTTTAATCAGAATTCCAGAGTTTGTACAGTGGTTTCAGGACTACTGGACAATTGGTTTGATATATGTGTAGTCTGGAAAAAAAAAAACGGATAGGTGGCAACCCTAGCAGAGCCTATTAATCATCCAACTCCATGCATGATTGCATTATTAAGTGTCTTAATGCCTCATCCTGATGTGGGTAACCAGCCCACACCCTTGAAAGCTGGTGAATGAGATTAGATGGGAGTTGGGGCTAGAGGGCAAACATAACAACTGTAGCATGATGAGCTTGATAAATCTATGAAATTATATATAATGTGTTTTAAATGCTACAATTTTGTATAATGTTGATGACATGCACATTTCTTTAAATGCTCGACAAAATGGAGCATGGGAATATTTTTGTAGTAATTCCCAAAAGCAATTATCCAATCACAAAGTCTTTATCTTAGCATAAAAGAGAGCAGCCCAGAAGGCTAAATTCAGGAATATAGATCTTTGCTGAAGGAATAGTGTAATGTGCTGAAAGGAAGACCTGGAAGCATGCATGGACTGGGAGCAGACCCATTCTATGCTACCATATGAAATATCATTGGCAGACTGTGCTTACTTTTTAGAGCTGAGAGTGAGACCTAGGAGGAAAGCCTACATCCTGAAAGTGATCTGATGTAAGAGCTTGATCTCTGGAGGTGAAAGCAGGGCCTGTGAAAATAGCAGAGTAGCTGAGCTTAAAGCTGAAAGTGGGACTTGCAATCCCCACATTTACCTTACAATGACTTACGGGACTAGTGAACTACACTAAAGGTACTGTTTATGTTGTGCTTTGCAAGGCCATCTGTGCCAATATTTTAGTTAGTAAGTTTTATAAAAGTGAGCTTTGTGTATGTCTTGCGTCCACTTTCTTAATAGATCCTACACTTGTGGAGAATGCAAGCATTTCCCGCAGAAATTCCATACCTAAACTTTCCAGTTGAATATATTATTAGCCATGTGATTGTAGTTTTCCTTGTTTATTAAGCGAGAAGACATGTGGCTTAGGGCTGCTTTTGGTGGAAGAGTGGGGGAAATTAGTCCCATGTTCCTGCTGTGTGATGTGCTGAAAGGAAGACCTGGAAGCATGCATGGACTGGGAGCAGGCCCATTCTATGCTAGCATGTGAAATATCATTGCCGGACTGTGCTTACTTTTTAGAGCTGAGAGTGAGACCTAGGAGGAAAGCCTACATCCTGAAAGTGATCTGATGGAAGAGCTTGATCTCTGGAGGTGAAAGCAGGGCCTGTGAAAATAGAAGAGTAGCCAAGCTTAAAGTTGAATGTGGGACTTGCAAGCCCCACATTTACCTTACAATGACTTAAGAGACTAGTGAACTACACTAAAGGTACTGTTTATGTTCTGCTTTGCAAGGCCATCTGTGCCAATATTTTAGTTTGTAAGTTTTATATAAGTGAGCTTTGTATATGCCTTGCGTCCAGTTTCTTAATAGATCCTACACTTGTAGAGAATGCAAGCATTTCCCGCAGAAATTCCATACCTAAACTTTCCAGTTGAATATATTATTAGCCATGTAATTGTAGTTTTCCTTGTTTATTAAGCGAGAAGACATATGGCTTAGGGCTGCTTTTGGTGGAAGAGTGGGGGAAATTAGTCCCATGTTCCTGCGAATATGGAGAACTTTTGCTTTCCTTCCTAAGAAAAGTGTGATAGTGTGTTTCTCTTGCTCTACTGTAATCATGGATTAATTAATACAGACATTTGGGAACTCACAAACAAGGACTTACCAGCCACTGAAACAATTGTAGCAACAGCTGGCAGAGCTAACCAGTGAGTCTCCCAACTCAAAGACTGTCATATTTTGACTTGATTGAGACTGTGTGAAATATGGTCAAGAAATTGTGAGCAGTGTCAATATAACCCTTGCAGTAGAAGTAGTAACATTTCATAAATGGAATTTTAATGTAGAGAAACTGGTAAGTGCACAATAAATGATAAAAACTTGGCCCGAACCTGAGATAACATTTATAAATGTCTTTATGGTTAAACTGGTGATAAAGAATGTACTCTCATAAGTAAAACAGAATACAACAAATAATGTTTTCATATGTTACAAAAGTGGAGGGGTGGTCACATTGCTAAGATCTGTAAAACAGATGGTAATTTATTAACTAAAATGAGTGCTTCAAGTAAATTTGTTCCAAAGTCTAGGATAACTGAGACAACCCAGCATCTCTGTGCCAAAATCAAGCTAATAAAATGTACTCTATATTAGAAGGGAGCATGGCTCAAGCACCACTAGAATCTGGAAGCACAATTTCTTGTAAGAAGGGTTCCCTGGGTACAAGCATATAATTATATTCAAAAAGTGGATTTTCTCTTGTATGTGCAGAAACTGCGACAGTGTTTAGAAAATTGTTACAGCCAGTGACTGTAATCCCAGATTTGGCTGACGAATAGGAAAACCCTTTTTCCCCATTTTGTAGCACTATGGGAATGTATGAGTGGGAGCATTAATAGCACTGTGCAACAAGCTAATATGTTTGACAAGGAAAAGAGAGAACAGCGACCTGATAAGAAAGGGGAGGAGTTAGAGCAACAGTGACAGTCATACTGAGATATAGGTAAAAATCAGGAGAAGAGATTCAGTATAGAAACTACAAAAGGAAAGAACTTGCAAACTAAGTTGCAGCCTGTTGTGACAGAAGAACCTCCAAGAGCAGAGTCCTCTGAAGTAAAAGATTTTGCAGACTAAAATATTATGGCCCGAGCCTATATGTTTGAGCAAGAGCAGAATCTGCATTAAGTAAATAATTTGCATAGAAAAATATTACAGCCTGCTGTGATGGAGCAGCCTGCAAGAACAAAACCTATAGAAGTATGAGACTTAGACATTAGAACATCACAATCTTCTAGGGCAGAGCAGCGTACAAGAGTAAAATATGTGGAAGGACGAGTCACACACTAAGCTAGTGCAGTATAAAACATTATAAAGGTGAGAATCAAAGTGTTATGGCAGCCAGACAGTATAGGGAAGAGAGTAGGGGGGTAATTGTAGCTTTAAATATCACAGGGCAGGGCTTGGCAGTAAAAACTAGTACTGAAGAATTGCTTACTGAGACTGCATATTCTCAGGAAGTAAATAAAAGGTACAACCAAGGCAGAATTTTGAGCTTTCCATCAAGTTAAAACAGAAAGCCTTAGAAGAGGAGAATTCAAAGCAACAGAATAGTAAGGAAGAGATGTTTACCAGTAAATGAGGTTGCACTAGTGTAATTAAGGTCATTGGTAAAATAGTTGACAAGAGTTCTAAACCCTCTTCTATCAGTACAGGAAAGAAAAATCAGTGACAACACGAAAGGGTAACACTAGGTGTCAACATAAAATCAATTGTTCGACTTATTTAGAAACTGAATTTATTGAAATACCATGTAGATTAAAAATGGATTAAGCGCTTTTGTCCAAATAGCATTAGGACTTCATCAGAATCAACTTCCAGAAGCAAACACACACCTTAAATACTAAAACAAACGTCACTCAATTAAAATCAATTAAACAATTAAACTGTTCCTAAAATTTAAAGGGAAAGGTACATACTAATAAACCCAAAACCTAAGATTATAAAAATGAAAGCATTATATCAGAATCCCTATTCATTTCAAAACACATAAGTAATCAAAAAAATTAAAACAATTTGCAATAAAACAGGCTTATCTGAACCATATGAAAAAGTTTAAAATAATTTTTTGTATATATGAATTTTGTATAGTGTGTGTGTGTGTGTGTGTGTGTGTGTGTGTGTGTGTGTGTGTGTGTGTGTGTGTGTGTGTGTGTGTGTGTGTGTGTGTGTGTTTGTTTAAAATGTTTTCATATCAGTCTCCTCAGAGGATATTTCATAGTGTCATTTAAAGTTTGTTAGACCGCAAAACAAGTAGGGAATGCATAGAAATATTTTTATTTATACCTGGATACGGATCTACCTGAGAACAACGAAAGCTGAAAATGCTTTCGGGTCTTAACCCTTCATCAGACAGATCATCCTTCTGCTTACTAGACTTTAAACATAACAACAGCCAATCACTACTCACTATTGCACCCGCCTATTTTTTAAGGCGGGTTTCATAGGGACAACCTCATTGAGCCCTGGATATCTATGTGTCATTAACTTAGCTTAAGAAGTGGACAGTTTCATCCTCAGTTTTATTCATTGTCGTTGTTGGCATGTCTTTTTAATAATATTAAACGTCTTACAATCAGTGGTGATCTGCAGCGATTCTTATTTTATTTTACTTGGACTGTGATTGTCCCTAGCAGATCTTTGGTGAAGTCTCTATACATTGTTTTTTGGATTATATCACTCACTAGGTGAGATGGATATCCTCTCATTAAAAACATATTAGCGATAACATCACATTCTTGTTTCAAATCTTCCCCATATTATGTCATTTTAGCAATTCTAATGCATTGACCTCTAACTAAGCTTCTTTTTTGACTCAAAGGATGGTTAATTGTAAAATCCAAATAGGAATTAATAAAAGTGGATTTTCTATAAGTTAATGATTCCACCTATTGTCAGTATGAGAAATTAGAGTATCTAAGTAACTTATTTTATTCAAGTCAAAATTGAAGGTAAATTTCAAATAGTTCGAAGAAGTGTAGAGGTAATTAACAAATTCTGAAATGGCTTCAACAGACCCTTCTGGAGGACAAAAATGTCATCCAGGAATCTAACATATAATTTAATATAACCCATAAAATCCGAATTTAAAACTTTTTGTTGTCTCCCATTCTAAAAGAACCAAGTTTGCAAAAATGGGGCACAGGATGCCCCCATGACTACCCCTTTGATTTGTTTAAAATATTCTCCTTCAAAAAATATAAAGTTATTTCTAGAGCAAGCGACATTAACTCCACTGTCAAGTTAATTCTATCATTGGACAGATTTGTACATCTTCTAATACTATTGTAAAAAAACTCAAGTCTCTCTTTTTTGGGGATACAGGAAAACAAATCAACTATATCTATTGTTAAAAATCTCAAATCTCTAGACCATAATTCTTTTTTAAGTCTTGCTAAGAAATCTCATGAATCCTTGATTAGATGTAGAACCACTTGATATAGTGGTTTTAACCATCAGTCAATGCAAATACTAAGGGAATAAGTTTTAGATCCTCTGGCTGCAATGATCATCCTAAAAGATGGATTTAAACTGTTTTTGTGTACCTCCGGGATGCCAAAAATCATGTGGATGACTGGGTTCTCCACCTTTAAAACTTTGCAGGTGTCCAAGGTTATCCTCTGGTCCAATAAATATTTCTCCAGGAAGGAATGAATTCTGTTATAAGGAACAGTATGCTAAGTGTCTTTTGGAGGTGAAAAGAGTGTTGGATAGAGTGATGTTTATGAAGCTGGAAATTGATGGTGTAATAATGAATGTTGTTAGTGCATATGCTCCACAAGTTGGGTGTGCAATGGATGAGAAAGAAAAATTTTGGAGTGAGTTGGATGAAGTGGTGATGCCTGCACACAAGAGTGAAAGACTGGTGATTGGAGCAGATTTCAGTGGGCATGTTGGTGAAGGGAACAGAGGGGATGAGGAAGTGATGGGTAGGTATGGTGTTAAGCAAAGGAATGCAGAAGGTCAAATGGTAGTGGATTTTGAGAAAAGGATGGACATGGCTGTGATGAATACATATTTTAACAAGAGGGAGGAGCATAGGGTGACATACAAGAGTGGAGGAAGATGCACACAGGTGGATTATATCTTATGTAGAAGGGCCAGTCTGAAGGAGATTGGAAACTGTAAAGTGGTGACAGGGGAAAGTGTAGTTAGGCAGCATAGGATGGTGGTTTGTAGGATGACATTGGTGATCAAGAAGAGGAGGATGAGTGTGAGGGCAACACCAATGATCAAATGGTGGAAATTGAAAAAGGGTAGTTGTTTGGTGATGTTCAGGGAAGAGTTAAGACAGGCACTGGGTGGCAGTGAAGAGTTACTGAATAGCTGGGTAACTACAGCAGAGCTAGTAAGAGAGATGGCTAGAAAGGTGCTTGGTTTGACATCTGGAAAGAGGAAGGAGGACAAGGAGACCTGGTGGTGGAATGAAGAAGTACAGGAGAGTATACAGAGAAAGAGGTTGGTGAAGAAGAAGTGGGATTGTCAAAGAGATGAAGAAAGTAGACAAGAGTATAAGGAAATGAGATGCATGGCAAAGAGAGAGGTGGTGAAGGCTAAGGATAAGGCATATGAAGAGTTGTATAAAAGGTTGGACACCAAGGAGGGAGAAAAGGACCTGTACCAATTGGCTAGAGAGATGGACCGAGCTAGTAAAGATGTGCAGCAGATAAGGGTGATAAAGGATAATGAGGGAAACGTACTCACAAGCAAGGAGAGTGTGTTGAGCAGATGGAAAGAGTACTTTGAGGGGTTGATGAATGAAGAGAATGAGAAGGAGAGAAGGTTGGATGATGTGCAGATAGTGAATCATGAAGTGCAGTGGATTAGCAAGGAGGAAGTAAGGATAGCTATGAAGAGGATGAAGAACGGAAAGGCTGTTGGTCCAGATGGCATACCCGTGGAAGCATGGAGGTGTTTAGGTGAAATGGCAGTGGAGTTTTTAGCTAGATTGTTTAATGAAATCTTTGAAAGTGAGAGGATGCCTGAGGAATGGAGAAAAAGTGTTTTGGTACCAATTTTTAAGAATAAGGGTGATGTGCAGATCTGTAGTAACTACAGAGGGATTAAACTGATCAGTCACAGCATGAAGTTATGGGAAAGAGTAGTGGAAGCTAGGTTAAGAAGGGAGGTGATGATTAGTGATCAGCAGTATGGTTTCATGCCAGGAAAGAGCACTACAGATGTGATGTTTGCTCTGAGAGTGTTGCTGGAGAAGTACAGAGAAGGTCAGAAGGAGTTGCATTGTGTCTTTGTGGATTTAGAGAAAGCATATGACAGGGTGCCTGGAGAGGAGTTGTGGTATTGTATGAGGAAGTCGGGAGTGTCAGTGAAGTATGTAAGAGTGGTACAGGATATGTACGAGGGGAGTGTGACAGCGGTGAGGTTTACAGTGGGAGTGACAGATGCATTTAAGGTGGAGGTGGGATTACATCAAGGATCAGCTCTGAACCCTTTCCTATTTGCAGTGGTGATGGACAGGTTGACAGACAAGATCAGACTGGAGTCCCCGTGGACTATGATGTTTGCAGATGACATTGTGATCTGTAGTGAGAGTAGGGAACAAGTGGAGGAGACCCTGGAGAGGTGGAGATATGCTCTAGAGAGAAGAGGAATGAAGGTCAGCAGGACTAAGACAGAATATATGTGTGTGAATGAGAGGGAGGATAGAGGAATGGTGAGGATGCAGGGAGCAGAGGTGGCGAAGGTGGATGAGTTTAAGTACTTGGGATCAACAGTTCAGAGTAATGGTGAGTGTGGAAGAGAGGAGAAGAAGAGAGTACAGGCAGGATGGAGTGGGTGGAGAAGAGTGTTAGGAGTGATTTGTGACAGACGAGTACCAGTAAGAGTGAAAGGGAAGGTCTACAAGAGGGTAGTGAGACCAGCTATGCTATATGGGTTGGAGACTGTGGCATTGACAAAAAGGCAGGAGTCAGAGCTTGACGTGGCAGAGTTGAAGATGTTAAGATTTGCACTGGGTGTGACAAGGATGGACAGAATTAGGAATAAGTATATTAGAGGGTCAGCCCCAGTTGGAAGGTTTGGAGACAAAGCCAGAGAGGCAAGATTACATTGGTTTGGACATGTGCTGAGGTGGGATGTAGAGTATATTAGGAAAAAGATGCTAAGGATGAAGCTGCCAGGTAACAGAAAAAGAGGAAGGCCTAAGATAAGGTTTATGGATGCGGTGAGAGAGGACATGCAGGTGGTTGGTTTGACAGAGCAAGATGCAGAGGTCAGGAAGAAATGGAAACAGTTGATCTGCTGTGGCAATGGGAGCAGCTGAAAGAACAAGAAGATAAGCATGGAATACCTCATCTTATTCTTAGAAACAGAAGTATAAGTGCTTTTATCATTTAACAAAGTGCCTATAGTATTTGAATAATCTAAACTATTGAAAAGTATAATGCCCCCTCCCTTATCTAATTTCATGATGTGAATGATTCTATCATTTCTCAAACTCTCAAAAAATTTTCTCTCCTTCTTTTTGAGATTAGAATACCCTGTCTGTTTTTTTAATTTTTAAGTAGCTTGTAGCTTGCATATGTCTTCGATAGCCACTTAATCAAAAACATTTAAAATCGGGTGGAGCTTAAAGATACTTTTCTTTCTTACCTCATCATCCCTATTAAGTTGAATGGTTGCCCCACAGGGCCTTTCCTCAAACAATACTGCCAAATTTAACTTTCTAGTAAATAACTTAACTTCTGTAAGAGTGTCAAACACATCAAAATTCCTATGGGGAACAAATTGAAGGCCTTTTTGAAATAAACTAAAATAGTATCAGTGATGGTTCATTCAGTGTAATTATAAATCTTAAAACAATTTTTATTATTCACTATTTTATTACTGTAATTCAGTAATAACTTTTCTTCCTCCCCCATTCCCTCTAGAGTTCCTGATAATTCAGGATGGTAGTTTGTCCAGTTTGTCTCTGATAAAATTTCCTGTCCGGATGCCTCTCTGGGGGGTGAGGAACATAAAAATCCTGAAATCTATTAACCTTGGCTTTATTATGTGTCTCTATCCTTCCACTCTGAATTTGGCCACCTTCATTCTTAACTGCATTCCCGTAATGGGCTTTTTTCAATTAATTATTTCTAACTGGGTATGCTTCCTTTTGCACATATTGCTTCCTGTCCCTATCCAATTTCTTCAGTTTCTTTTTAAATACACTACTACACTTTTTTTCAAAATTAGTTTTCATATAATAACCTTCCTATTGATCAAATATTATTTTTATGCCCATGTTCAATTTATCAACTTCTAAAGTCTCAATATTCAGATCATTAAATTTAATAATTATTCCTGTCAGTTCCAAACCGTTTCTGTCAAACATTTCTATGAATTCACCACACATCTCATCATTGTACACAAGACCAAAAGGAAACTTAAAAACACGTAGTCCCTGTTGGACTGTTTTCAACTGTAAACACTTCCTTAAATAATTATCTATTTGTAGTGTTTTAATTTTAAAAAGTTTCTTTTCCATCCTAATAATTAAATCTTTCAAAGAATTTCCAGTGTTCAGACCAGAAATCACTTTGTGTAAAGTGATGTCATTGTTTGTTCCTTGTTAAGGTCAAAGAGGGTAATTCAGTAATGCTAACATGGTGCAATTTCCCATGTCTGCATCAAACTACAATATGGACATGGGAGCGGGAGATTTGAAATTCAGTAAGCGCATTATAGAAGCATGCACCCCTGGAGAAACCATGGTGACCGTGCAGACACCATGTAAGCATTGTGGCATGTTAATCAGCTGCATAAGCTGATTAGCATGCAAATGAAGCAGGGAAAGAGGCTGGAGTGATTCAACATGGTAGAAAGTAACCATGTAGGCTCCCTGCTGCTGCTCCGGCTGACTTTGAAAACTTTTCAAATACGGCCACAGAACCATGCCTTGCAACCCTTCACAGTTGAAATCTCTGGACACAGCCTGAGAAAAGGGGTGGGAGAAGTCACACAAATAGGGACAAATATTAAGCATTGGTCAGATAAACTTAGAAAGCTGCTATAACAGGGTATTTTGTAACTTGCAGTATACAAAGGATTTGAAGTCAGAAACTCAAATGTATGTCATTATTTAGTGACTTCTAACCTCAAATCATCCTAGTGGCTTGCCAGGAAATCACAAATGTTATGAGAAATACACCAAAAATATGTTGCAAAAATCTTATCTGGATAGTTGAGAGGTATGCATGGAACTGCACTACAGGGCATATTTCTCAACCTCTCAGACCAAGAAATCTGGAGAAAGCCATCAGTAATGGGTTAGGAAAAAGGGTTAGAGCTAGGGATAATTTTTAAATATTGCACCTACAAACTTAGAAAATTTAGCAGATACTGGCTTTGTAGAAAGCAGCCTAGCTATCACGCCACCCAAGGCACAGTACACATTGTAAATGTAGCAGCTCTCTCAACCTGTTAAAGCAGGAAATCTGGAAAAAGCCATCAGTAATGGGGTGGGAAAAGGGGCCAGAACTAGGGATACTTTGTAAATATTGCACCTACAACCTTAAAAAAATGAAAGGACACCGGCTTTGCAGAAAGCAGCTTTACTGCCATGCCCCTCCCCAAGGAACGGTACACATCCAAAGTCTTGCAGACATCTCATCCATTCTTTGTGTAACATTCAACCTGCCCTTCTGCTTCCCTAGCTATACAGTTGCCTTTTGTTGTAGAAGTTTGTGTAGTTTCCAGGGTTTCAACACAATGAAGATGCAAATGGGGTCTGAATTCATTAGCATTGCTAAATTCCACAAAGTTGGCTCCCTGTAGGGATGTTCACATTGTTTATGCACTCCTTCTGTGTTTATATTATTTTGTGTTGTTGACATGACATATGTGCTTGTTTACAACAGGTGGGTGTTACAGCTTTGAGGGATGGCAACTGTGATTGGTCACATCAGGTAGGTGTGTCAGGTTAGAGAGATGGCAACTGTGAATACTTACATCAGGTGGGTGTGCCAGGTTAGAGGGATGGCAATTGTGATTGCCTACATCAGGTGGGTGTGTTAGGTTTGACTTACAGATTGTTACATTTAGGTCTGTCAGGTTTGGAAATGCAAGGGAGCAGCGCACAATAGACTTCTGTTTCATTAACATCCATCTTCATCTTCATTTGTCACAAATTGTATTTTCTATGACTGGTTTGTATTATTATTTATTATAAAAGAAAACAAAAGAAATAAAAAAAGGAAAATTATTTGAAATGAGGAAAAGCTTTCTATGACATATACACAGTAGAAAATGTTAGTACACATGAGATATGTCTAAATAGGTCTGCATTTCAACTCTCACTCCTATGCACCTTCAGAAAAACAGGATGGGTGCCTTATCCTTTTTGTCACACAAACAGCTGTGCAACAAAGATCCAATGTCATTCTTCATGCAACCAGCTACAACAGAATGTACACTGATATCAAAACATTGAACTGTTATTTTCACACATGTGTTATTGTATTTTGATGTAAGTGCACTTAGTGAGCACACAACCTGTTATGCTTATCCCTGGCATATTTACAGCTCTGTCTTATCTGTTCATTCTTCCTGGTCATTGATCATTTATCTGCCCAGTACCCTGAGAGATGCAGTCTGTAAGCCATGCTACATCATTGGCCTTAAAATGTGTGAGGATATTAACTGGCAATAATATTATATGCATTTGCCAACAACTGAAGGCCAGGTTGGATGGCACAAACAAGTATAAACTGTTCTTTTTGGGGGGGAACAAAGGTGAGTTCCTCTTATGACACATACAAGGGTGCAACCTTTCTGTTGGGAGGGGGGACAAATCTGAGTTACTGTTATGGCACATAGAAGCAGACTGTTATTTGGCTGCAAGCAAAGGAGATCTACTGTTATGCCACAAACAAGGATATTCTGCTCTTGTTACTCTACTTGTTTTGCATTCTGCCTGTTATTTGATCATGTGAGGGTTGTTAGGTTAGGAACTGCAATGTGTGTCATTACTGTCAAACAACTCTCTTCAATGATTTTGTAGTACAAATGTTTGGTGCTAAACTGAGGGCATGCAGTGATCATCAGTAATTTTGACAGGTATGACTGTGTGAATCTTTGATGCTTGAGGCCTACTACTTGCTAATGGACACATACTATAAGTCAAGTAAGTCTCTGTTATCACATGTTACAGTAATGCTTGTACAAATCTCCCACCTTGTACTTGTTACTATAATAGCTGATGAAATCCAAGGATATGCCATAATATTATTAAACAATGCACTCCAGGTTCGGGATTTACCTTACAAATGCAGCAGTTACTACAGTGTTAGTCCAGGGGTGACTCTATCTGATGCAAGCAGTACATAGACAATACCATGAGGAGGTAAAGGTTGTGTGAATTGCCTAGCTTCAATGCTACTCTGTGTATGTGAGTAGGAGGAAGGTTTATTGCATCTATGAGGTGAGTGGGTGTGCTGTGCATCGTCTCTTAGCCAGTGCAAGAGCATACTGAGCATGCCTATGTCTGCATACACCCACAGTAGCTAAGGCTTCCCCCTCTGACTACTCATCTGCCTGTGGCTGTGGTGATGTTGACATTGGTGGTGGGATGTGTGCCCCTTCCCCTTTCTGAACCTGCTGCAGCTATTCCCTCAGGATTATGTTGTGTAGCATGACACATACTGTGAAGATTTTGGTGCATGTCTGTGGATTGTACTGCAGGGCTCCCTCAGATGTATCTAGGCTCTGGAACTATCACTTCAGGAGGCAAAATACATGCTGTATGACATTTCTGGTTTGAGCGTGTGCAGCATTATGGTGTACTTCCATGGGTGTGTGTACATTTCTGATGGTTGTCACCAGTCACTGATCCAGTGCATAGCTTGCATCCTCCAGTAAATGACTCTGTGGAATATCCCCTCTAGTAAAGATCTGGTACAGTTGAGAGGTGCGCCAGATATGTGAGTCATGGTAACTGTTAGAAAAATATGTATTAATGTGTGTATGCTTAATGCCAATTAATAATCAAGTATTTTAATACGCTTTTCATTCTATTTTTCATGCACTATATTTTATACAAATTGAGTTTCATATGAGACCGAAAAAGATGCTTTTTGAAAACTGCAGTATGCTTTCTGAAACTTGCAAGTTGCCCTCTGACCTAATAACTGCTAGCACAGCAATATTCTTGTTTATGCCTTGTGGAAATGTACTTGAGAAGCAGGTGTTTATCTGCTAGGTCAGAAGCGAATGAATGAACAATGCCTTATGTTGTAAATGTAATGATTTCAGACAAACAGCTCTGTCCAGAGGAGCGGAATCTTTGCAGCTGTAGTAATTTAGAGATAAAGTAGACAAAGGATTATTAGAGAAATGAACTGCTAGCATTGTGCTTGATTTAGCCGTAGTATCTTGAATGTAACATAACATGTATCTAACTGGGAGTAACCAAGGCCATGTTGTTTTCCTCAGGAAGTTTCACATAAAAATTGATAAATCAGCAGAAATTCATGGGAAAGATGGTCAGCAGATGATGATGAAAAAAGGTGGTAATCTGTTACGTCAGCATGGTAGGACATAACCAGTTTAAGAATGTATAAAAATGAAAGTATTTCCTGTTTCTGGTTAGACAAACTCTGTATTAGCACGTTTTTGTCTTCTTGCTGCAAGATTAAAGTGCCTTAACCTGAACCTACCATGTTTTGATCATTCTTAAAGTATATTTTTCCTTTGACAGTTTGGTCCTTCAGACCGGAAAGTACTTCTCGCTCTAGGCCTAGGTCAAAATTGGGCCCGGTGGCATGCATCCGTACGGAGAAGAGGCCAAATCGGCTCTTCTGCTTTGAAAGACCTCCGACTGAATTGTCGTTCGAAAGAGGCCAGCCACTGTTTTTGATCTGGGATTGGAGGACGAGTCAACGATCCGGTGGATCAACTCATGGAGGGTCAGGTAAGGAGGAATTACCTTATTTCTGTTTTAAGATCAGGGACTAAGTACAGAACTGTTTTTTGTCAGGTAGATTTGCATATGCAGATCAGGGACAGAAAAAGGGGTTACTGTTTTTGTCATAGATCAGGGAAACAGAATAGGTAGGCAGTTATTCTAGATAAACTGTGAAAAGGTATAGATTTGTGGTACCACGTGATAGAAAGGGTTACATAAGAAGTTGCAGCTTAGCTAAGACAGCAATGGGAAATCAGTGCACAAAAAGTTCCCGAGACCTGCCCCTAACTGAAGACGCGAAGTATATGCAATTACAGCATGCCGACAATGTTAAGTATTACACAAAATGGGTTGATAAGTATAAATTCTAGGGTAATTTAGATAAACTTACACTTATGAAACTTGTTAAACAGTTAAAAATAGATGCGAAAGGTCAACTAAAAAAGCAAAGACAATTAGGAGTCCCTCAGGCGCATAGGTGGCTTGAGGAAGCAAATTGCAGGGAGCAGAGAATAAAAAATTCAAAGACAATGTTCTTAGACAAAGAAGATAATAACTTGGTAATAGCAACGGCCCCTCCTCCACCCCCTCCGCGTCCATTACCAGAATATGAAGTGAGTGGACAAGCTGATCCACCTCCGCTATACCCAGCTGTTCCTGCAAAATCACAACCATTTGTCAGGGATCCTGTCGAGACCAGGTCTCGAACACGCGACTTGAGGAGGGAGATTGAATTAAATGAATTAAATAGAAAATCACAGGCTATGAGTGAAGAAGAGATATTTCCGCTCATAGAGGTACCGAATCCTCAGGCAGGACAGGATCCGACTCTTTTAGTTTATAGACCATGGACACCGGAAGATATCTGGAAAGCCACGGAGGGAATTCCCACCCAAAAGTGAATTTTAGAAAATTTTTAGAGGACTTACAGGGTATGAGATTAAGTTACCATTTAAATGGAGAGGAAGTAGAAAAAGTAGTTAGACAAATTGTGGGTCCAGATTGGCACATGATCTGTGGCGACTGGAATCCTCGTGACGCACAACTTAGACCACTCCCACATACTAATGCAGAACTAGATGGCAGAGTAAAAGGTCTGACAGACCGAATCTCTGAAAAGTGGAAGCCTAGGGCTGATTGGACTTGCATTAATCAATACATCCAACAGGAAGGTGAAACAGTTGATAGATATTATGCTAGAACTACAATTTTAAATTTATGATTCTTGAGCAGGTAAATCGTGATTCAAGAGGGGAGATTGGGAGGCCACCCTAGAATATAGGGAATTAGTGTGGCAACTTAGACTGAATGCAGGGACCTGGCCCGGACTAAATGATACTATCAGCATCAAACCAGTATTAAGGTTAAGAAGGGCCAGATTATGAATACAGTCTATAGTTAATAACATTTTTACATCATAGGCTTCTAAGGTGAAAATCACTGTTACACACATGGGCATCACCCAGATTTACTTGGATTTTTATCTGCTAGGACATGATTATGTTAATTATTATGTATAAGCATGGTTTTTGGCAAGGATTTGATAGTGTAATTCAATAATGCACTTACATGACTTTTTATTAAGTTATATATTTTTAATGTACTTCAGCATATTTTTATAAGTTAAAGGGAGACAGTATATGCAGTACCAGGTCATGTCAACTGAATAACAGAATGTAATTTAATGCATTTGAATTCACAAATAAAGTTTTTTTGTATTTGGTTGGGTAGTTTTCTACCTAAATAGATGGGCTGTAATTGAATAATATTTTAATTACAAAATGACTGAATTGTAAATTAACGCAAGCAGCTATTTAAACTGATGTTTCAAATTTTCTTAACAACTTGAAAAAGCTCGGAACATCCGAGCGAAAGCGCTTGTGATACGTGGTATTAGTGTGGTGTTTTTCTACAAATAAAGACCAGTTTTGGATTTATTTAAGCTTGGTGGCGTCAGCTTTGTGGTCTTCAAACTTGTTCTTGGTCCTTATTCTTTCACTTGGTTTTGGTTTAAGAAAAAGTAGTTAGACAAATTGTGGGTCCAGGTTGGCACATGATCTGTGGCGACTGGAATCCTCGTGACGCACAACTTAGACCACTCCCACATACTAATGCAGAACTAGATGGCAGAGTAAAAGGTCTGACAGACCGAATCTCTGAAAAGTGGAAGCCTAGGGCTGATTGGACTTGCATTAATCAATACATCCAACAGGAAGGTGAAACAGTTGATAGATATTATGCTAGACTGTTAGAGTGTTTTAATAATCACTGTAGAATGCAGATACCAGAAAACCAGACACAAGATTCCTCATATGAACAACAGTTAAAGAATGCATTCTTGAAGGTTAGTATAACTCCCATTAGCAGCTTTATTACAAAGCACATGGTAGATCATCGAACAAGTAGACTACAGCCATTACTAGAATATGCTAGACATGCAGAAAGACATTTTAATAGTAAAAAGAAAAAGAAAACTCAAGTATTTTTGGCAGAAGATGGGTCAGAAGTATTTGTAGTACAAACTGGGAAAAAGGGTAAGAAAAACACCCAGGGAAATAAACAATCTGACAAGTGATCAGAAGATTTTGAAGAAAGAAAGAAAAAAGGTGAATGTTTTAAGTGCGGGAAAAAGGACATTTAGCAAGGGATTGCAGGCTAAACAAGAAGGTAACTACAGAAAATAAGGAAGATGAGGAATGACTATATGATAGTCAGGAATCATTGAATGAGAATAAGCAGGGAAAGGTAAGTGCAAATATGATAGCAGGAGTAGAGAATGTGACACAAGGAGTAGAGGATGTACATGAATTTGCAGACATAGAAGAAGATGAAATTTTAGACCTAGCTTTATTTAGCTTAGAGCTTTACTTAGCAGACACGAAACCGGAAGTGACGCTTCTGGTAGAGGGGAGGGAAGTTAAATTTCTGTGTGACTCACGGGCTTCACGGACCCTGATACACCCTTCCAAGTTACCGGATAATTCAGAATCACCAGACTATATACTAGTGAAGCTAATGGACAGCTGTATCAGGAGCCACTCTCCCATGACATAGCGATAACAGACCCTGTTTCAGGAATGACCCAAAGAAGTAAAATTGTGGTTTCTGCAAAATGTCCAGTAAATCTTTTCGGTAGAGACTTGATGCAGATATTTGGCATAGCCGTAGTTCCAACCATGCAGGGTATGGAAGCACAGTGACAAATGGATACTTTTGTAGTGCGACCGGAGGGTGAAACATATTATTGGTACAGTCAGGACTTAGTTACGACTGGTCCAGGGGCAGTAACCGAAGAACTGATGAACATAGCCGTCAGTAAGTCCCCCCTCTCGACATTGACAAACAGCATTTGTTGCATTGTACTCTATATTACTGTAATAGACCAAGACCTGATAAAGATTATGAACAGGAATTGTTTCAAAACCATGCAAACAGGCTAGTATTGCGAAATTTGTACTGGGATGCAGAGGGGAACAGTGTAGCAAGCTGTTCATTGCCCCAGGAATTTTTAGCACTTTATAAATCTAATCAACTACCACATGTTAGTTTAACTAAGAACAAAAATTTGAAATGGACAAACTTAGGTGAAAAAGTCACAAGGTGGGAAAAGCAGACAGAATTAGAGCTCTCCGAACAAGGAGTACAGAAACAGAAATTGAATTGGATTACACAGACAAACCCAGCTGTGCACTCACAGGCTAGTGAGAATAGCTGAGTATTACTCTTATTGGAAGAAGAGGAAAAAGCCTTGCAAGACATACCAGACATTCTCTGGTCAGCAGGGAAATCAGATGTAGGACTTATACGAACAGCAGGACCAGTTACCATAACGCCAAAATCAACATTTAGGCCACAGAAAAGACAGTATCCCTTGAGGAAGGATGCAGAGATAGGAATCAAGCCTATTATAGCAGCCTTACTTAAGGAAGGAGTCTTAATAGAATCCCCTGATTCACCATGTAATACACCATTATTTCCTGTTAGGAAAGCAAACTGGGAATGGCATATGGTCCAAGATTTGCAAGCTGTAAATAACGCAGTTATTCCTAGGGCACCAACGGTGCCAGATCCACACACCCTGCTGAATGATTTAAAGCCAGAGCAAAAATATTTTTCAGTGGTAGACATTAGTAATGCATTTTTCTCAATACCGATACACCCTGACAGCCAATATTGGTTTGCATTTACATTTCAGGGAAAGCGGTACACATATAGAAGATTACCACAGGGATATTGTGAAAGTCCAACAATATTTGCACAGGAAATGGCAAGCAACCTGGCGGGATTTATCCCACCGAAAGGTAGTCAGATTTTACTTTATGTAGATGACATTCTGCTGGCAGCCCCCACCCAGCAAGAATGCAAAGAAGACACGATAGCTTTATTACAATTTTTAGCTACTCAAGGTCACAAAGTAAACAAAGACAAGCTACAGCTTTGGAGAAACAAGTTAAGTACTTGGGATATGTAATATCCAAAGAAGGTAGAATATTAGATGAAGATAGAAAAACAGCAATTTTACAAGCACCTAGACTAACTACCAAGAAGGAAATGATGTCCTTCCTGGGAACTGCTAATTTTTGCCGGAGTTGGATACCGAACTATGCTTTGGAATCTGCTCCACTGGCCGATTTAATATTTAAAAAGCCGATGGCAGCACAGGAATTATTGCAATGGACATCTGAAGCAGAAGCAGCTTTTTGTAAGCTGAAACAACTGATAGTATCATCCTTAGTGCTAGGATTACCAAACTATCACAAGCAGTTTATTCAAACTGTAGACTGTAAGCAAGGTTATATGACATCAGTATTGACACAGCAACATGGGGACAAACAACGCCCCATAGCTTACTATTCATCACAGTTAGACCCAGTGGCGTGATCTCTGCTCCACTGTGTACAGGCAGTAGTTGCAGCTGCAATGGCAGTGCAGGCTTCGGCCTCAGTAGTGCTATTCCACCCTCTCACATTGAGAGTGCCTCATGCAGACGCAATTATTTTACTGCAAGAAAAAGTAGCATATCTTTCTCCAGCTAGGCATCTTTCCTATATGACCATACTGTTGAGCCAACCTCATATGACAATTGAACGATGCGCGACTTTGAATCCGTCAACTTTGCTTCCAACCCCTGCAGATGGCAAACCACACTGCTGCCTTCAGGAGATTGAGCAGAAGACATTACCTAGACAAGACCTTATGGATGTTCCCTTGGATGATGCCGAGGTGACATACTATGTGGACGGCGCGTGCAGGAGGGGTCCTACAGGACAGAACCTAGTGAGGTATGCAGTCATTTCTGATACTGAAACTTTAGAAGCAAAATCTTTACCATACAACTTATCTGCACAAGCGGCAGAATTGATTGCCTTGACAAGGGCATGTACCCTAGCAGAAGATAAGAATGTGAACATTTATACTGACAGTCAGTATGCTTTTTCTACTGTACATGTTTTTGCGCAGCAGTGGAAAAATAGAGGAATGATAACATCTACTGGTAAACTGATCAATCATGCGCAATTTATTTTAGACTTGTTAGATTCAATTCAGTTACCTAAAAAAGTAGCTATTTGCAAATGCGTAGCTCATACGAAACAACAGGACAGGATTTCAAAAGGTAATGCACAGGCTGATACAGCTGCGAAGCAGGCAGCTTCAGCCACAGAAACTTTTCATTTGAGTGAGGAATTACAACCCTCTGAAATTTTAGATTTAGAAATGTTAAAAACAATGCAGACACTTACTACAAATATAGAAAAACAGAAGTGGATAAAATGAGGAGCAATCCTCGAAAAGGGACTGTACATCTCCAAAGAGAAGAAACCGATTTTGCCATCTAATTTATTTAGATATGCAGCATTACTGAGCCATGGGCAGAGCCATGTCTCAACAGGGGGGATGGTACAGTTAGTGAATTGAGTATTTACAACCTACAGATTTACCAATTATACAAAAAATTTTTGTGCAGCATGCCATGTTTGTAACAAACATCATGCACAAGGGGCGTTGAAGCCTAAGCAAGGGAATTTTCCTACACCACCGTATCCTTTCCATACTATTTGTATGGATTTCATAGAATTGAATAAATGTGAGAATAAGAAATATTGCCTTGTCATTATAGACATGTTTTCCAAATGGGTAGAAGCGTTTCCAACTAAAAATCCAGATGCAGCTACTGTTGCAAAGGTCCTTGTTAAAGAAATTTTACCCAGATTTGGTATACCGGAAAAGATTTATAGTGATAACGGGATGCATTTTGTGAACCAAACATTTCAGCAACTTAGTCGCTATTTTGGGATATCGTTAAAGAACCACTGCGTTTATCACCCCCAATCTGCAGGGCTAGTAGAGAGGCATAATGGGGTGTTGAAGAATAAACTTAAGAAGTTGATAGCAGAAACACAGAAGAACTGGGTGCACTGTTTGCCTTTAGCACTGTTGAGTATGAGAACTGTTCCAAATGCAGAAAGATTAACTCCTTTTGAAACTTTGTTTGGGAGGGCATATTATACACCTCAGTGGAAACCTCTCATGTCTACAGAGCAGGAGGCTGACAGTTCACTTGCAGGGTATATGAGGC
Source organism: Protopterus annectens (assembly GCF_019279795.1). Taxonomy (NCBI): domain Eukaryota; kingdom Metazoa; phylum Chordata; order Ceratodontiformes; family Protopteridae; genus Protopterus; species Protopterus annectens. Next base: position 669,676,975 of record NC_056741.1, on the reverse strand, counting down.
GATTTTTGAATAACAAACTTTTGCAGTTAAATTTTGTTTCAGATAAAGAGCAACCGAAATCAGAAGCACCAGTAGCCCCAGGCACCTGGGTCTGGGTGAAGATTGTGAAGCAAAAGAATTGGAGTTCTCCGAAGTGGGAAGGTCCGTACCAGGTACTACTGTCGACACCCACTGCAGTCAAGATCGCAGAGCGAGCTTCCTGGATTCATTTGACGCACTGTAAACTGGTTAAAAACTTTGAACTGGGCAAAAACTTTGTTACTGTTGTACAACAAGAACAAAATGGCCAGGTACAGAGTAAACAGAGACATTGAGCAACCTCAGAAAACTTGTATGATCATTTTTATTGCAATATTAATCACACTGTTCTTTTTGTTGTGGCCACTCCTTTTTCCTGCCACAAAGGTTGAACTGATTAGACGTAATGAACCAAACATAGACTGGCATCCGAACTTTAACACTTATCAGGCAATTACACATGTGTACGCTGAGACTTTTAATGTTTCGAACTGCTGGGTCTGTACGGCCATGACCAAGCCAGGCCCAAACCCTCTGACAGATTTTTTCCAGAATGCCTTTGGGGGGGTGGGGCTCCATTTTTATGAACATATTGATTGCTATTGGGGTAGGATTACTCCTAATAGGAGTTTGTATTTGTTGTGGAATCCCCTGCATGAAGAGATTAGTTAAAGAATTCATAGATATATCCGTATCTGAGACTATGTATCAAAGTACTGAATTTGAAGAGCTGCTAGAATGCGAAACACTTTCATAAAAGTTTAAACTAAATGACTTTCTTAACTGCAAATCCTGAATGGAAGGGGTTAGGAAAAGAAGCAAACTGTTTATTCTTTTTTGAAAATAGAATAAAAAAGTATTAACAGGAGGGAAATGTTAGAAAAATATGTATTAATGTGTGTATGCTTAATGCCAATTAATAATCAAGTATTTTAATATGCTTTTCATTCTATTTTTCATGCAGTGTATTTTATACAAATTGAGTTTCATATGAGAATGAAAAAGATGCTTTTTGAAAACTGCAGTATGCTTTCTGAAACTTGCAAGTTGCCCTCTGACCTAGTAACTGCTAGCACAGCAATATTCTTGTTTATGCCTTGTGGAAATGTACTTGAGAAGCAGGTGTTTATCTGCTAGGTCAGAAGCGAATGAATGAACAATGCCTTATGCTGTAAATGTAATTATTTCAGACAAACAGTTCTGTCCAGAGGAGCGGAACCTTTGCAGCTGTAGTAATTTAGAGATAAAGTAGACAAAGGATTATTAGAGAAATGAACTGCTAGCATTGTGCTTGATTTAGCCGTAGTATCTTGAATGTAACATAACATGTATCTAACTGGGAGTAACCAAGGCCATATTGTTTTCCTCAGGAAGTTTCACATATAAATTGATAAATCAGCAGAAATTCATGGGAAAGATGGTCAGCAGATGATAATGAAAAAGGTGGTAATCTGTTACGTCAGCATGGTAGGACATAACCAGTTTAAGAATGTATAAAAATGAAAGTATTTCCTGTTTCTGGTTAGACAAACTCTGTATTAGCACGTTTTTGTCTCCTTGCTGCAAGAATAAAGTGCCTTAACCTGAACCTACCATGTTTTGATCATTCTTAAAGTATATTTTTCCTTTGACAGTAACTACCAGGGTTGCCAGCACACACATTCAACATGATTGCCTTGGCATTAAACACAGCTTGCCAATTGATAGAGTGGTAAACTTTTCTGTTAATGTTGAGCCTAACCTATTCCCCAGGTGGTGCCTTCATTTCTACATGAGTGCAATCTACAGCACCCAGTACTGCAGGGTAGTATGCTACATGCTACAACTGTTGCATTTCTCTGGCCCTCTCCTCAGAACTAAGGGGAAAATATATATGCTTATTGGCATGTTGGAGAATACCATCCAAGAATTGATGGAGGATCCCCATGCTGATGCCTGTGACACCCCAGCATGTTCCATATTGGTCTCTGAAAGGTACCCATAGCTAATATTCAGGGCTACACATACCTCACTCTCCACTGGGATGGGTTCCCCGCTGCTGGCTCTCACTCTGATTTGAGGGTGCCAGATATCTCAGAGTTCTTGTAGTATGTCCCTCTCCAGCCTGTAGCACTCTACACTGTCCATGTCATGTAGGTTGTGATAACTTAAACGTGGTCTGATGACTCTTCTCCTTATTGGCCTAGGCTTATTGGCAACAGAAATAGCATTAACTTTAGCCTCTTGCACATACACATGGATTAAAGCAGCAGCAGGCAATAACATTCTGTATGTGTAGACTTTCAGTGTCTGACCTCCAAAAGTTTTTACAACTGCAGGAGAAACCAGCATGGAGTCTACATGGATGCCTTATAGCTTGTTTAATAGCTACACTGTGTTGGATTGGTTGTTTAGCATGCAATTCAGCTGTCTATGCTGTGATGTGCATTTTTGAAACACAGACAAATACAGGTGCAATCCATTAATAATGTACACCATTATAAAAAAAACAAAACATGCAGCTAGCCAAAATAATGGTGAGGAGAGTTGTATATATTTGGAAGACTGCAAAAGTGCTTTTTCATCAGGATATATCTGTACAGAGGCATACTGAACCTCGGCAGGTATGAGCCCCTTGTGTCACCTACATACTGTATATGCATTCTGTATATGCTGGAATGTATGCAAGACTAGTGAGAAGCAAAGGCTTTTACACTTTTATCTGTATGCATACATGGGCCTGTCTGACAAGCCATTTCAGCGGTATACATGATTGACGATACACGGAAATGGAATGCTGTTTGATAAATATGTACAAATGTGTCAAGGACCAGTCCATTGATAGCACTTTTGGCATTTCAAAGATGTCTTGTTAGCAAAATGGGTCATTTGTCTGTTCTTTTTTTTGGGGGGGGGGCAAGGATGAGTTACTGTTATGACATAAACAAGATTGGACTGCTCCTTTGGGGGGCAAAGGTGACTTTACTGTTCTGGCACAAACAAGGATATGTTGCTCTTGTTACTGTCCTTGTTTGCATCCTGCCTGTTGTGACTATTTTACATCTCTGTACTGCTTTATGTTTCTCTAGTGGATAATATTGACTGGCTACCTTTTCTGTTTGATCTGGAAACAGTTCTTTTGTAGTTATGAGATACTTATGTGTATTACACCTCTGTTGTATTTTAGCACACCTACAAGTATATCAGTCAGGTGTGTCAATCTAGGGAGATCCCCCCGCTTTAAGGATACTGAAAATCAAGTCATAGTTGATGGGCTTTGGTAACATGTTGCTTTTCTCCTGGAAAGGGGATGGGGTGATATGGCCCATAGGATGCAAATATGGCAACAGATTGTTTATGATGTCAATGCCATAGGTGGCCATGTCAGAACATAAGAACAGGTGTGCCACGGGGTCACTGAATGATAACATCTGCAAGGAGGCAAGCAGCTGCAGTGGTCAGTGACTAAATGGTTACCGGTGTATGGCCTGCCAGGGAACCACCATTATCCCCCAATGAAGAGTTCCTGGCCAGTCTGACAGATTCAGACAGATCCCAGGACAGTGCAGTACAGCATGTTCTGGATGTGGGCACAATACCTTCTGAGAGAGCAAGCACATCCCAGGAGGTGCTTCCATGTAAACTCTGATATCGAAATAATTGAATACTGTTGTTTAGTAAAACAATTGAAATAAATAAGTGAATTCTGTATCAACATGTCTTGTTTTGGGTGAAGAATTGAAGATTGTGACAGTTATAACCTTACTTTGGAGTTGTTAGCCATGTTCTTGTTCAAAGTACTGTTAATGCACATATACAGGGGTAAATGTATTACCCCCTGTGTCACTATTAACTGTGATGATGTTATCCTTACCTCTTCCTTAACATCTTCCTGGACTGTCTGGAGTACAGTGCAGTTTGTCTTCTCCAGATGGAAAGCCAAATATTTTTATGTCAGTAGTTCTGAGCTATTGAAAGAAATATTGTAGTTTGTGATTTTGATCTGAGGTCTGTTGTGTGTATTGCTATACTTTCTGTAATAGTAGCAGCACTGTTAGTTTGTTAGCATATATTGCACTATAGTAGTGCAAGCATTAATGTATGCCTGTGTTTCATGCTGTTTACCACAGATGATCATGGCAGTGGGAGTGTGGGCCCTGTGCCACCCAGTGACAGTGGATCTGCAGACTCTGATGATGATGGTTGACAAACTCAGGCATATTGGGGGGGGGGTGCAAAGGTTGAATTTGACACAGAGGTTGACATAAGGCCATCCCCTGAATTTCCATCAGATACAGCCAGTAGGCCTACACCAACCCAGTCCACTGAGGCCACAGATATTGGACAGGTGGAGGGTGAGCACATTGATCATGAAAGTGAGGTTACTGCAGATTCATTGCCTGTTGAGTCTGTCCATAGCCAAAGTGTGGCCAAGGTGCCACACAGGGGGATTGACAGGGGTGCTTGGAGAGGGCCTGCTGACCCCTTCTACCTGGTGCACTTGTCAACTCCTGTTCCACTCAATGTGTGTTTAGGGCCATCATGGAGGCAAAGGCATGATCTCATACTGTAGATGCCCCAGACAAATGCTCAGGGTTCTGGATTTGGCACAGTCTGACATGCATGACTGTCTCCACTGTGTTGCTGATTCACTGCATTGGGTGAATGACACATTGGAACAAAGGGTGTCTGTGAGGGACCGAGGAGTGACTGTCATGGAATGAGCAGTGCCTGTGGTGGAACATCTGCTGTGAGGGGAATGGCATCCTCATGGCCATAAGTCAGCAACATCATCTGCTGTCAGCCAACATGACAGTGACTGATCAAGTTCCAATAGTGGCAGTAGTTTCCACTGCTCCATCAGTGAGTCTGCTGTCCACACCCAGATGTGGTGACCTGGGGTCATGGTCCTGTGTGTTCCTTTGTAGACAGCTCATCCAGCAGACATCATTTAAGTTCAGGTAGCAGCAATGTGTCTGATCATGGGCATGGATGTGCCAATGCAACTTCTGGCAGAGCCATTTCTTGTTGTTGGAGATGAAACCAATGAACTACCATCTTTACCATGCATGGCTCATACCTGTCCAACAGACCAAGATTTAGAGCTAGCACAGAGCTTGGCTGTGTTCATGCAGACACACACACACACACCAGTTTCACCTGGAGGACCCCTACAGACACACACACACACACACACACACACACACACACACACACACACACACACACACACACACACACACACACTTACTCAGTTTGGCTCACTGGCCATTTATTATTTTATTCCAGTGTCTGGCTTCTTCTCCTTCTTACTCACATGCACTCACTGACCTTCATTGCCAGCCTAGCCTTTCTGTGCCCCCCCCCACACACACACACACACATACACACAACACCCTGATTAGGTAATGATAACTGTGCCGTATCCCTGTTTTCTATATTTGGAGTCAGGGATGCAAAAGCTAAGTCTGATGCTCAGAGTGCATAGCTGACTTAGTGCTAAGTATATCTGCATTTCTGTTGTTGAACTGCTCATTGTACCTTTGACTTATATTGGCCTTTGAAAGTTAGACAGTTTGTAGCATCAGACTTTCACAGTGTTAAAGTGAATGCTCTTGTAAGGGTGCTGATGTCAGAAAGTGAAACATATATCATTACATTCTAACTTCTGTCTTTAATGATCTTCCAGGAAAAATGTATGGTGCACATCATAAGTCATGCCATCATATTCAGATCTTAGGATTGTATGACAGCACTGGAGTCAATCCTCACCAGAAGAGTAATACAATATAATGCTGTCTTTTGCAAGTACCTCTGCAGATGCATGCAGTAGCTGCAGAGACCACAGGGCTTTCTCAGGAAGATAACATAGGGCCTACAAATCATACCATGATGTATGTAGACAGAGTAAAAGCCATGTCACTGTCATCCTTCTGGTATAGAATGAGATGACATCTGACTGGCCTCCATAGCAGTGTTTGACCATGCCCTGGTGGGATGACTGCATACCAAGACATCTGATATAGCTAATGACATCAGCAGTGTCTAGTGAGAATATGGTAATAACAGTGTTCCACATGCTGCGGTAAAAGGCTCTCTGTAATGTCAAGCACACACACACACATGCACACACGCGCACACACACACACACACACACACACACACACACACACACACACACACACACACACACACACACACACACACACATGCACATACACGCAAACACACGCACACACACACACATACTATGCCCTGACTTATGAGGTGTACAATGTAAAGGGTGTTCGTTACCACTGTGGATACTTGATGATAAAAGTGAGGTTGCCAACAATCTGCATTACCAAATTTCTCACCATTAGTTTAGAACATGGTGGGAGGGGGGTGGTATTATTAATAGTGTAAGTAGCACAGACTTCTCTTTTGCTGGAAGGGATAATAGTCCATTAATTTGGGTGTATTTTAAGTCTGTGGCTTTGTTAACAATCATTTATGTATGTAAGCACATTTGGGAATATGTTGACATTGTTTGGGAATTCAGTGATTGTGCCCAGTTTGTCATTGTCAGCAAACTTGTTGAGCCACAGGCCATCTTTACTCCCCTGATTTTCTGAGGGATACATTCCAAACACTAGGAGGCCCAGCACAGACCCTCATGGGACAAACTGGTAACAAGTCTGTTGGTAGAGGTGGAATCCCCACCTATGACTGTATGCATTCTGTGGATAAGCCAGTTGGCTACCCATCTAATGACATATGTATAAATCCCCAGGTGGCTGGGATCTGCAATGCCTCAGTGGTGGATTGTGTCAATGCCTTTGGACAGGTCGACATAGGCAATATGTAATGATTTGCCTTAATCCAGCACTTTGGTGACACTATCAAATAATTCCACTAGGTTTAACAGGCATGATCTTCCCTTGTCAAACCCAAGGTGGTTTGGATAAAGAGTTTGAAGGTTGCCAATATCCTTGTTATTAAGGCCCAAGATGATTCTCTCCATGGCCTTACAGACAAGTGTGGTCAGGCTTATGGGTGTATGGTATCCTGGGTTGGTTGAGCAACCCCTTCTATGTAAGGGTATTATGGTTGCTGTTTTTCCTTCTGCCAGGAAAAATCCAGTACTTGGACTATGGTTGAAGAGAGTACTCAGCGGTTCTGCTAAATTTTGCTTTACACTGGTTAGTAAGCAGCCATGGATGTTATCCAGTCTCATAAAGGCTGTGTTTATGGGTCTGACAAATGCGGTTAGGACCACTTATTTGGAGATAATACATAGACAACTGTTAACAGGTATGCTGCAGGGTATAATCGGTGGAGACAGGGGTGTGAAATTGTTGCCAAACCTGTGTGCTAACAGGTTGGCTGTGTCCTCCGATTCAGTATGAGTGGTACTATCCAGTCTAAATTTGGTGCAATGCCGGGCCTTGCATTTTACATTACAAACATAGCTAAAGAATATCTTTGAGTATCCTTAGCTATGGATGCTAATTTAGTTTTGCAATTAACTTTAGAGCACTTTAAAACATGTCTACTTTGTTTGTTCAAGCTATGGAGGGTGTTGTGCTGCTGAGACTGTTACCTGTTCTTTTTGGACATCTGTTTTTTTGTCATGTTATATAATCTATTTTTGTTAAGTGTCCACCATGGTGGCTTTTTTCTGTGGGCAAGTTTTGATCTGATCTGGTACAGCTAAGGCTAAATACTTGTAAATTTGTTTATACAATCTATTTCTGTACACCGCCGTATAGGAGTCTTTACTGTCAGTGGTGGCAGTAGGTTTGAAACTAGATATGTCATACCTTAGGAGGCTATAGTTTGCTTTGCTGAGAATTTTCCACCTTTTGGATTTTTGGATCTTGGAGGGGTGGGGTCAGGTACTATTATTACCTTGAATGTGACTGATGTATGGTCAGACATTACCAGTTAGAGTCTGACAAATGGATTGGTGCAGCGATCTTCCATGTTAGTGAGTTCTAGGTCAAGGGCATTCAAGGCCCTTGTGAATGTGCAGACTAACTGTTTCAGAGCCTTTGTGTTTACAAAGTGCAGGAACCTTAGGGAGAGCGTAGTTGAGCACATATATGTATCTCAATTAATGGAAGAATAGTAACAGTGACCCATGCCTAGGGTGTTGGGCTGTATTATGACTGACTCAGGTAGGTCCATGAAGGCACTGATTGGTTTCCATGGTTCATGTTGGTGGACTGGTAGCTAACAATGATATAGTGGTGGTGGGGTTTCCTCCTACAGTTAGTTTTGTTTATTGGTCATAGGTCATAGGTTCGTACTAGGCTGACTGCCCTTGCGAGCCATTTTAAGCCTAGCTAATTATCCCTTGAGAGACTCAAACCCTCCACCTTGTGTTTATAAGGCAAACACCTGAACCATTAGGCCACCTTACTTGTAGTAACTCTAGAGAGTGTTACTGCTGAACCATTCTTGAGGTGTACTTGTGTTTTAAGAAGATGTATACACCTCCTCCTTCGATTCTTTCAAATTCCTTTTGCTGCCTGAATGTGTGGAAGGCATTATAGCCTTTCATGGCCAGAGTGCTCTTTGTGGCCCTAAACCATGTCTCTGTGGCTGCATAAACATCATCAGTTTTTCAAGTAAGAAGTGCCTCCATTGATTGTATTTTTTTTATTTTTAGACTCCTAGCATTAAGCAGCATAACCTTGAGTTTGTCTTTTGAGGATGTTTTCATATCAGGAAGTTTGTTCTTATGACATTGCCTAAAAAAATTCACTATGCCTGAGGCAAGTACCTTGCCCAGTAACCAAAAGGCAAAAGGTGACAGATGACAGCCATCCCTGGGAAAGCAGCATGGTCTTTTGATCATATCATCCAGGCCTGATAACTACTGGATTCCTCTGGAGTGACACCAGTAGCTAAGCCAGTTGTTGAAGTTGATAATTCTTTTGTTTGTATTGAAGCATCATCCTGGGTGAAGGTAAAATGCTGTTTCAGGCTACAGACATACCTGTGTGAGACACATAATCTGAGATGTTAGTAATATCTCTTTTCATATAGTCCAGTGAGGTACGTCTCAAGTAAGTTATCCCAACATGGAGTACGACAGAGGTATATCTGTGGATGTTTTTGCAATCACTGTTGCACTATTCTATTTTTTTTTGCTTTTATTTTTTATTTTTTTTTAGTTTACATTTGTTTATCGGGAAGGTCCAACTTGGACAGAGTCAGTTTTCAGTGAAAGCCCGGGGAGAAATGCTCCAAATGCATGTCTTTGGAATGTGCGAGGAAACCAGAGCAACCAGAGGAAACCCACACAAATACAGGGAGAATATGCACACTCCACACAGAAGGTACCACAGCTGAGAATTGAATGGGAGAACCTCTAGCTGTGAGGTGACGATGCAAACTGCTGCACCACTGGGTTGCTCTAACGTATGGGATTCTGTGCAATGGAAGGCTGACATTCAGCCAGTCTATCAAAGAATCCTGTTGCTTTATGGTTACAGCGAACGTCAACCAAATGCTGCTTGCATAGAGTGAGGTATAAAGGTGACTTTCAGGACTACCAAAAACATAACTTCTTTGCCGCAAATCTGACTGTATATTTTCACCATCGGTCTGTTTACCTCTGTCCATTTCCTGCCAGTTGAACTCCTTTTCATTCTACAGTGACTACCTACACCTGTTTGCTGACTTCTTTGCAGTTGCAGTTAAGTGCCCTGTTGGAGATTGTTTTTCTTGCTTCTTTTTTTTCTGCTCCTTAGGGTTAATGTCATCCAGGAAGGGTAACTGCCAGTGTGGGAGACAGATTCCCCCCAAAAAACACTGCTACAGTAAGTGTCTTTTTTGCCAAGGAGCTTTTCATAACCATATGTCTTGCTCTATTTGTCATGTGGTCATCCAGAAAACCCTTTTGCAGTACAAATTCCCCCCTTCCTTGTATCTTGAGAACCAGCATGTTAAGCTTCTAGCTAATGATACAATGGATGGCATCTCCTGCCCTGAGGGTCAGCTGTTAGAGAAGAAGAGGGTGAAAAAGGTACACCCATCATCTTCTGCTGCCTAGCCTCTGCCAGGTGTTTCCCTGAGGTCATTACAAGCCCAGAGGCTTGCCCATCTGTGTTGTTGGATTTCTCTGCTGCAACCGTGTTGGAGGCCAAGGAGGATCCAGTTGGCAGCATGTATGCATATGCTTTGCAGGTGTCCATCTTGCACGTTCAGCGGGAACCACCATTGTTTTTTTCTGAGGGGCCTAGGGGAGTTCCTCAGTTTTTAGTTGGGAAAGAAGTTCCTACTACTGTCCTCTACTGTCATCCTGGGTCTGAGCCTTCTTAGTTTTTTGGTGGGGACATCTTCTTAAAAAGAAAACAACAAATTAAACATGTTTCTTCTGCTCCTAGGGAGCCACAAAGTGAGTGGCAGGCCTTCATTCAGAGGCTATTTACTGCTTTAATGTCCTTAGAACATCCTCATGGGGGTTTGGTTCCTGTTCCTCCTTGGTCCTTTACTCCTCTAAAAGGTCTTGAGAACAAGATTCTTCTGAGGATAAATTGGATTCGGATGACAGTTCCTTGAGTTACTCTTCTCAAAGTCCTTCTCCTTTGGACGATGGTTCAGAGGAGGAGGATTATATTAGTCCTGATGTACCTTTTGAAGAAATTTCCTTTGGGGACATACTCTCTAGGATGAATTTTTTAAGGGCGAGTGTACTTAGGTCTCTGATATCCATAAGAGGTAATATGAGTTGCTGCAGTTGGAATCTCCTAAATCTGTGGCTATCCCTCCTGTTATGCCTGCTTTGCTGGATGCTTTTTCCAAGGCTTCTCATGTACCTAATTCTCTGTCCCCTGCTCTCAAGAAGCCTGACAGGTTTTCAAGGGTGCCTGAGGATTGTTACATTTTATACAAATGTCCTGCTGCTGACCCCTCTGTAGTGTCTGTAGCCTCTGATTAGCCATCTCAATTGCTTCCTTCACCCAAGGTAATGCTTTCTGACAAGGACAGCAGAACTATGGAAAGGCTGGGTAAGAAGGTTTACCCTTCTGCTATCCTAGTGTTTAGGACTATTAATTATCAGACCCATATGTCTAGGTATATGTTGGCTCTTCTTTCTCAGGCCTGTCAATTTATTTTCAATTTTCAGACTCTGAGGGTAAAACAAATGTTTCCTTGCTAGGGACTTCTTCTCAAGTTGTTCATCATTTGCCTCTTCTAGGCCTGCTCTTTGTGGTTCAGTGATGAGGTGGTATTGTTGGCTTAGCCTTCAGAGTCTACCTGATGATATTACAGCTAAGTTGGTGGATGATCCTCTGGATTCTAGACTTTTTGTTGTGGAAGCTGTTGCTGGTTTAAGTCCCTTCAGGATAAGGATAAGGCCTTACAGGAGGTTAAATGTGTTTGTTTCTCCTGTGCCTAAATTTTAGAGAAAATACCCTGCTAAGTCTGCCTTTACTCATAGGCAATCATGCCCTTCTGCTAAAGGTAAGATGAGTGGCAAATAGGCTGCTGCTGCTAAGGATGCTCAATTTTCAGGGACTCCAAAGCCCTCTTTTCCAGACAAATCAGGTGTTGTATGAATATCTGTCTCTTCCCAGCAACATTTCTCTTTCCCTTCTCTTTGGTTTTTCTCTTCCTGTTTGCCTTCAGATCACTCAGGATGCTTGGGTTCTGTCAGTCATTCGTCAGGAGTACTTCATCGTGTGGAAATCGTGTCCTCCTTTTATGAGTGTCCTTCAGCCTCCTCAGGAACAACTTCCCTTTTTCCCAGAGTATTTTCAATTTTTTTTTGATTTGGGGTACTATTCAAGAGGTGCTTATGTCCTAAAGGGGAAAGGGTTCTAATCTAGACTGTTTCTACTGCCCAGAAAAGAGGGTACCTGGAGACCAAATCTAGATCTCTCTCATCTAAACACTTTTTTAAAAGTGCCTTCCTTTTGAATGTTGTCCCTTCAGATTCTGTTTCCTCTCTTGCTCCCTCAGGCCTGTATGGTGTCCCTGGATCTCAAGGATGGTTATCTCCATATTCTAAACCATTCTTTTTTCATGAAGTGTTTGTGTTTCTCTGTTTCTTCCTGGCATTTTAGGTTCTCTCTGCTTTGCCCTTTCACCCTTCTAATGGCTCGAATTGTTCACCAAATGCCTTGCTCCTGTGATTGTTCCTTACTGGCTTCAAGAGATAAAAATATTTCCATACTTAGATGACCTATTGCTTCAGGCGTCCTCTCCTGAGATCCTTTTGCCAAATATTCAATTTGCCAGTTCCCTTCTTCAGTGCCTGGCATTCACTATAACCTTCAAAAAATCCTCTGTAACTTCTCCTCAGGATCATGTTTCCCTGGGTTGTAGAATTCAGATGGTGCAAATGTTTGCATCCCTACCATCTCTGAAGGCCTTAACTAATTTCTTTCTTTCACACTCTTCTTCCTATGGCTTCCATTATTGCCAGGAAGTTTCTGAGAACTCTGTCTTTCATGGCATCCACTATTCTGATGCTCCTTCTGTCCAAACTTCACATGAGAAAGTTTCAGTGGTCTCCGAAGTCAGTGTGGCTTCAGTATGCACATCCTCTAGACTTTGTAGCTCCTCTTCTTCCTTGTTTCAGACAGGAACGTCAGTGGTGGATTCAGCAGTTGTATCTGAATCCAGAGATCCCTTTTCATCCCCCTCTTCCCTCTCAAGAATTGTTCAGAGATTCTGCAGACATGGGATGGGGGGACATTTGAACCCCTAAATGTACAGGAGGTTTTGTCGCCTCATCAGCAGAAGGAGCACATCAATGTCAAAGAGATTAGAGCTTTTCTTATCATAGAATCATAGGATCATAGGATCATAAGAGGTTACTAGGGTAATGGCCCTGAGGTCCTGAGGCTCTTACAAGCCTAGCCAAGTTTTTCCCTCTTGTAATAGTGCTATAAGTAGGCCTGGGTCAACACCTGCTGCCCCTGTCAAGAAGGTAGGCAGGTGATATGCCAGGGGTGAATTTGTGATTCCCCATCCAATCATCCAGAAGTCACTTGAAAATGGTCAGGGAAGGGCTATGCTTTATTTGGATTGGAAACTTATTCCAAAATAAGGGTATACTCTGGGAGATAAACCTGTCTTTCCATCAGGTTCTGTTAGTATTGGTCCTCACGTTGATGTCGCTGGTGCAGGTACAGTGGGTACCATTTGTTTTACTGATGTGTAGCATTTCCATCATGGTGGGATCCATGGTTGCCCTATATGCTAAACAGAGGTCACTCCTGAGCAGTATGCATCACACAGAGTATAGTGGCAGGGATTTCAGTCTATTAGCATAGGACAGATGTTGGACACCTTGAACTGTCTTTGTAAGGCACGTCTGATGTCTCTCTAATTGTTGCAGGTGCCTGGTGAGGAATATAACAAAGGGTGCATTGTACTCTATAATACATCTGATAAGGGAGGAGTACAACAGTATTATAACCTCTGTTTCTCTGGTGGCAATGCTCTTATTGATGAGGTGGGCACTGTAGAAAGCTTTCTTTACCACGTGGAGACATGATGTTCAAAGGAGAAGTTACTATCAACCTGTATGCCCAGATCTTTAACCACAGATTGAGTACTCAAGGTGGTGTTGTTAATGTTATACTTTGCAAGGATGTCTCTCATGCCAAAGTGGATGATGAATCACTCTTTAGCATTTACCCTGAGCCCATGGCTTTGGCTCTAGTAGTTGATTTGAGTAAAACATTTTTGGAAGGTGTCAGTGTTCCTAGGGGATTCAGTGATTGCACCCATTTTGCAGTTGTCTGCAAGGTTTGTTAACCACATGGCCTTTGTATTGGCCTGCACTTCTGAGACATAAATTCCAAACAGTAGGGGCCCCAGCACCGAGCCCTGTGGTACACCACTGGTTACTCATCAGAAGGTTGATGAAGAGTCCCTATTTTAACTGTGTGTGCTCTATTGGTTAGCCAGTTTGCTATCCACCTGACTATGTACTGGTTTACTTGAAGTTGGGCAAGTTTATATATAATACTCGAGCGGAGAATGGTGGCAAAGGCCTTTACTAGGTCTAAGTAAGTATTTTGCACAGATTTGCCTTCATCCAGAACTTTGGGGACTGTCTTGAAGAAGTCCACAAACTTTAGTAGGCACAACCTGCCTTTGACAAAGCCAAATTGTGATGGGTCCACTGTATGGAGGTCACCTATATCTTTGTTGATAAGGTCCATGAGAACTCTCTCCATTGCTTTGCATATGAGGCTGGCAGACTTATGGGCCTGTAGTTCCCAGTGTCAACAGAGAAACTCTTGTTGTGGAGGGGGATGCCCGTGGCAGTTTTCCAATCAGCAGGAACAAATCCAGTGCTTATACTATGGTTAAAGAGGGTACTTAGAGGTGCAGCTAATTCTTGCTTTAAGCAATTTTGACTGCAACCAGGGATGTTATCTGGTCCTGTGTGGCTATATCGTTAGCCTTAGAAAGGGCACTAAAGACCTATTACTTAGTGATTTCTAGGGGAGGACATGAAGGAGGGATGTTTTGCAGTACATTGGGCCAAGACGTCGGGAGATGTTCTCACTGAGCCTGGCAGCCAGCAGGTTAGCAATATCACTAGGTTCAGTATATGTTATGCCATTTAAAACAAGGTCTGTGCAACTCTGGGATTTACCTTTTAGGTTTTGGACATAGCCAAAGCATGCCTTATGATTGCCTTTGGCCAGGGTTGCCAATTTGGATTTGTAGCCAGCTTTGGAATTTTTTTTACTAGGTGCCTTATTTGTTTATGTAGACCAAGGAGGGATTCCTTTAAGTTAGGGGACTGTCCCTTACTGCTTTTGGACAGGAGTTTATTTCACCTTATTATATAGCCTGTTTATGGTGGATGTCGCCCAATCAGGTTTGTTCTTATGTGATGAGATTACTTTTATCCTGTCAGGTACAGCTGAGTTCATATAGAAGGCTTTGGTATATGTCTCAGTATTGGTATACTTGCCATCTCTAAGGGTAGGTGCGGTGAATCTAGTAATATCCTCTCGTAAGTGATTTTAGTTTGCTTTGGAGAAGTTTTTTAGTCTAATTTCAGCTGGGGGGTGGTCAGATGTTATGACTTCTAGTGTGACTGACCTATATTCAGATCTCACTAGAAATGACTGTACACTTGGGATGGTGCAGTGGTCACTCATTTTCGAAAGTTCAAGATCCAGAATGTTTGAACCCCTAGTGGGGATGGTCACCAACAGATCCATGCCATTAGAGTTCACAAAACTCAAAAATCTGTTCTAGAGCATTTGTACAGGTGTAGTTAGACCAATTTATTGATGGGTAGTGAAACTCTGCCAGAATTAAAGTGTTAGGCATTATATGGAGGGCCTCCAGGAGATCCAGTTAGGCATTGTGGATGTCCAGGTACATGGAGGGAGACATATAGCTGGTGATAATTTGGAGGGGAGGGGTTGCCTGCAGATAGTTGTAGTTGGAGTAGTTCAAGGGCTCATTTAGCCTTAGCAATCTGGAGTAGTATTTGTATTTAATAAAACTTGATAATCCTCCCCCTTAGGATTTCCTGTTCTCCTTTTATGGTCTGAGAGGCATTGTAACCTGGCATGGCCAGGGTGCTCTCTGCAACCTTGAACCAGATTTCTGTGACAGCACTGACATTGGCATTCTCCAAGGTAAGGGCAGCTTCCAAGTAGTGCAGCTTTAGGTTAAGTCATTTAGCAGCATGGCCTTAATGTTGACTTTTGAGGAGCTATTTGTGTTGAAAATGTTGTACTTGTGGCATAGCCTACAGCAGGCACTATGGGGGAGCCAAGATCCTTTGCCAGAAGCTGAAAACCTAGTGGCGACAGGTGGAGACTATCTCTGGCAAAGCATCCAGTTCTATCAACCATATCATCCAAGGAAGATAGGAACTAGATCCCCTTGGAATGACACCAGAAACTAAGCCAATTGTTCAAGTGAATCATCTTTTGCTTGTATTGCAGCATCATCCTAGGTGAGGGTAGTATGCTGCTTAGAACTAGGGACAATACCTGCCTGGGACACATAATCAGAGACTCAATCATGTGTCTTTTCATATAGTCCAAAGAGGCATATCTCAAGTCATTCACACCAACATGTACTATGACACGGGTTTTTATAGCATGCATGTTTTGTTTTGTTTTGTTTTTTTACCTAAGCAGTTTTTAGATACACAACTAGATATATACATATATGTGTGTTCGTTTTTAAGGTTTTTTATGGTATTATGGGGTCAGTTATTTGTATTTGTTATTTATATTTAACATTTATTATTCAGAATAGTATGGAGTACTAGATGTTTATACTTCTCAGTGCCATCAATGAGTTGTAAAGGGTGATTGGGTAATTACATTGGAGGCGTGTACTATCTATGATATAAGTATTTGAATGTTATAACAGTTCACTTCTACTCTGAAGATGCCCTACATTGTAAAGGGAGAAAGCGCTTAGTACTGTTTTGTCTGTTGGTCCTATCCAGTTTCATTAAAGGCATTGTGTGCGGTCTATCATGGCTCAGTTTATCTTTAACGGTCATAACAATACCTGCTGCTGAGAGACATGAGTGCATATGTAATGTGGATCCTGGCACCAGACAGGCCGTTGATCATGCCCTTCTCCTTTTCCAACCTGGTGAGTGGCACATCAATGTATCACATGACAAATTTACCTATGACTAGTGTATTTTGTTTAATGTTATGCCTTAGGGGTTTACTTGGTGAGATACTGTCATGTGAGTTTTGATATGCCCTTTGTTTATCTGCAAGTGAGCTATGTGTGGTGTACTTGCATTTGGGAGGTCTCAATGCTGTGGGTTGTTTTTTAGAATGGACCTCTGCATATTTGGGTTTATGTGTTGGTTGTGTAGGAGGTGGCTCTTCAAACCTTTCATCCTGTCTTGTCTCCAGGGCCTCTCAAGGTGTTCACATACAATACCACAGCGATGTGGTATATAAACATACAGGGAGGAAGGACCAGGATCTTATCATTTTTGCTGGTTGGAACTTCTGGTATGGGATATTGTTATCAGGCAGTTTATATCCCTTCCAGTCAGAACATTGTGGAAGACACTCTGAGCAGGTCCTTAACTCATTCCCATGAATGGATGCTTCACATGGATGTGTTTATGGACATTAGCCACCATCAGGGTACTCCTCAAGTTGATCTTGTTGCCTTCCCTCTGAATAGACAACTTTTTCCATTTTGTGACAAAGTCCCAGGTCCTCTGGTATGGAAGATGGACATCCTCTCATTTTCTTGGGTGGGAATATTTTTTATGCAGTCCCTCCCCTTCCTCTCTTTTTGAAAGTACTGCTCCAAATTCAACAGTATGCTCACAAAATGTTGTTGCTGACCCCCTTTTGGCTGTGACAGCACTGGTTCCCTCTACTTCTGCATCTAGCCAGGGGAATAATCACAAGTTACCTCACAGGGTAAATCTAATCAGACAAGACAAGGGATCTCTCATCCATCCCCACCTGTCCAGGTTTGATCTGACAATGTGGGTAATAGGATTTTGATTCCTCATAGATATAGTTTGTCTGAGGACATTCTACAAATGCTGCAGGAGGCCAGGAAATGTACTAATAGGAGATTCTACTTATCAAAATGGAAGAGGTTTTCCATTTGGTGTCCATCTTGTAACCTGGACCCACTTACTGTGGATGTTTCTTTGGCTCACTCTTATTTGTGCGAGTTGCTCAATGGTTGTTTGGCTTATTCTTTTATTAAAGCCCACTTATCAGCCGTCTCTGGTTGTCTGCCTTTTTCTCCTCCTTTAGCTTCTACGTTTGAGGTGAAACAATTTCTTAAAGGTGTC
The DNA here is from genome assembly GCF_019279795.1 of Protopterus annectens. Classification (NCBI taxonomy): domain Eukaryota; kingdom Metazoa; phylum Chordata; order Ceratodontiformes; family Protopteridae; genus Protopterus; species Protopterus annectens. The sequence continues at coordinate 669,659,199 of NC_056741.1, read as the reverse complement.
TTTAATATTACACCTCTTAGGAAGCCTTTTCTTCCTCCCTGGGATCTTAATTTTGTTTTGGAGAAGTTGACTCAGGCTTCATTTGAGCCTGCTGCTTCAGCTTCCTTGCGACATTGTTCTTGGAAGACTGTTCTTTTGTTAGCTATTCTTTATGCTATTAATCTGCCTCACTCCCCCCCCCCCAACAAACTGACAGTGAGAAGGTGCTGCATACTTTGGATGTGCATATATGCAAGTTAGTGTTTATTTGGATTTCACTAAGTCTAATAGAAAATCTGATCATTTATTTTTTTTCTTTTCATCCAAGATCTTTGGGTCTTTTCCTGTATCCAAGCAAACTATTTGCTCTTGGATTTCTAAGGCTATTTCTGTTTGTTACACTTTTCATGGCAAGAGCCTTCCTTCATCACTTAATGGTCATTCTACTAGCTGTGGCTACTTCTGGTACTTTTTCAAGGGCTTAGATACTAATTTGATATTTGAAGCAGCTACCTGGACTTGTGGGCATATATTTACCAAGCGCTAGAGGTTGGGAGTTAACTATAGACCTAGGACTGGTTTTGCTAGTGCCAGTCTTCAGGCCTTTTTCAGGAACTCTTCTGCTCCTTCCCCCTTCCAAATTTCCTCTTGAACATTGGCGCTCTCCCATATGTTAGAGTACTGCAGCAGTGAATGTAAGGACTTAGTACAGTTGTGTAAAATCTTACCATAACAGTAGAAATCCTTGCCTTCCTGCTACAGTATTTGCTCCCTATCTCCATCTCCCTATTTGCTTGCCTTCCTGGATATACAAATTACCTCCTGGGTTCCTTGGACTGGTGTTCCTATTGCGGCTATCAGTTCTGTTTTTGGTAGGCCCGAACATTGCCTTTATGCCGTATGCTGCACAAAGAGCATTTGGGTGAGGTCTGGTAAATCTTTAAAGAAATGTGAGTCTTTAGTACACTGGCCACACATCGGCCTTCCATGGCAGGGAATCCCATATGTTAGACTACTACAGCACTAAAGGCAAGGACATCTACTGTTATTAAAGGATTTTGCACAACCATACTTTGTTGTTCATAGTATCATAGGATCATAAGAAGTTACTAGGCTACTGGCCCTGAGGCCATTATAAGCCTAGCCAAGAGTTTAGCCATTGTTTAGCCCATGTTTAGACAAGTCAGCACCCAAAGCCCCTGTCCAGCAGGGACACAGGTGGAATCCCAGGGGTGTATTTTCTGTTTCCCATCCAGTTATCTGAGTTGCGCTTAAAAAAGGATAATGAGGTACTCTGCTTGACATGGAGAGGGAGTCTATTCCACAGATGGGGAAGTCTCTGGAACACAAATCTGTCCTGCTAACAAGTCCTATCGATGTCACAAAACAGGTTGAGGTAACACGTGTGGGTTACTCGAGTGGAGCTTGATTTGCAGATATGCAGCAGTCCCATCAAGGCAGAGTTTGAGATTGCTTTGTATGCCAGACAGAGGTCACCTCTGAGGAGTCTGTATGAAGCTGAGTAGAGGGACAGGGCTTTTAGCCTATCTGTGTAGGGGTGTAGGGTAGATGTTTGAGGCCCTGGATTCTCCCTGTGAGGAACCTCTTTGGTGTCTCCAACTGCTGCATGTGCTTTGTGAGGTACATGCCAAAAAGGGCATTGTACTCAATAATTGGACTTATAAGGGAAGAATACAGGGATGTTATGACCTCCTTGTCCCTGGATGAGATACCCTTACTTATGAGGTGGGCCATGTCGAATGCTTTCCATACAACGGATGCAACACAGTGATCAAAAGTCAGGTTGCTATCTATCTGGGTGCCGAAATCCCTCACAACTGATTGTGTGCTTAGGACATTGTTATTAATGTGATAATATGTGGGGATGTCACTCTCCCCAAAGGGAATGATGATGCATTTTTTGACATTTAGCTTGAGGCCATGTTTCTGGCACCAGTCATTTGTTTGGGTGAGACCCTCTTGGAGGATGTCCACATCACTTGGGGAATTGATGACCTCGCCCAGCTTGCAGTCATCTGCAAACTTGGTCAACTATAGCCCACTGGTTTTGGCCTGCACCTCAGAGAAATATATCCCGAATAACAGAAGCCCCAAGACCGATTCCTGGGGTACACCTCTCATTATGGGTCTACTGCTTGAGGTGGCTTTGCCTATTTTGATTAGGTGGGTTCTGTTAGTGAGCCAGTTTGCTACCCATCTGGTAACATATGGATTGATGTTCTGAAGAAGTTCTGAAAAAAAAGAATGAATGCATTTAACTTTATTTTCTATAGCTGAGTGTCCTTTTGTCAGTATTTTAACATATGAATTGATGCTTAGTTGAGAGAGTTTATCTATTATTCCCGAGTGAAGTATAGTGTTGAAGACTTTGACCAGGTCAAGGTAGGTGGTGTGCACTGTCTTCCCCTCATCAATGGCTTTGGTGACTGTCTCAAATAAGTCGACCAGATTTAAGAGACATGACCTCCCCTTGACAAAGCCAAACTGTGTGGAGTTGAATGTTTGGAGGTTGCCAATGTCCCTGTTAATAAGGTTCATGATAATCCATTCCATGGCCTCAAACAGGTTTTTATGTGTAGTTAGTTATGCTGTGACTGTAATGAGCACAGAAGGTTTGCATTTGTGAGGTCTCTGCTCTTTTGGTAAGCTTCTAATGAGTACCTCTGCATATGTGAGTTTATGTGTTGTGCATTTGGTTTGTTGAGAAGGTGAAGTATCTACGCTGACAACATGTATTGTTACCTGAGAGAGACAGCATTTATTCCTGTGAGCATATGCTTCCTCTATGTAAATATTAGCAACCTCTTTTTCACTTGGAGTGTAGAATGTTTTTATTCCTTTTTTGTTTTCAATACGATAATTGCCAAAACCTCTATTCTGTAATTATGTATCCAGTAGTAGTGAATTGCTTTTTAAACTTTAAGACTGAGGTCTGTAACAAACCCTCATCTCTGTAAATATGTATCTAGTAGTAGTCTTTTGTTTTTTCTACTTATTTAGCTTAATGGAGCTTATCTCCCCGGGCCTCTACTGAAAATGGACATGTATCCAGTTGGATTAGCCTGGTCAACAAATGTAAAATAATAAATAAATAAATAAAATAATTCTAGATTCATTGTATACTTGGATCTCTCACATATTGTATTGGATAAGTTGTAGGAGTTCATAGTTATCACTGTACATGAGGCCATAGTCACCTAGCTACATAAAAATGCAAGTAACCTTAATAATCATATGTAGATGGCAGTTGTTAGCAGAGAAATTTTGTGAGCAGCACCAACTGGGCCTGTCTATGAGGGACATAGGTGCCTCCCTTGAGGGTCAAATAGGCTCCCACTGCATGTAAAGTAGTACTCCTCAATGACCCTGTTCAATGCCTAGCTTGACTTCTGGTTAGATGATTGCACAGTCGCCTCTGAGGTAGCAACTATATCCCTCATGGACAGGGCCAGCTGATGCTGCTCACAAACACACTCTGCTAAAAACAACCATCCAACTGTGCTCAATAAGGTACTTGCATTTTTACACAGCGAGGCTTCTACAGACCCCAGTGATAATAGGCTATTAGCCTTATATGAACCTATGAAGTTATGTGCTTATGCAGGCATCACAAATTGTTCTCTCCCACATGGTCTGCTGATGTCATCTAATGTAAGTTCACCTGAAGTCATGTGTAAACCAGGCTTGTACTGTGACACATGTGTTAAGTCCTGTTTTCTGTAGTTGGTCTACTAAGATAAGTAGGAGTTCTCTTCTCACTACAGCCAACATGATATGCATGTGTGTCCTACCTCAACAGAAGAGCATAGGTGTGTACCCTACAGTTGCTTCTCCAATGGCATGGATGGCCAGTATTTTGATATCTACACATCCGTTTTATGCTTGCCTCCCAACCTCTTGTCTTCCACATGGCCTGCTGAATCAGACTTGTGCTCTTGGCATGCATTAGGGCGGCACAGTGGTGCAGTGGTTAACATTGTCACCTCACAGCAAGAGGTTCTCTGGTTCGATTCTCGGCTGGGGTGCCTTCTGTGTGGAGTTTGCATGTTCTCCCTGTGTTCGCGTGGGTTTCCTCCGGGTACTCCGGTTTCCTCCCACATTCCAAGGACATGCATCTGGAGCATTTCTCCCCGGGCCTCCGCTGAAAATAGGCTCTGTGGAACCTAGTCGGACATTCCCGGTCAACAAATGATAAATAAATAAATAAATTACATCCTGTGCTCTGTAGATGGTGTACTTTGATAAGTGGGGGTTCTGTTCTTATTACAGCTAACTTGGTATGTGTATGTGTGTGTGTGTGTGTGTGTGTGTGTGTGTGTGTGTGTGTGTGTGTGTGTGTGTGTGTGTGTGTGTGTGTGTGTGTGTGTGTGTGTGTGTGTGTGTGTGTTTGTGTGTGTGTGTGTATGTGTGTGTCCTTTCTCAACAGAAGAGTATAAGTGTGTACCCTACAGTTGTTTCCCCAATGGCACATATGGCCAGTATTTTGATAACTACACATCCATTTCATGCAGGTCTTCCAACCTCTTGTCTCCCACATGGCTTGCTGATGTCATCTACAATAAGTCCACCTGCAGTCATGTATGAGTTAGACTTGTGATGTGGCATGTATGTTAAGTCTTGTGTTCTGTAGTCATTGTACTTAGATAGGTAGGCGCTCTGTTCTCACACCAGCCAACTTGGGGGGTATAAGCTGGTGTCTGACATTGCAGCCTTTTTATTATTACCATATTCTCCTCCCCAAACTCTGCTGATGTCATCATCTGTAAAGTATTGTTGGACACACTCCAACATGGACTTGAGCAGTGGTGCATGTGTTAACTCCTGTAGTTTGTAATATCTGTATTTTAGATAGGTAGGGGCTCTATCCTGAAGGCAGCCAACTTGAGAGGAGGGGTGTAAGCTGGTGTCTGATGTTACAGAGTGCCTTTTTGTTATTACTATATTCTCCTCCTCAGACACTGCTGATGTCATCAGCTATAAAGTGCTGCTGGGCACACTCCAACACAGACTTGGGCAGTGGCACGTGTTAAGCCTTGTGGTGCATAGTATCTGTACTTTAGATAGGTAGGGGCTCTATCCTCAAGGAATCCAACTTGAGGGGAGGGGTGTAAGCTGGTGTCTGATGTTACCAAGTGCTACACGTGTCTAGGGAGGTGCATATAAAAAAGAGCATTGTACTCTATTAGTGCTGTAATGCACTTTGACTACAGTGCTGTCATACAATCCTAAGATCTCAATATGATGGTGTGACTTATGATGTGCACAACATATGCTTTCATTAGCGGTTTGGACATTTGGTGGTCAAAATTCAAATTGCTATCTAAATGTGTTCCCAGTGCTTGCATCATTGGGTTTCTGCATAACAGGACTATTGTCAATACTGCGATTAACAAGGAACTCCACTTTTCAGACAGACAACATTACAAGCACAGATTTCTGAATTTGTATGTAGATCTTGTGCCTTTGTCTCCATTCAGTTGTGTGTGTTAACTCCTCCTGTACTATGTTATCACCATTGATGGACTCAACGATTGCACAAAACATGCAAGAATCAGTAGACTTGGTAAGCCAAAGGCCATCTACTTTAGCCTGAACTGTTGAGAAACACAGTTCAAACAGCAAATGGCCAAGACCAGATCCATGGGGGGTTACAAATGGTGACAGCTCTACTGGTATATGTTGATTCACCAATTGACACATGATGTGTTCTGTCAGTGAGCCAATTGTTTACCCATCAACTGACATAAGGCTTAATCCCCAGGTTGGGTGTATTGTCTATTATACCTGTGTGTGTCATTGTGTCAAAACCCTAGGGCAGATCACAATAGTCAGTATGCAGTGTCTTTGCTTACTCCAGGTCTATCACATGGAATCAATGTGCTGTGACAACATTACAGATCACCTGTAGCATGACCAAGCACATACAGCTTCCTGATATGGTGGAATACACAGTTCAGCACACCCTCTATATGGTCTATGTTCTTGTACAAGGGTGCACATTGACATACACCCACCTGCATTGGGGGACAGCACCTGATGCATGCATGTGTAGAGACATCCTTGCTCTCCTCAACTGTGAGGTAGACCAACATGTCATCATGGACCTTTTCTACATGTATACTAATAATATTCCAGGTGTATGCAAAAGACCTGTGTGACTTGTACTGCTACATCAGGTCCCGTACATCTGACAGATGTCCTCAAAGAGGTAATCAAGGGCATGTACGATGATAGTATCATCTTGTGGAGATTGAACAGGTAAAGGCATTTGACAAAAAAGTCACACTGTGGTATTCAATCAACAGTGTCACATGTGTCCAGAAACAGCTACATCAGCAAATGGTTAGAACAATGTATGAAATATGTGGCATCACACAATGTTCAAATGTGTGATGTGCCATATATTTCAGGTCCAACAATCAGATCAGTACATCAGGGGTGTCTGCTAGGCCATTGCATGCCCCTTAGTTAAGTAATGGATATCACAGATTACATATGCATGCTGTGTCCAACAGCTGCCTGAATGGTTACAACTTGTGGACAATCATTGGCTACAACTGTGATATTAGCATAATACACACAGTATCAACACATACCAGAGTCTGCTGCCACATCCATGATAACACCTGCATTGATGAGAGACATGGAGGGATGTGTTGCATCAGGAAACAGACACGACACCCAAGTATAATGTGGGCATCACACCCTATAATCACACCAATAGGTATGTGAGCTGTTTCCTGGGGAAGAAGGTAAGTGGTACATCCATCAGCATCAAACCTCTCAAATGTCCAGATTTTTGCAGAATGACCATATTATTGCCTCATATTTTTGGTCTGCTCCAATTAAGATTTGTGATGTTGTAGTAAATCACTGAGGACTGAAGTGACTACATAGTGACATAACTTTGAGTTTCAGACATTATAGCCTTCAGAAAATGCATACTAACACAAACCATGTTACTATAGCAACTTTCTGTTTGTACAATCAATATTTGAAATCTGTCAATAGTTTTGTGCCTTTCTCCACCCATTATTTTACACTTTATCCTGAGTTCTTGCATGAAGAGGTTGTGAGGTATGACCAGCATGTGGCCAAAGTGCTGACTCTGCCATTGTCTATAACACAAGTACTGGTTATGTGACAGACATACACATCAGAGGGCATAGTAATGTCATGGTTCCCAGAGTTCATCACACCAATAACATACACTGCACCCTTTTCAATGTACCTCATTAGACATGTACCAGTGATGTGTAACTCAAGTGTACAACCTTTGTCACAGTACACTATCACACAGCTTATGGTCCATACCTAAGTATTCTTTCTGTGGAACACCAATCATGTTGTTACACTAGATGCATGTGCGCTACCTGTTCACCTTATGCATACACTGCATGCATTGTTGTTTGACAACATTAATGGCATGTATATCATTTGTGACAGTGCAAATTGTGCCTTTGATATATGCCATGCACACAAGGCTATGAGCCTGTATTGCCCATACTGTCACATACAGGTATAGCAGTGTCACTCCTGACACCTCCTGCAGATATTATAAGTACCAGGACAGTGCGTGTGGTTACCCTCATAGACCATGGATATCTCATACTAGTTGTCCATGTGTGTGTTGCAGGCTCATCTGTTATCACTTCATATCACATATGTTCTGTCAGAGACATGGGATTAGTGGTGATATTATTCTGATATTGTTCATGATTGTGCTTGGTTCTTGTAATGTTTGGCATGATCCTTTCCCTGTGGCCACCATGCTGGAGACCTCTGCTGAGAGTACAGTCATATTCAGGTATATCATTTTGCACAGCTTCCCAAAATGCACTCTACCCCAGTTGTATGTCAAATCCCTGATAGATATCCTCTGCATTATTTATATAAGGATGCTTATCTCACACACACACATCCTCCCTATTGTTATGTCACCTTGTGTGACAGTCACAGACAACACATTTTCACTGTACAGTGTGCACTGTACTATATAGATATGTGCTTGATGTTGCTGCTGCAACCATCTTCCATTGACATGCCATCCACTGCTGTACATGTTGCAGTTTCACATATATTATTTTCCTGTGTTCATTCCTACAAGTCATCTGTGTGTCCCTATTCAATACACACACTTCCCCTGGGTGATCATTTTACATGTCAGTCCCATGTCCTGTTACAGATCATTAACTCCTCTTCATTACAGAATGGCAGGAATTGGATGTCACAATACTCTGTACTGTAGGTACACTGTCCTATACTGCACTTGGACCTTATACTTCATATTCATACCTCTCAACTACCCAGATATTCCCAGGATGTCTGGATGTTTTCCTTTTCAAATATGTGTTTTTCCGCCATTTCACTGGGATGATTTTTGAACTGCTGAGACTCAGACTTACAGACATTTGGGTGCATACCTCTCAACTGCCCTGATCTGTGCAGAATGTCCAGTGTTTGACTCATATCTGTGATCTTTTCCTCATAATATGTTGCTTCTCTGGCAAATCAATGGCATGTCATTGCAGAGTGCAGTCAGTAACTAATAACTGACATTTGAGTTTCACACTTCATGCTCTTCATAAAGTTCATGCTAATGTACAACCTATAGTCTATCAACTTCATAAGTTTTGATGTGGACTATTAACAATTTCTCCCAATTTCTGTCTCTTTGTCCCCCATTTTTATGGCTTTGTCCACATGTCTTGCCTAAGAGGGTGAGAGTGTTACATTAAAACACATTCCTATGTGACATCTCTGTCAAATAGGTCCCTGCTACTGGATATGTGTTCTGTCATTAAGGTGGCCTCTGTGCAGATATGTTGCATTGACAGAATGGCAGCTATTTGTATAGCCACACCTCTCTATTGTACAGAGTTCTTCAGAATTTTCAGATGTTGCCTCATATTCTCCTCTATTTCTCATACAATTGTGTTTTTTTCTGGCAAATCATTGTTAAAACATTGAGTGTTGAAGTTAGAAAACAGTGATCAGACTTATTTCCCTTTTGACAATTCAGGAGAATGCACAACCTGTCATTCTATCAACTTTCTAAGTTTGTAAGAGCAGTATTTAATAAGTGTGTGTCCCTAGCATACCTCTCAACTGTCCAGATTTTCCCATAATGTCCAGCTTTTTGCCTCTTCTTTTTGGCCTGTTCCTCACAATATGTTTTTCTGACAAATCATTACTATTATCTGAGGATTAAAGTAGGTGAATAATGACATGTCTTTGAGTTTCAGACCATGTCCTTCAGACAATGCATGCTAACACAAATTCTGTTATTCTAACAACTTTCTATGTTTATAACAGGAATATTTAACGTTTGTCCCTATATTTGGCCCTTTGTCCCCACATTATGTTATGCATTGTCTGGATGTCTTGGCATAAGGCCATTGACGTTGCATACCTCTCAACTGTACATATTTTTCCAGAATGTCCTGGTTATTGCCTCATATTTTGGTTTGTTCCACATTAAATTTGTGATGTTCTGAATTATTGTGGCAAATCAGTGAGGCCTGAATTCACTAAATAATAGCAGCCATTGGAGTTTCAGACTTTGTATACTTCAGAAAGTGCATGGTAAACAATACCTTTTATTCTAGCAACTTTCTGAGTTTATAAGATCAGTATTTAAAAATCTGACCCTATTTTTGAGGCTTTGTCCTCCATTACTGTTGGGTTTGTCCAGAAATTTTGTACCAAGAGGTTGGGAGCTACGGTTGACAGAAATGTATAAGTTTTGGTTGCCCCAACCTCTGGTGGATGCCTTTGTCCAGGTTGTGAGGACTGCTTGACCTATGAGGGCGCATACGTCTCAACTGTCCAAATTTTCACAGAATGTCTAGATTTTTACTTCATATATTTGACCTTTTCCTCATAAAATTTCTTGTTTTCTGGTAGATCATTGGGATGATCTAAGGACTGAAGTCACTAAATAGTGACATACATTTGAGTTTCATATTTTATATCCTTCAGAAAATGCATGCTAACACAAATCCTTTTATTCTAGCAGCTTTCTAAGTTTATAAGATTAATATTTAAAATCTGTTCCTATTTTAGGTCCTTTGTCCTCCCATTACATCAGACTTTGTCCAGATTTCTTAAGCTAAGAGGTTGAAAGGTATGGGGGGGTGTGGCAATCAGGCTACTTTCTGCAAAGCCAGTGTGCTTTGCAATGTTTTAAAAGTTTATAAGAACAATATTTAAAAATCATCCCTATTTCAGCCCCTTTCCCCACTTCCTACTTGATGCTTTTGTCCAGATGTCTTGCCCTAACAGCCTGCACCCTGACCTACAATATGTACTGTGCTTTGAGGGGCATGGCCACCAAGCTGCTTTCTGCAAAACTGGTGTGCTTAGCAATGTTTTAAAAGTTTGTAGAAGCAATACTTAAAAGGTGTCCCTATTTTTTTAACCTTTGTCCCCTTTTATGTCAGGATTTGTCCAGATTTTTTGCTCTAAGAGGTTGAGAGGCATGCTGATGTGTACTGTTCATTTTGGGGTGAGGTGGACCTTCTGTACCCTCCTTTACACGCACTTGATATCCATGTTTGGATTCAAAGTTTCATGGCTGCCAATAGTGACATGAGCCATGAGACCTCTGTTAGGCATGCCGTGTGTCATTAATATGCATTGAGCACTTCTGAGGACTGATAGCAGTCGTGTACATGGATACACTCCATGTAGCCTCTATACGGAGCTTTCATGGAGTTTAATGAACCCTGGGGTGTTCCTGTCCAGAATATACCAGAAGTATTGCCTATCAACACCCTTATTAACCTTATTAAGCTCATTACATGTCCTTAGGGTGTCCATTTCCCTCATTAGTTAGCTCACTATTACCGCAAGCTTGTTATCGGCTGTCCTACACCAGGTATTGAAGAAGCTGCTACATAGGTTCATAGGTTCATAGGTAGGTACTAGGCTATCGGCCCTAGGGCCCATACAAGCCTAGCCAAAAAATGTACCCTGGCTTTCGCCACCCAAGAAAATTATTTTCCTGTGCCCCTGTCGAGCAGAGCAGAGCCTACATAAGGTATTTGTTTTGGTACAGTACCTTTATGCCTTGGTGTAGATGAATGATGAAGTCCTAATGTTATTTGATTGAAAGTGCCAAATCCATTTTTAATCTACGTTATTTTAATAAATTCAGTTCTTAAATAAGTTAAGCAATGGCTTTTTTGCTGGCATTTAGCATTACCCTTTTGTGTTGTCTCTGAGTCATTTTAGTAATGCTAACCTATTTTTGGAGTTAAAAGAAAAATCAGTACTCAGGGCAGCAAATAATTTTAAGTAATGACATAAGAATAATGGTAGAAGAAATATGTTTAAGCTGTGTGCAGATATGCAGTTTTCACAAGGACACAGAGAAAAAATAGTATGTGAGAAGGTAATTTATGTTCACCCTGAGCTAGTGGGAAAGCAGAAAAGGAAAATACAGTGGAGAACTGGTGATAATTTGCCCTGAAACAGAAGGACAGCAATGCAGACAACTGAGAAGCACAATAACCTTGAAAAGAGATCTGGTGAAATTCATGTTGAGCTAAAATACAGGAGTCCTGTGCAGGCAGAAAGAAATTCTATTAATTTAATAAAGAGAAGGCTTTAGAAATGTTAAGTAAAATAGAGATTGAAGCAAAAGAAGCCAGAATTTGTTGGTGGTTAGACTGTGACACGGGGCTCTGTTTTCATCAGCATCAGATGTATACCATGATGACAGAGCAGTAGAAACCCCAAACCGTAAGCAATGTCAGGATAGGAAATGAAAATGAGCTAATTAGGGTTATTACCTGTCCCTGTTTATGAAGGTTCATAGGTAAATACTAGGCTACTGCCCTTGTAGGCCATTTTAAACCTAGTTAATTTCCCTCAAAGATGAGAATCAAACTCTGTACTTTGTGTTGTGACATAAACACCTTAACCATCATGCCATCCCCTCTCCCAGAGGATCCATATTTGGGCAGTTGCTTCCTGTGCAAAACTATGAAAAATGACAAATGTCCTGAGATTTTAGGGCAAAAAATATTTCCAAGTTTCCACTAATAGCCGACTTTTTTTTTTATTTGGAGCACCTTAATATTACATGGAACAACAGAAATAATTCAAATCATAGAAGAGTGAGCTTTTATTTTTGCAAAAATGTATTCTTTTGCTCTGATTGCGAGTATGGTTTATTCAGCAAAGTTTTGCATGTGCATAAAAAAGGTCCCACTTTGGTTACTTGAAAAAGTGGCACTTCTGGTGCTGATGAGAAACACTGAGTTCAAAACTGTAAGTGATGTTAATATATAATACTGAAAATGAGTTAAAGAGAAATTCTGGATAGTATAGGAAATGAAGAAAATATTCACAGAAACTTATAAGAACTGTTAGTATTGAAACATAGATGACAGAGGATGAAGTAAAACCACTTGAGTGAGGGCTTTAATAGAGCAAGTGTAGATAGTGAAATAAGCAGGAGAGTTCAAAGTTCTGAGTTTGCTTCTGTTAAAGTAAAGCAGAAAATACAACTGAAAGCAGAATCTAAGTGACAGGAATCAGCTGAATCAAGGGAAAGAAGAACTGATTTGTTTTATTTGGAGTCACCATTTGCAATGAAAGGGTAACAGAAGGAAATAAAAGTAAGTGAAATGGTTTCCATTCAGACTAAGGGCTAGTGGACTTGCAGTTAAAGGCACATATACTTTAAAAAGATAGACGGTCAGAGAAATACTTTCCAAGTCAGACTAATAGTAAGGAGAAGCAGAAGGCTAAGAAAGTCACAGCACATTGTCGCCCTGTATTATGTAATACATCAGTCTGTCTTTAGTGGTTTGGCATGAAGAAGATGTGTGTGAAAGGCACTGCTCATTTCCACAGTGGCACAGTGAATAGCATTGCTATTTCATAGTGCTTTGCCTTGGTTGAGTTCTTGGCTGTGTTTTTTCTGTGTAGAGTCTGTATGCCCTCCCTTGTCTCTGTGTGTGTCTGTCCATGTGCTCTGGTTTCCTCCAGCCCCTCAAAGACATGCAGTAGGTGAAATAGCATTCCTCCTGTCTGCCTAAAGGTGGACTAACAGTGAGTTAGTGAGTGTTTGAGTGTGTGTGTAAATAGTATCACTGCTTTTTAGCTGTGCACCCACTCACAATAATGCTGGGAACATACATAATTCTTCTGGGTCACAGTAAAAATGCAATTAGTAAGTAATTATCTTTTAAAAATAAGGCATAAAATATATCACAGATCATTCAGACCTTTAGAGTTTCTGGGGTCCGGCAATCCCAACACCACAGACTCTATAAATGGATTTTGACATGAACTTTGTGATGGCCTCTGCTTTTAACTGCATACATTCTAAAACCAATCATACTCAGAGATGTGTATAGAAGTTTGATATAGCTTATGTGGGGGGGGGGGTTAGGCATGATCCTTACATGTTTTAAATTTTCATCATGGGTAAGCTGCGGTGGTGCAGTGGTAGGGTAAGCCGCGGCAGTGCAGCGGTAGTGTTGTTGCCTCACAACAAGAGGTTCTTCTGTTCAATTCTCGGCTGGAGTGCCTTCTGTGTGGAGTCTGCATGTCCTCCCTGCAGTTGAGTGGCATTCAAAAGACATGTGTGAATGGGCGTGCCTTCGCTGAAGGTTGGGCGTCAGGCTAGCAACTCGGCACCATAAAAATCTACTGCTAATCATTAGCAGACCGGAGTTCCGCTGTGGCAATCCTTAACTGGGAAAAGCCAAAAAGACAAACAGCATCATAATGAAATCTCAGAGGAATATACAGTAGGTCATTATAGCTTCTATTGGGGCTGAGGACAGTGTCTTTCACTTTTCTCACAGACCTCAGAGGTGTGCAAAGGAGGTTACTATAGCATATATAGGGACAGTTTGCTTTCTAGGAGCAACAAGTTGGAATTCATTACTGTGGTTGTTATTTTTTTCACTTTCTTCACCATTATACATCAAGCATGTATACAAGTAGGTGTCTTTGGGGGGGGGGTAGGGGGTAAGAGTGAGGAGGCATGCTGTATATATGTAAGACAAGCAGTAACTTGAAATACAGGACTTTGACCATTTGAATTTTTGCTTTCATCCCAACATCAGAAGGATGGACAGTGATTGTCTTCTTCTTTGGGTGGGGGTGCAGTAGGGAAACAATACTTGCAGATAGGATTTATGTATCTTCTCAAACATTTGTCTTGTTAACTCATTTTGAACTACAATTGTTGTCATCTTTAAATATTAAGCCCTGGACACAGCTTATGTCTTCCTTGAAAGAAAAAAAAACAATAAGACTGAATTTATTTTCTTATAATTTTTGTTCAGACAACCACTGGATCATAATTTATTTATTTATTTATTTATTTTGCATTTGTTGACCAGGATAGTACAACTGGATTACAAGTCCATTTTCAGTGAAGGCCTGGGGAGAAAAGCTTCAAGAGAACAATTTTTTACAAAACATAGTTTTAAGGACAGACTTTTGACATACAATTTCCATAGAAGAGACTTTGACATACATATTAACTAACTGATAGGATACATTTGTTCTCTACAATATATTATACCATGACCGCCCCAAAACGTGCACGCTGATTGGCCAGCGTGCCCGTTGTAAATCGAGTTATACTAATGGAAAAAGGTCCGGTCGCCCGGACTTTTTTCCATTAGTATATCTATCTCGCTATGTTAAATGGGTTTAACATAGCGAGACTTAAAATAAGCAACGGAGATCTCCGTTGCTTATTTTAAAGCTGTCTCGCTATGTTAAACCCATTTAACATAGCAGACAGTGTTTAAAGCAACGGAGAATGCAAGATCTCCGTTGCTTTTTAGTGCTTATTTTAAACTGTCTCGCTATGTTAAACTCATTTAACATAGCGAGACAAAAGCAACGGAGATCTTGCTTTCTCCGTTGCTTTTGCTCAACTCTGATGTACCGCAGGCGCCGCAGTACATCAGAACTGCCGCGGATGCCAGGCATCTGCGGAAGGGCAGTAAACAGGCATTATACTATGCCATTATTTAAGAAAAGGAATAGTTTATTTTCTTAAATAATGTCATGAGTATAGCAATAACCACTTCTGGGTGGTAATGCTAAATTTACCCACGGTTGGCTTTGTTTGGTCCCTCGGGACCAAACCACGCCAACCGTGGGTAAATTTAGCATTACCCACACCCAGGCGTGGGTTATTGCTATAATATTACATTTTAGAAGAAATTCCTAAGTTTAGGATTCCTGTGATAGATTTACTATCAGAGTAAAAGCAGAGAGATGTAGAATAAGGCTCCGAGAGAGCAGATGATGCTCGTTATAGTTGAGAAGGATAACAAATTGATTCACTATATGTCTTCACCTGGTTTTAGTTGAGAAGGATAACAAATTGATTTACAATATGTCTTCTCCTGGTTTTAGTTGCTTATGGAGAGCTCAACATTACTGGGGTAGTTTTCCTTAACTCCTGGAGAGATGGGAATAGCAGTAGATTAACAGTCTTAGGTGGGTACAGTACTATGATTTTTTGGCTTAGCAGAGTTACTTAAGTTAGATGAAGTGTTCTAATGAGACATTAGCCAGGGGGGATACAGGAGCACAGTCGGTTATTCAAAAAGTGAGTTTTAACAAGTTTCTTGAAATGTGATGGGGATTTGTTGTCAGTTATGTGGGCAGGAAGGGAGTTCCAGGTTTTTGCCATACAGTGGCTGTAGACAGACTTAGCAGCTTCATTGTTATATTTGGTTACTTTGAGGAGGTTTTGTGTGCTAGACCTCAAGGGCCTGGCTGTTGTATAGGGTTGCAAAAGATTTTGTAGGGCTGGGGTGTTTTCAGAGTTATGTATTATTTTGTGGGTTAATGATAGTTGACTGAGTTGAAGTAGTAGGGGTAGTTCTAGCCATTTGAGTTTTTTTAGGCATTCACAGTGATGTGTTCTGATGGGAGCAGTTCTAGCGAATTTGGCTGTCTTATTATAACAACTATCAAGTTTGTTTAGGTCAGATTTGCAGAGATTTGTAAGCACGGGGGAGGCATAAAGTAGGGTGGAGAGTAGGTGAGTCCTTGCTATTGTAGTTTTGGAGTGGTTAGTGAGGAATTTTTTATTGCAATACAGTAGGCCAAGTTTTTTATATACTTCTTTTATGGTTATAGAAATATGTAGGTCAAATCTAAGGTGATCATCTATTTCAACCCCTAAGAGTTTGATATGATTTGTGGGGGTGATTGTGGTCTTGTTAAAGGAGAAGATGAAGAAAGAAACAGTGGGAGGTGTGACTCTGTGGGAGCTAAAGAGTACTAGCTTTGATTTACTTAGGTTCAGAATGTGTCTTTGGTTTGTAATCCAAGTTTCTGCTAGGGAAAAGCAGTCTTGTGTTAGGAAGTGAAGGTTGTCAATTGATTTTGGCTGCACACATTATGGTGGTATTATCTGCATATTGCACTATTGAGGCTTTAGGAATACTGTTTGGGAGCTAATTGGTGAAGAGGGTAAAAAGAAATGGCCCCAGGATGGAGCCTTGGGGTACTCCTAGGAAGACTGGTAGGGAGGGGGAGAGTTGGTTTTGCCACATAACAGCTTGTTTCCTTCTCTCTAGGTAGTTTTTGAACCGGGAGATGGTAGGGGTGGTAAGGTTTAGAGTTGCTAGTGAAAGAAGGAGTTTATTGTGGTTAACTATATCGAATGCTTTGGACAAGTCAAGGAAGGTGGCAGATACAAGGCGTCTGTTGTTTCTGTGAGTATTGACAATGTTGGTGACTTCTGTTAGTGCGGTGGAGGTGCTATGGAAGGGTCTAAAGCCATGTTGTTGTGTTGCTATTAGATTATTTTCTAGGAGATATTTCATTAGTTGCTTGTGTATTACCCTCTCTAAAATTTTAGATAAAGGGGGTAGTATGGCTATAGGGTGGTAGTTATTGAGTTCCAGGGAGGATCCCCCTTTATGTAGAAGGATGATATGTGATATTTTTCTTAGCTTGGGTACTATACACTTGGAGATGGTTCTGTTAATTAGGATGGAGACAGGATATGATATGAGTTCTGCAGCCAGGTGGAGGTATTCAGCGGGTAATTTATCTGTGGCTAGAGACGTTGGTTTGAGCTTGCGGAATACTTTTTCAATGGATTTGGTTGGTTCTGGGTTGAAGCTGAACTTGGGGCAATTGTTAGTTGGGGGTGGGGGGTGGATTTGCAGGAGTGGTGATGTTGTCATAGGGTTGGTTGTTTGCAAGAGTCTGGATGGTTTCTGTAAAGTATTTATTAAATTGAGTGAGGATGTCTTCTTGGTTGTTATCTGTTTTTGGGGTTGGGGTAGTTGTTTTACCTGGTTGTAGAATAGAGTTAATTGCTGCCCAAAACTTTTGTGGGTTGTTCCTGTGCTTATCCTGTAACTTTTGGTAGTCAGATGTTTTGTCTGCTTTGGTGAGTTTCTTGGCTTTGTTACATAGTTCAATGTATATTTGTTTGTTCAATTGGGATTTACTGTTGAGGTAGTTGGTCCAGGCCTCTTTTTTTGAGGAGAGATTTTGTGTCTGGGGTTAACCAGGGAGCATATTCAGTTTCAATTCTTGTTGTTCTGGAGGGGGCGTGATGGTTAATGGTGTTTAAAAAGGTAGTATTGAAATATAGTACAGCTTCATCAAGAGGAAGGTTTTTTAGGGGGGGTCTAGTTGCACATTTTTAGGTCGTTTATAAAGTTGGAGTGGTTAAAGTGTTTTTGTTTCTAATTAGGCATGTAGATATTTGGGTCAGTTGTGGTGATTTTGATCTGAGTAAGAATGTGGCTTGGTGGTCACTCATGGTGTCTGGTAGACACCCTGCTAGGGATATCAGTGATTGATGGGATACGAGTATACAATCTAGAGTGGATTGGTGTTTGATTCTCTTGTCTGTTCTTGTGGGGGAAGTGATGACTTGGGTTAGGCCATGTAGGTTAATATGGGAGAGTGGGTTATGGGTGATATTATGTTTTCCTGGGGGAGGGAGTTAGATATCCATTCTAGGAGTTTTTCTGTAATAGGGATATTGTTGCCTGGAGGGATGTTGCAGCCTATGATGTTGATGTGTTTACCATCATTAAGTTTTAGTTTTGTTAGAGTGCGTTACAATTTATGAGGTCCGGGGTTGTTATGTCTACTTTCTCAAGGATGAGGTGAGATTTATATACTATAGCAACACCTCCCCCCCTTTTTTACCTATTCTATCACTACAAATTATATTGTAACCTGGTAGAGTGATTTCATTGTTGTGATTGCCTGGTTTAAGCCACGTCTCTGTTAGTATGACTATCTCAGGTTGATAAAAGGAGAGTAGTGTATAAAGGTTGTGGACTTTGTTTAGTATACTTCTGACATTTAAATTTAAAATGAGGAGTATGTATTTGCCTCAGTGGAGTAGGGTATCATTCAGGTTGAGAGTTGGGGCTCCTAGATTTTGTGGGCCTGGATTTGGGTGTATATCACTGCAGCTAATGAGTTGGATTCTGAGATAAAAATAGAGTTTGAGTAGTTTGTTTAGGGTCTTAAAGTTCTTTATAGTTGTTTGGGACTGGTTGTGTGATGGCTGTAATCTGTGTGCATAGTGGCAAATAAAGAAGGTTTGGTAGTGATATGGGACTAGTTGAGTAAAAGGGTGTGTTGTAATAATGTTAGTGGAAGTATTTTTTCTTGGTATGTGGATAAAATTAAGTTGTTTTTGGTGGTTCGTGATAAAAGTTAGTAGTGGGAGGGTGGATACACCTAGGAGCAATAGTAAGAGGTGCATGTATGACGGTTTGGGTAGTTTGGGCGTGGTTTGGTTGGGTTTGGTCATGAGTGAGAGCTCTGCTTGGAATGGGGTGGGTGTTGTGGATGATGAGAGGTGTTGTTTGTGATTGTAAGGTAGTCAGATGGAAGACTGTGCTTTACAGGATGTGGAATAGTGGAAGAGAAGGAAATGGGTACAGGGGTGGGGCAGATTCAGTGATTGGTGGTTAGCATGAGGGGAGTGGCTAAGTTTAGTTGAAATGTAGCAATAGTGGGGGCGGGTGAGAATAGGGGGCAGGGAGGGGAGTGGAATGAGCCTGAGCACAGTGAGGGTGAGCACAGCGGGGCTAACACTAACTCAAATTCTATCCCTGGGCTTACTTGTTTCCTTTCTTTGTACAACAGATGTATCTTTCCACTTGTTTCTGTATACACCAAATGTGTCTGTTTGGCTGTATTGTACTAGTTTAATTTACTTATACTTATGCAGTCACACTGAAAAGGGTCTGGGGAAGCTTCCTCACCACAAGCAGGCCAAAAAATAACTTTCAAAATGGCGCCGATCAAGGAGACCCACTAATATAGACTAGTTAATGTGCATGGGGGAGGAGGGAGTTAGAGGAGGGAGATACAAAATGGGGGAAGGTATAACCAGAAAAAGCAGGTAGAGATCTGGCCCACCCCCTCACAGAAGACTGCAAAGATTTACCTTCATTTGTATTACTTGAACACCAAAGCCATAAAGTAGTGTTTCTGCAACTAACTGCTTACACTCCTAAATCTATCTAGGGGACAAACTACACCAAGTAAATGGTACTTGCCTTACTTTACAAGTATTCAGTGTGGAGGCAGTTCTATTTGGGACAAGATACAGCAAGTATATTGTTAAGTTATGCCACCCAGTGGCAATAGACAAAGCTATAGTTGCCTGGGGGGAGAGCCCTTGCAGGTGTGCACGCCAGCCAAAACAATGTTTAAAAAATAACTAGTAAAAGTAACACATGTGCTGTAAAAGAAAATGTAAATAACCAGTCACAATGTTTAAAACGTAACTGTTATCGACCACATCTGCTCATAACAAGAGCTGTAAATATCCAGTCACCTATGCAGACTTGTCTGGTGGGTATCCTTATTAAAAAGTGTTATAATAAGTGTTATAAAAAGTAATAACTGTAGGGAGAAACTGGATCGTAGCAGTGGTTTTATCTGGCAATGTTGCAGTTGCTGTGAGGGGGGAGGTGTGGGACACAAGCTGCGATGATGCAGGTAGACCAAGTGTGCTATGCAGACTTGTCTGGTAGGTATCCTTATTAAAAAGTGTTATTCTTGGCTTGCAATAACTGTAGGGAGAAACAGGACCGTAGCACTGGTTTTATCTGGCAATGTTGCAGTTGCTGGGGGGGGGGGGGGGGGCTGAGCTGCGATGATGCAGGTAGACCAAGTGTGTTACAGGCGTGCACAATGAAAAGGGTCTGGGGAAGCTTCCTCTCCACAAGCAGGCCAAAAGATAACTTTTAAAATGGTTTCATAAGGTTGGGAAATGCTCTAAAATACACCATAGATCATCTATAACCCTATGGCTTCTGTGGGCCTGTCTTTCCCCAGAATCCCCTTAATTGAATTATTTCCTTCACAGTTATTATTATGCTGTCTTGGTCATGTAAGTTGTGTTGAAAGGACACTAGGAAAAGTAATGCTAAACAGCAACACTTAATCTTAATTTTAGCTCAAACCATCATTAGATGAAAAAATTGTAAAAAAAGAGAAACTTTAAAATGTACTTTAGAGCATATAGAAGGTCATCGATTTTTGAAACAGCTAAAGAGTAAGGCAAAATGTGAGAAAAGGGAGCCCATGATGGGTGAGGAACCGTGAAGCCCTTTACCTAAGGCACAATTTCTTTTAATGGCAGCCTTGCACATAGCGTTGTTATAATGTATCATTATTGCAATTAAATGCCAGCCACTGTCAATGTCACTCTGTGAGATGGGCCGTCATAGTGTGGTACACAGGCCTGTCAAATTGTAAGAGCATTGTAGCTACTGTTCATTATGTACATACTACTTGTAAATGTTTGTAGCATTGTTTCTTCTCAAAAAGCTCAGCACTTGTCTTATAAGCATTCTCTTTGCAGGTCAAGCACTCCTATATTATACAAATCTCTCACTAGCAAAACCCCCCAGGAGTGCCCACATCCCTGCTAAGCCCACTACTTTTCTGTCTCATACCAACTCATAATTCTTTCTAGCATGTCGAAGGGTCAGATGCTGGTGTCCTCTCCTGCCCAGTTGGTGAATCTGGGAATTCTGAGACAATGTTACAATTGCCTCATGTACACGGACAACCCTCTCCTCCTCCCAAGTAACACTAACACTTGTGAGAGATGCAGCTATTTAGCCAGACTGGAGGCTGAGCTCTCTCAACTCAGGACTGGCAAGACCAGGCAGGAGGAGAAGGCAACTACACACACCACAATACCAGTCTCACATAACTCAACCACACCACTGAATCAAACACATAAACACACTAAGACATACTCGGAGGCTCTGAGTAAAATTTACCTAAACAGCAGAGGCCTCCAAAGCAGACACCCAAGCAACTGCAAACTCAATACACCACACAAACAACACATAAACAACAAAATCAGTGTGCAAAGCAGTCACTGCCCTTAAGGCCAAATACAACACCAAACATACTTGTCATAGGTGACTCCATAGTCAGACACACTGACGTCCCGCTCACCAGACTGAGTAAGGAGAAGGTCACAGTAAGCTGCCTGTCGGGCGCTAGAATCCGCCACATAACACAAGCACTCAGGTCTCTCAACAGCAGGTACAAGTACGACTCAGTCATTGTCCACGCTGGTGTCAACGACCTGAGACGTACCTCCTTGGACTACATGAAAAGAGACATTGAGGAGCTCTCTGATTATGTAGCCCAGGCAGGTATGACCCTGACCTTGAGCAGTATCCTACCTTCACCTAGAATGATGCCACAATACAGTGATAAGATGATCAGCTTTAATAATTGGCTTAAATTCTGGTGTCATTCAAAGGGGATCCAATGTCTGTCTGCCTGGGATGACATGCTGGACAAGCCACGCTGCTTCAAGGGACGGCTTGCACCTGTCACCCCTAGGCTTCCGGATATTGGCAAAGGCTCTTGCCACCCCATAGTGCCTTTTTAGGCAAGGCTCAAATTCTAAACCTACCACCCTAGAACACAAAAAGTAAAAAACTAAGGGTAATGCTGCTCAATGCCAGAAGTCTCAATCTCAAGATGCACGCACTCGAGGCCCTTCTCAGTATGGAGAACATCGATGTCTGTGCTGTGACTGAAACCTGGTTCAAGGCTCCTGAGAGCACCCCAGCACTATCAGGTTTCACCTCATATCATGCGTTCCGGCCCCAAAATCCGGACAACACCAAGAAAGGAGGGTGTCCATATTCATAAAGGACACCCACACCTCAAGGTTGGTGGCAACGACGATGCATCGGAGACCATCCAGGTGCAATTAACCATAGGCAAGACTGCTCTGCAATTTGTAGCATGTTACAGGCCACCCTCTCAAACTCAGGAACCTCACATGGCCTTCCTGAAAACAATGGAGGGATAAATGTATCTCCAAACACCATCATACTAGGTGACTTCAACTACCCTAATATAGACTGGGAACACTACTCAAGCCCAAACACTCTAGCCCAAAGGTTCCTGGAGTTCATAAACTCAAATGCCATGGAACAACTAGTCACCATCCCCACAAGAGGAGAAAACATACTTGATCTCATCATCATGAACATGGGATCACAATGTTCAACACCGGAAGTATACCCTCACTGGTGAGATCAGATCATAAACTAATCTCGCTGGAGGTCCTCATCCCGCCCCACCTGAAATAAAAAGACCACAGTGAAAAACTTCTCAAAAGCCGACTTCACACTTCTAAAAACTAGTGTGGTCTCCTTTAAGGCCCCTGAGCCAGTGGTAAACATTACTCAAACCGCTGAATCACTTACAAATGCCTTCTACCAGCACCTACAGGACTGCATGGATCAGGCAATCCCAAACAAAACTAAGACTCTTTGTACCAAAGGCAAGCGTCCAGTCTGGTGGACCCCAGCCATAAACTAGCTCTACAACAAAAGGAGGAAGCTACTACAAGATAGAGCAAAATCCTTGAAAGGTAAGACACCTTTGATCATTATAAGTAAAAAACTAAGAGCTCTCATAAAATCATCCAAGGCAAATTTTGAGAGAAAAATCACCAAGGACTCAAAAGACAATCATAAGGCTTTCTTTAGCTATGTTAGAAACCTAGGAGGAAACTCCCAGATATGCTCAGAATTAGTTCAAAATGATGTGAAGATTACTGAACCTACACACATTGCCAACATACTGGCTGACAGATTCAGTGCAAACTTCTCCCCAAAAGGAGAGATATCTATACCAGAGGATTGTAGCCCCCCAAACATCTCCAACGCCCAGGTGAGAACTGCTCTCTCCAAAGCAAAAAACACAGCATCCATGGGACTGGATGGTGTCCCCGGCTGTGTGCTCCACGAACTCAATGAGGAATTAAACCCGAAGTTAGGACAGCTGTTTAATCTTAGCCTCACCTCAGGTTACGTACCCAAGGAGTGGCGCACGGTGACTGTGGTCCCACTTCACAAGGGCGGTGCCTCCACCGACCCTGGAAATTACCGTCCCATTAGCTTGACAAGCCTTATCTGCAAAGCCATGGAGAGGATCATAATGGAACTCATAAATAAAGACATAAGGAACTTGCAGACTTTGGATCCAACCCAGTTTGGCTTTGTCAAAGGCAGATCATGCCTTTTAAACTTGGTTGACTTTTTCGAGACAGTCACCAAGGCCATTGATGAGGGAAAGGCAGTTCATACAGCCTACCTTGACCTGGCAAAGGCGTTTGACACAATACCCCACTCAGGTATCATCGAAAAACTCATCAGCTTGAATGTAAACCCATACATCACAAGATGGGTTGCAAACTGGCTAAGTGACAGAACCCACAGGGTCAGAGTTGCTGGAGCCATGTCAGACTCAAAGCCTGTCACAAGTGGTGTCCCACAGGGCTCAGTCCTGGGTCCACTCTTGTTCGGCATCTACTTTTCTGAAGTACAAGCAAACACAGGAGGGTTATGGCTGACAAAGTTTGCAGATGACTGCAAACTGGGCCATAGTCGAAAACACATCTGACACAGATATCCTTCAGAAGGGCCTCACAGAAACGGATAACTGGTGCCAGAGCCATGGCCTAAAGTTAAATGCCAAGAAATGCATAGTCATACCCTTCGGGAAAAACAAGGTTACCCCTAGCTACCATATAGGTGGCAATCCACTGAGCACAGAAGAAGTCATCAGGGATCTGGGGACCCAGGTTGACAGTAGCCTTCGTTTGACACTCATGTTGCTAAAGTAGTTAGGAAAACCTTCTACATTGCCCACCTGATCATGAAGGGATTCACATCTAGATCAAGGGAGGTCATCGTCCCCTGTACTCATCACTCATTAGACCTATGATTGAGTACAATGCCCCATTCGAATGTATCTGACCCGACACCTGCAGCAGCTGGAAAGGCCCCAAAAGTTCCTCACCAAAAGGATAAAGGGTCTCAAAAATATGTCTTATGCTGCCCGACTGAAAGAACTCCAGCTCTATTCAGTCTCATACCGCTTGTTCAGAGGTGACCTGTGCCTGACATATAAGGCCATGTCAAACCCTGATTTGATGAATATGCTTCACCTCAAAAATCTAGATCCTCAGAACCACAAGGGTGGGAGACTTAAACCTTGACACGGTTATTAATAGAACGTGCTGGAGGGACAGATTCATCACCCAGAGACTCCCTATGCTGTGGAACAAAATCCCGGTACATGTGAGGCAGAGCACCTCGCTGGCCTTGTTCAAGAGGAATCTTGACCAATGGATGGGGGATCGCAGATATACTCCAGGGATTACTTCAGTGTCACTGCTTGACAGAGGCACAGCAAAATAATAGGCATAGTTTTATTCAAACTAAAGGGGTGGCGAAAGCCAAATAACTATGGGCTAGGCTTATAAATGCCCTTGGGCAGATAGCCTAGTATGAACCTATGAACCTATGAACCTATGAACTAGAAGGTTGCTTAGGAGGGCGGCAGTGACAGGGTGATACTTAGACTTTAATTGTTCAAGGCCCCCTCCAACATGACACTTGATGGGAGCTCCCAAAATGCTAAGACTACATGCAGAGGCACAGACTCAATGGCTGAAGTGGAGGCCCTAACTGTATGACATGGTACTTCTGCAGTGTAGTCCACTGCTATGAGGTGTGGACTTGGAGTGCTCCCACTTCCATACTAAGGTGGTGACCCATCCCAAACCTGCCCACAAACTAATCTGAATGTGTCTCAGTCTACCCTAGACAGCAAAAATGTCCCACTCTGTCTGCTTGCCATCCTCCCACCTCCATGAAAGAGGTGAGAAAGCAAAGCTTTATCATGCCTCACTCCTTTCTTCATGACTGCTCCAACAAGTGCCTGAGCCACTAATCAAACTCAGGTAACCTAGGTCATAGTTCAGAGGTAGGGCTTTATCCCTATACTTCAAAAGAGACGGTCCTCTTTCTTTATTAGTAGGAAACAGAAATATTCACAGATAAACACCTCAGTGGATCTTTCATGTAGTAATTGCATTGTAAACTGGTGTGTCATCAAGCAGTTTCATTCAATATTATGTTTTTCTGTAGTGTGGAACGCAATTCTATGGTACTATAGTTCTACAAAGACAGAGGAAGGGAACATCAGCACGTGACTTCCTCTATATTGAATCAATATCGTAGTATCTCAGACAGGCCAGTAGCTGTCCTACTGTAGGAGGAATGCTGTTTGCAAATAATAGTCAGGAACATGGGGCATGTTTGCATGATTATGCTCATGAAGAAACCCTGTTTGTTGTATTCCTTTTCTGAATAAGTAATCTTACTCACATGAAAGCCTAGAGTGTTATATGCTCTCCTCATCCACTGGTCAGCAGCACTGCAGTCCCTTTCATTTTGATGTACTTCATGTCTGTTGGTTGTGAGAACTTTCTTTAGGGCCACTTGAGAAAACAATTGCCTGGTTTAAGAGCTGCATATTAAAACTCCTCTCCATAACAGGATGCAGTATTTTGTTCTTGATGTTGGTTGAAGAAACAACTGCATTTAGCAGTGACAAAACATGTTTCATTCACTTTGCCAAACAATGTAATCTACTTGTGGAACTGACCATGAAGTTTGTTAGGAAGACATAATGATATTGTATAACATTTTATGTTGAGGAGATGAAGTATGATGGATAACTCCCTTTTTTGGTCATTAGTTATGTGGTTTTTACTAACTGTGATTTTTTTTTGAGAGGAAAGCTCAGCAATCAGAGTACTCTTTTTGAATTAACAAAGTTATCATTTGAGTAACTGTAAGTGAAATCACCATGCCTACTTGTATATGAAGGCTTTCAGTGGATTTCTTGTGGTGTGTTACGATAAGGAAACATCCCTCATTGTGCAATTTGACAATTTTATACGGTAAGAGTTAAAAAAGAAAGTGCGTGTTTTTAGTGTTCTTTGTGTAAAGGCAGTAGAAATCCTATTACGGGAAAAAGGTTATGACTCTTAGAGGCTGGAACAAAATATGTGTGTTTGGAAGAGCAAAGCTAACAAGTAGAAGACTGCTGGCTATGCCTGTGTAAGGAAAAATATGTCAGGTCAATGGAAGGAATTCAGAGGAAAACTACTGGAAACATATACGGAATAAAGAGGAAGGAATGTGATCAGCAGCTAGAGCAGGTAGAGCTTTTCTCAGGTACATCAAGCAGAGCTGGAAGACGTAATACTGGTGCACAAGATCATGTCAGAGGGATATGAGGTGATCATTCTGAACAGGAGGGATGGGACAAGAAGGTAAGGATTAGCTACCTGCTGTATGTCTTAGATCTTCAAAAGGACTTTTTTTTCACAGAGAGGGCTGTGGAGCCGTTGTGTATACTTCTGGAATGGATGGCAGTAGAAATGTTTCTGAGATGCTAAAAAATGCTAGAGGCGAAAAAAAGGGTAAAGCGGATAAAGGGGAAGGCAGTGATAAAGAACAGGTAAAATGATAAAGCACTCTAAAAAAGGCAGACTAGATAGTCTTATTGTCTTATTCTGCTATGAAGCAAATATAGCATAGTATAATATCTATGTTACAGTTTAAATGAACATTTGAAGAGAAGCATTAAAAGAAACATCACTTGTTCTTTTTATGCTACTGTCCTTATTACTGGCTGTAAAAAAAGACATACCTGCACTTATACAGCTGAAACATGACTGACAAAATACTCAAGGAATAAGAACCACACCATCAAATCTGAAGCTAATGGCATGCAATTTTGTTTTTTAAGTATCCATTTTTGCCAGTTTTGTGCATACCCAGAAGTGACACATTTTGAGATTTATTTGTGGAGCAGAGCCTTCTCATTAGAGATGCAAAGCAGCAGCTTCCTTCCAAAAAATATTTAATGTGTTTTTTTTATAATTGCAGTATTTTATATTTGCATTTTAATGGGTGCAGACATTTATGTTACAATGTTTTAAGTCTCAGGATTGTGAATGTAAGAAATTTACCACAAACGTGTTAAAGACTTAAAGCTTACTGCATTACAAACCAATGAATTTGAGCAACACTCATTACAAAGGACCTTTGGTTGCATTCAGAAAAGAGATGCTCTGATTACATATTATTATGCTTATGGGATAGCCAATTTGGTGGGATGCGCATCATGCAGGAATCTATAGACCATGGTAGTATAATGCCAAGCTAGAATTCATTCTTCAGTTTTGTAGCATTTCAGAAAGGCTGCACCTTATTATATTTCCACATCCATGTGATGCAGACCAATATTTCGGGTCATCCAGTCTAAATACCAAGGCAGCACAGACTAATTCACATTGGGGTGAGTATATTTTGGGCCATAATCTGAACTGAACATTTAAACATCTGTGTTGGTATAATATGAACTGCAAAATCCCTGTCCCTTAATAACCATTTGGGGGGTTGGGGGTCATATTGAGTTCCTACTGCTGGCAGACCATGCTGTAAATCACATCAGGTTTACAGATGTGCCAGGCATTTTTTGGTACACTTCCTTGGGCAGCTGCCAGTGTTTGTTAGCTCTTACCAAAAGTTATTAACCATATGTAAGCACTTGGATGGCTATTACAGGTCAAGGGCATCAGCACGTTACTATCACTTTAGCCATGAAGCACCTGTCTAGGTAATTTTGTCTGTAGTTTCATGAGTGGCAACTCTTCACCTTCCCCCAACAGACCCTTTATTTTATGTCACAATAAGTTAGGAGGCTTTCAGACCTAGTACTGCTGAAATTCCCTACTTGATGTGAGGGATTACTAATACTGAATATCTTATACATATCTCTCAACCTGTAGCCATTGAAAGAGGTACAAAGGCCCTTAAAATGTAGATACATTCTGCCAAAATTCTGGACATCTAATTAGCATAAAATTTGAAATCCATATAGCACATACCTTTTCACACTTTCAGTAGGAGTTTGCAATACTATTCAGAAACACATTAAAACCGAATGATAAAACAATGGAAAAATATAAGCACATTACTGAACAGACAAAGTAAAATCTGTGGACTTTAATGAACTGTATTGCAAAATTCTACCACACAAGGTCATTTTTACTTCTAAAAAAGGGAAATGGATAATATATGGTGTCCTCTTTCTTTAACTTATTGTTGCCACTAGTATGTTGGTCATGCGGTGCTTATTTCGGTGTACTGGACAGCTTCAAAAATCATGTGTGATGAAGGGGAGTCAGAAAATTGTATGATGGGATAAGTCAAGCCTGAAAATAGGGAAATACCTTCAAAAATAGGTACATCATGTGCAGGTGTAAATCAGGCCTGAAAATAGGAATGTTCCTCCAAAATAGGGCAGTTGAGAGGTCTGACGTTTTGTGAAGAAAATAAAAACACTGGCATCTGTGTTAGCATGTCTGGCAGGAGATTTGTGTATATTCTCAGATTAACTTGTATTGCATGCCAGCATGTCGAATTATGAAAATGTAAATAAATGTTTAAAATGTTTGGTATCTCCCTGTTTTTCAATAAGCCTCTCTTAGCAGCGCACAAATGGGCACGAGCAAGGAAAGATCCATGTAATGCAAATCCTTGCTTAAGCAGGTGAATTATATGCAAATTAGGGAGGGGAAGTGATCCAACAACCAGAAAGTCTTCTGTATAGACTCTGTGTATGTACTTGTAGTGTACGCGGAAATGTTTTGTGTACAGGAGTCTACATGGGCAGTAGGGGATGAAAATGTCCAGAAATATGGACATAATTCCCCCGAAAAGGGCATATTACAAGGAGTATTGGGGACAAATACATTATGGATGTGAAAAAATGCAAGAGGAAATATATAATCACTATTGACTTTTTTATTAATCTCCACTTGTTTGCACTACTCACCACGGTGCACAAATGTACTTAATGCAAAAAACAAACAAAAAAAAAAATCACATCCAGTACCTCCTGTAACATGATGTAATATAACAATATAATAACAGTTGTGAATGAAGGATTGTGCTGTGATGTGATTCATGTGGAATTGACAGACACATACACAACACACTAATCACTACATCAGAACAACTAGATATTGATTCACTCAGGATAAGATGGATAGCTGCAAGGCTTACATATAGGACATGGCAAGTATGACACCGCAATTGGACAAGTGATATTTATGGTTACAGTCAGGGAGTACCACAGGACTCTGAAATAGGCCCATATTTATGTACAATTGTCTGAAGACCCATCTTTCACATCACACTTGTTCTACAGTCTGTATACAGATGGCTTGAGATTGGGTATACTGTTTACGCGTGTTACAGATTGGGCATGTCTGCACAACAACTTGGTCACAGGAGCATCAGATGCTATTAAATACATTGAAAAGTAAGCACATGGCATTTAGAAGACAGAAGGAGAAAAGTGACCCTGAAATGCAGCACACAGTGATTAAAACTGTAGATTAATTCAAGGAAATGGGTATGTAGGTAGAGCTAAACTGCAGTTCTCCAAATCATCTCAGACTCCTGGCCTGGAGTACACCTAGGTGTAGGATAGAGTTAGTTTATGCAACAGGAAGTCTTAGGTGTCAGCAGTGCGCCTCCCATTTGTGAGTTGCTAAACAATGTGCAAACAAGCCAAAATGCCACAGAGCATGCTCACATACCTAGTTAAGCAGAGTGCAAATCTGTTGGCCCACACACTATTTTGTGTAGATAAATAGATACATCTTATATATCTCTAGATTTATAAACAGAGATATGTACATATATATATATATATATATATATATATATATATATATATATATATATGCATATGTCTGTATTGCCCTACATACAGAGATCATGGGTAGTAAAGCTGCAATACGACACATAAAATGTTGGCTGGAGGGACTCAAGGAAAGTCTCAACATTAGATAATGCATTTACAGACATTTGCAACTGCATAGACCAATATGTGTTGCAATCTTAGGACTATTGGGATATCTGAAGTGCACAGTTCTGGCCTTCTTCGCCCAGAATGTGTAAATTATACCACATGTGACAGCAGAACACCATGTACTGTGAAACACACACAATCATAACTCACACCTGTGTATTTGCAAACAGTTGGACGGTGGTCAGTCATACCACATCTCCTTAACAGACCATGTGGAGCCCCTGAAATGCATGGCATGGTATAGGAATACATAACATATATGGTGAAGTCATATGTATATACCTACACCAGCAAGAATACCCACATTCACTACAGCCCTTTGTGTCTGCTTGATTTCAACAAACACACATCAATAACTGTGCAACTGGTGTAATGTATTATGTTGTCTGCTCACTCATTGCCTGGGAAAATATACTTTTGCCACAGGCTTGTCCATCCACATGAAAACAGACTCATATGCCCAACACAGGCTGTTGACACATAGCTGGGCTACAAAACAGTTATCTCACTGTTAGGCTATTAGGTGCAGTTGACAGTAGGAAGCTGTGTGATTATGCAGTCCTACAGACCTGCAGACACAGGGCTTTTTTATGTTCTCTACAATAACATCACCTGCAGTCAGTTGCAATACTAGTCTTAACCTGTGGTATGTCTAATAAGTACTGTGATCTGTAGTTTATAACAATGGACAGGTAGGGGTTCTAATTTCACTGCAGCCCAAGGTGTGCATGTGAGTGTTTGTGAATCTCCCTTCCAAACAAATGTAAAACTGAAATGGGTCTTCATGTTTTGGCCTTTCACTTGACACAGGCCTCCCAAGTCTTCTCCACCACAAGGCCTGCTGATGTCATCCACCATAGAGGTACCTAAAGCTATGTCAAAGTCAGACTTAAGCCATAGCATGTGCAATAAGTACTGTGATCTGTAGTGTGTAAAAGTAGATAGGTAGGGGTCCTATTCTCACTCCAGCATATTTGCTGTATGCATGCTATCTCCACACTAAACAAGTGTGTACTCCACAATGCCTTACACAGACATAGGGTTTTGCACTGTTTTGGATGGTGCAGGTCTCTGAATGCATGTCCTCCACAAGGCCTGCGGATGTCATCTACAATAAGAGTACCTAAAGCCATGTCAAAGTCAGACTTAAGCTGTGGCACTTGCAATAAATGCTGTGATTGGTAGTGTGTAAGACTAGATAGGTAGGGGTTCTAATCTCACTCCAGCCCACTTACTATGTGTGTGCTGAACAATGTTCTGTATACAAAAATAGGTAGTGGTAATGTTCTAACTGTGTACAAGTTGGTGTGGGTGGATGTTAGCAAGTATTTTACATCAGCCTATGGTATCAATGCCTCAAGTAGACTAATGGACCTAGGGCCCTTATACTCCTAGCCACCTTTTACCTTATTAACATGTTAAACACATATTGCCCCTGTCCAGGGTGTATACAGATTCAAACAATGTGGTATAATTATGGTCACCCATCCAATTGTACAGATTGCATTGGTAAAGGGTCAACGAGGTGCTCAGCTGGAAATAAAGTGGATGTGTGTTCCACATGTGTGTTAACGTCTGGAAGAGAATTGTCTCCCTCCAGCAGGTTTTATAAAAGTCACATACCAGGTTAAGATTTTACCTGGGAGTAAACTGGTTATCTATTTCACTTACATATGTACAGCATGTCCAATAAAGCAGGGTCAGAGATTGACTTATTTGCAAAGCAGAGATCACCTCTGAGTACTCTGTGTGACACACATGATATTGATGGTGATTTCAGACAATTCCAATACGACAAATGTTGAAGACTTGCATCCCCTTATGAGGAACCTTTGTGGTTTCTCCAGTCAACACAGCTGTTTGGTGAGTAACATAAAAGGGGAGTTACGTTCAAACATTGTCCTGATAAGGGAAGAGTACATGGAGGCACTAATGACTTGTACTGGAGACAGTGCCCTCATGTATGACTTGAGCAAGATATAATGACCTACTCACCACTGTGCAGACATGGTGATTTATGTTTTGGTGATTTACGTATTGGTAGCTGTCAACACGTCACCAAGTCTCTCACCCCTGCTTATGTACTTAAGGTGTCACTATTTATGTGGTACTTAGCAGAAACATTGCTGTTACCAAAATGAAGGATAATACATATATTTGTATTGGGTTTAGGGCCATGTGTTTGGCAACAATCAGCTCTCCATGTAACACCATAATGAAGGATGTTGCCATACCATGTATATTGTATGACCACTCACAGTTAGTAGGCATCATAAAACAGTGTCAGCCATAGTCATTTATGTTGTGCTTGTACTTCAGTGAAATGGATTCCAAACAGTAGGTGACCCAGGACAGAAGCCTCTGGAACACCACTGGTTACAGCTCAGCTATTGGACATGTCTTTCCTTATTGGACTGTATGCCTTGTATCAGTGAGGCAGTTAACCACCCCTGTAATGATATAAGGGTTGAAGCCTACTTTGTGTTTTTCAATGATGTGTGCATGGGGGATAGTGTCAAATGCCTTCTCTTAGTACAGGTAGGCTGTGTGCATGGATTTACCATCAGCCAGGTCCTTGGTGACTATCTCAAAGAAGTCCACCAGGATTAACAGGCATGATGTCACTTTGGCATTTCCAAACTGAGTAGGGGCAAGTAATTGAATGTTATCTACATTTTAGTTGATAATGTCCATGATGATCTGACCCATGGCCTTGCAAATATAGATAATGAGGCTGATATGCATATAGTTTGTGGGGTCAGTGGATGTACCACATCTGTGCAATGAATAATCATGCCTCCTTTCCAGTCAGCTGTGATGAAGCTGTTGGTTACACTATGATTGGGAAGACTGTCCAAGGGTGTAATAAGTCCATGTTGGAGCCCATGTAAGGCACACCCTGGGATGTTATCAGGTACAATACATGCTGTGTTTCTGTCCTTAGAGAGGACAGTTATGACATGCTCTTCAGAGATACAAGGTAGTGAACAGGTGGGAGGTATATCATGGTGTATGTGTGGTGGGGACAGGGGAGTGAGGTTTTTGCAGATCCAGTCAGCCAAAAGATGAGATATGTCTACAGCACCAGTATATGCGGTATCAGGAACTACACATTTGGCACTAAGCTGGGCTTTTCCTTTTAGGTTACATATGTAACTATAGAATGCTTTGTGGTTGTACTGTGTGGGGGAGGCTAATATGGGGCAATACTTTGTTTTGGGGGAATGTACAACAACTCTTATTTGCTTGTACAAGCTAATGAGGTAGTGTTTCCATTTCAGGGGCCTCCCTCCCTCCTACTGCTAAAGAGCAATGTCTCCCTCTTATTTAAAACCTGTTAATGGCAGTCATTCACCAGGCAGTTCTGGTCTTTCATAATGAGCTTGTAGCCTATTAGGTACAGCAAATTCAATACAGTTATACAGGTATCTATATGGAGCATAGCTGTCCAGCTCAGCATAGTGGATATTTTCTTCTGAGGGGGGAGGTGCAGTGAAGCTATTGATACCATCCCGTAAGGAGTTATAATCAGCTTTGGTGATGTTTATTACTGCATCTTCTGCAAGGGGTGGGGGGGTGTCAGGTGTGATATATATACTGAATGAGACTGATTAGTCATATCTCACCAGGGAGGGGCATACAGTGGGAGTGCTACAGTGGTACTTCATATTGGTAAGCACCCCATCCAGTATGTAGGCTCCCCATGTGGGGGTGTCAACCAGCTGGTCCAGGGCATTGTGGTTATTGAAGTTGGGAAAATTTGTGTAAGTGAGTTTGAGAATGACTAATATACCCAGTTAGTGGTTACTTAATGTCACCCAATATAATGGTGTCTGGATGTATGTTGATAGATTCAAGTGGATGCAAATAAGAATAGTGGGTGTCCTGATTCATGGAGGGACTCCTGTATCTGGCAAGTACTTGAACAGGTGCCTATAAACAGGCCATACCACCTGAGATTTCTCCATGGAATCATTGTGTAACCAATCTGGATGTGTATGTATTCATAATAAATATTTATACCCTGACCCCATTACCATGCATGCCGTGTATATCAATTCTGCACATGTAGAAGGACTGTGCTCCACAGCCCTGAACCACGTTTCTGTAACTGCACAAATGTGTCTACCAAGGCGAGGTCTGCCTCCACTAAGTGGAGTCTTGTATTCACACTCCTAGCATGTAGCAACATAACCTTGAGGTTGTTTGTAGATGGGCTTTTACATTAGAATATTGACCCTGGGACACCACCTACAAAGGACACTATGGGGGTGGTGAGAGCCCTGGCCAGTAACCATAACTGCATGGGTGACAGATGAAGATGATGTCAGACAAAGTATCGAGGTCAGTTGATCTTGTCATACCAGGGTGACAGATAGTGGATCTCCATCGAATGACACCAGGTGCTAATTCAACTATTGTATTGACATCGACCATGTTAATTTTCCATGTAGGCATCATCCCAGGTGAAGGAAAAATGAAGTTGAAGACCAAGGATATACCTGTCTGAGACACATAGTCTGAGAGCTCAGTCATTTTTCTCTTCATACACCCCTGAGATGTACATCTCAAGTCATGCACAAATACAGGAACTATTACATAGTCATAACAGTACCTGCTGTTGACAGACTTAAGTGCATGTGTGATATGGTGTAACAGGGCACCTCACATACAGCTGGCTGTGACTTTCTAGTTATTTAGCCTGGTGAGTGGGACATCAAAGTGTCACATGATGTAACCACATATGAATAATATGTGTGATCTACTGTTTTGCCGGTTTGAGCGGTGATACAGTGGTGGATGAGCTATTATGTGTACTGTTCTGCAGAGGTAGTATTATCTGTAGCATGCCTGCATCTATGTTTGTGAAGTATGTGATGTGCATGCCTGTTTTTGTTAAGGAGCTTTGCATATGTAGGTATGTGTGATGTGGGTTTGGGTGGTGTTGGAGGTGAGGTGTGCATGTTGGCAACCTACTCATTGTCATACATATCATATGTTTGCAGTGCAGATGTAGATGTTCTTGCATGCACAAGAAATTTGTTCAACTTGCAGTCAGTACTTTGACCTTGCATATCTACAATGCCTGCCAAACAACCATACATCAAATGGATGAGTTGTGACATGATGTGGACACAACGTTGTGTTCCTGGAGCATATATGTACAATATTACATAACTAGGACATGTGGTGGGAACAGGTGCATTGTTCAAAGGTGGCCACACCTCTACAGTAGACCTCATATCCATGTCACAAAGATCACCACTATAATACTGTTGAAAGGCAGGCTGCATGACATGCTGTGATACTGCCACCTAACATGGATAACTGCCTCTGTGCAGTTTGCCACATCAACCTTGTACATGCATATCACCTGACATACAGCATTATAATGTGATGCTACAGCTGTGCTCCTAATCACCATCAGGTCAGTACCCAGTGAAATTCTACAAGGCTTGGAACACAAGTCATAATACATTCAAAATGCAAATGACTGGTCTGGTTGCCTATCCAGGCATCTACCCAGAGAAGGCTTCAACAAGCCTGCAGATGCTTGCATCATCTGGAACAAGTGTGTGGCTGTAGCCTGATTCATATCTTGAACTTGGAGGCAATGTTTTGTTTCTGGTGAGAGACAGAAAATAGGAGCTTTGTATCCCAACAGAGTGATGCCATGTTGAAACCAGCAGTAGTAGTAGCCAGGCAGCAGCAATTCAAGCTACTCCCCTCTTTTCAGCAGCTGTCACAAGGTAATTCTTTCTTTTCAATATGCAATGCTTCATTACTGTCTAATTTCAGAAAACTGCCTAAGTATTCCATCCTTAAGTTTACAAGGTATACATATTACTTTCCCCTACAGTGTTTGGCAGTGCTGTGTACAAACTCAGACACCTTGGGTTACATTTATCTTGGAAACTAAGTTGGAAATAACTGCAATAGGGTATTGCACTCATGACCTTTAAGGACATCTGGATTTAATATTCCACTGTAGCCACCAAACGGGCACTGTGCTTCATGAATGGAAAGCAGCAATAGTCACCCCTCTACACAAAGGGAGCCCATCTACAGACACTGGTAGATGCTCAATAGAGATGTAGCACTCCCACAAACACTGAACCAGACACAGTTGGATGTAGTCATGCCCAGATCATGGCTACCATACTTGCTGGACCTATTTGATAGGGTTACCACATCAACGGATGAGGGAAACATGAGTCACTCCACCTACCATGGACTGACAAGCAATTTCATGTTGGGCAAACCCATGTCGTTAGGTACAAACTAGTATGTCAGCCGGTGGATAACCAACTGGCTGACTGACAAGATCCATGACATTAGCAATGAGGACTCCCCCTCTACAATGAGACCAGTCACCGGTGGACTCCCTCACAAACCATTCCTTGTACTGCTGCTTTTAGGCAATAACTTCTGTGCAGATGCGCCCACTGTCAGTGGTCTGTGGCTGACTAAATTTGCTGATGTTTGCAAATTAGTACCTTTCATTGCATCCCGCATTGACACAAATGTTATCCAGGAGGGGTTGACACAGAAATACAGTTGCTGTCAGAGCCATGGCCTAACAGTAAATGCCATGAATTGCACAACACTATCCTTTGGGGAGTGCTCCAGCCATTGTAACTATTATATAGACAGCACACTGCCTACAGCTGACTGAGTAGTCAGGGACTTATGAACACATTGATACTAATCTAGCCTTTGACTGACATGTGTCAGTAATATTGGGTAAAGCATTCCATGTAGCACAACCTGTAAACCAAGGTAGGGCAGGTAAATCCAAGGAAGTCATTGTTCCACTGTATTCATCATTCATCAGACCTATCATTGAGTGCAATGCCACCTTTACCATGTAACCAACCAGGCATATCCTTGAACTGTAACAGCCACAGTGGTTCCAAGTAAATCACTACATGGTGTATGTATATGGAGGCTGCATTAAGGCCCTATGCATGTATTCTGCCTCCTACATGCTTTAGAGGGGAGGTGGATGGCTGCCATACAGGGCGGTTTCAGACTCCACCGTGGGCCTCCTGCGTATCCACACAACTAGCACCAGAATTACCGGTTCCAAAGACCTACACTTTGCCTGTGGTATACATGGGATATGCTGGAGAGACAGGTATATAACCCAAAGACTACACCATATATGGAACAGGCTTCCCATCCATGTGAAGTACAGTTCTGCCCTAATGCAAATCATGTGCAAGTTACACATGTGGATGGGGAACAGGACAATCAAAGATGGTATAGTACCAATGTCTGGAATAGGCAAAAAAAAAGTGGAAAGTGTTCATCTCCCATCCCGGCCTGTACATATTTCAGCACCCAAAACCCTGCTTACACTCTTCCAGGGTATCAGACCTTGTCACAGTGTAGGGATGTGTGGTTAGGCGTCTAAAAGCCCTTGTGTTCATTAGCCTGTTAAACACATATGAACACATGCCACATGTAACCTGTAGTTTCTTACCTTTCTAATGACATTTTCTCCTGTGCTGACATTCAATCCTGTGCTCTGCCATCGATGATTTCCTTGCACATGTGTAGGCATATCTGTGTCCTACAGAATCCTGAAAGGGAATCGTAGACATTCCATGAGACACATGAGACACCTTTAATTGTGTGACCACAAAGCCGCTTCTACAACATCCATGGTAATGTAACCACATGATATGAATCTAGACTAATTAGGAAATGCTTTGTGCAATATCTGTAAATGAGTAGTACAACTAGCATGCAAAAATCAACAATGGATGATAGGTCATAGTGATGTAGATAGTCACCTTGTGCACCAGATGCATAACTTTATTTCCCTGCATCTATGAGAAAGATGACAAGGATGTTGCACAGGTATCATCACTTGGACAGGGTGTTGTGTGGGGGTGCAGGAGGCCTAGGCTAACCCAGTAGGTTGACATGTGTGTATGTGAGTCAGGAAGAGAAGCCGGCAAGATGAAAAATGGAGATGTGGTGTGTGTGTGTGTGTGTGTGTGTGTGTGTGTGTGTGTGTGTGTGTGTGTGTGTGTGTGTGTGTGTGTGTGTGTGCATGTGTGTGTGTGTGTGCGTGTGTGTGTGTGTGTGTGTGTGTGTGTGTGTGTGTATGTGTGTGTGTGTGGATGTGCAGGTGACATGATTGTAACAGTGGTGTGTGAGAGTGTGCATGCACACAGCCAAACCCATTGCTAACCCTACATGTCTGTATGTTGGAAAGCTGTGAGCCGTGCATGGCAGTGATGACAGTTCATTGTCTCTGCCTTGTACATGTGAACTGGCTCTGCCAGGAGTTGCACTGGCACCTCCACACCCAGGGTCAGATGTTGTGCTACTACCTGAGGGTGACTGCTGTCTGCTGGGAATGTGTCATCCATGGGAACACCCAGGACCACAAGCCCATGGTCTGCCATGTCTTGGTGTGGACAGCACACTCCCCTCTGGAGTGCTGGATGTACGGCCACTATGGGACTGTGACTGTGCATGGCCACGTTGACTCTCAGCAGATGTAGTTGCTGACCTACATCCATAAGGCTTACGCTCAACACCAACAATACATTCCATCGCAGACACTGTGCTTTCCAAGACTTATACTGTGCAATCTGTCTGGGACTAACGTCTTTCCACTGTGTCAAGTCAACTGTTCCAGGGTATCAGCAACATGGTGGAAGCAGTCATGGATCTCAGACGGGTCTACTTTACATGCTTGAAAGCTGAAAAACCCAAATCCAAATAGCACGACACATAAAGAGCGAACCGCGAATACGTCGAACGAAACCGCGAAAGTGGAAATATCAAATTTGCATAGTTGGCCCATCTGCGGTATAGCTCTGTAAGGTAAGTTTGCGATAGTTATGGACCTTAGGGTTAGGGAGGGGTTAAGGTAAGTGCATAGGTAGGTAGTGTATGTAAGGTTTTGTGTAGGTAATGTATGTAAGGTTTAGTGTAGTGTTTTGTTAAGTGTGTGTGTGTGTGTGTGTGTGTGTGTGTGTGTGTGTGTGTGTGTGTGTGTGGAATATTTAGTTTGTTTGGGTATAGCTCTGTAGGGGAAGTGTGCAGTAGTTACGGACCTTAGGGTTAGGGAGGGGTTAAGGATAGTGCATAGATAGTTGTGTATGTGGGGTTTAGTGTAGGGTTAGCAGTAAGGTTTTGGTGCATTAACTGAGGGTTAGAAGTAGGGTTTTGGTTAGTGTATGTATGTGTTTTTTTTTATTGTGTTAGCGTAGGTAGTGTATTGCGAGTGGTGGGTTGGCTGACTATGACTGTTTGAGGTTTTAAATTTCGTGCTTTAGTACATTCAACGTATTTGTGGTTTGCTCTTTATGTGCCCCGCTATTTGGATTCATGTTTTTCGTGTTTCGAGCAAATAAAGTAGACCCGATATCAGACTGTGCTGCATCCATAACCCTGAGTATTCTGCTGGAGTACCTTTCAGAATGTGCCTGTGCCTCTATGACAGCCCTAAACATTCACCAACTGACACAAGATGAGACACCTGCAACAGGTGGTGGAGGGAAAGCAAGCCTCCTACAAGCACCCCTATTAATCTGCCTTGGTGGAACCTCATCACCTGTTCGGTTATGGCCAGTGTCATCACTCTCTGCACCCACAGTAGGCACACTTTCCTGTTCAATGTCCCCACCCTCTGACTGTACAATATCTGTGGCCATAGGAGACTGGGTATGTGTAGGCATAATAGCTGTGTACAGTTACAATGAGAGCGGATGAGTGATGTCAATCTGTATGTCAGAGTCCGCCCCTGCAACCCCCAGCTGTGCCTCACTTTGGCCACCATCATCATCAGAGTCTGAAGAGACTCTGACATTAGCTTGTGAAGGGGACAGAGACCAGCCCCCATGGTCACCTGTGAAAAAAGGAAACAGCATTACATTAATACTCTCACTACTATGCTATGCATTACTAAGCTGCAATATATGTTATGCTGTATACACCACTGTCAGTATTATAGACTTGTCTAATATCCAAGCTCTAATAGTAGGACACGAGGGCATTATAGTTTAACCCAATTCTGTATTTACCAGCAAATAAAGGCTCTGTAAAGAAGAATCCCATAATCAATAGCTAAATGATGTCCAATGTGGCCGTTTTGAAAAAAACTTGCACAGTTGACACATCTGGCAATCTGTACTGTGCTGACAATACTTGCAAATCTATCATTGTGGGCACACCTACAGGGCATAGGTATGAGTGTAAACAGTGTACAGTCAGAATCCATCTCTACAGTTCACAATCAGGCAGACAGTACATCAATCCAGCCATCAGGCCTGAAAAGACACTTTAGCATATACATTTCACTGGGTCTATATTACCTTATTGAAAGGCGTTTTCATAGAACGACTTTTCATCGACACATAAACTGCAAACTCCCAAAACTCTGAACAGTGGCTTCAGTGAATTTTTTCCCAGGGGAAAAAATGCTAGACCATCATTGGGAATCTGCCCTTTTCTCTACTGTAGTGTGATCACGGAGTTGGTATATTTAGTTAGGGGGAGTGGGGTGGCACAGCCCCCCACATTGGGGGTTCTGAGGGTGAAGCTCTCCACTTCATAGGGTCTGATAGTTTGTTTGGTTTTTGGTTGGCCAAGCAATTTTTCCCTTGGGAAAAATTTGCTGGGCCATTCAGAGTTTTGTGAGTTCGATGTTTATGTGTTGATGAAAAGGTGTTCAATGAAAATGCCTTTCAACAAGGTAATATAGACCGCATTTCACTAAATATACATCTGTAACATAACAGAGTTGTCTTAACCAGGAGCAGGACAATGGCCTTGTCCAGTTCCTGATGTTCCTGGAAAGATTTGACTGAGAGGTAATATAAATGGCACTGTATGTAACATTGTAACAGGGAATATGTCAAATTATCTGACATTTACAGTAGCTGCTATGCAAACTGGTATGCTGGTCAAAATCTGGTCTGAGACTCAAACTGCAGCTAACCTCTTTTCCCTCAAAATAATACCTAACACCAACTTCAAACTATGTACACACTGACACACTGAATGCTGTGGTATTCCAATAATAATCCTACTATGCATACCTGGATGTTCCTCTCGTGTTGAAACTGTGGTACCCACATCCACAGCATATTGTGTGATGGATGCCTGGGAGATGTTGTGTGTTCCGAGATTTAACAAAAATTCCTCAGTGGCTGAAAATGGTTGTTCTACAGCAGGCCCTCCAACAGTGACACCACAATCCCTGGAAACATCTGCTGCTCTTCTGCATGCAGAGTGGATCATATCAGTGGCACGATGTTACACCTGCTTATATGTCCTGTTCTGGTTACCAACCTCATATACATTGTGGACAAGGTCGGCCCAGAATGCATCTCACTCCTGTCTGTTGGGCCTCCCATTAGACAGTAGGGTCTCATAATGCTGCCACAGGGTTCCAGCAATTACATCATTCTCAGGCTCAGTGAAAGGGGTTCTTCAATGCCTATACATTATTTTGGACCTACAACAAAAAGGGAACACATGTCAGGATCAGATAAGTGGGGATGCAGTGGGTACAAATACAGCCATATAGAACAGCTATTAGTATTCACTATTTGATTACACATGTAACATTCAAATGTGTGCCCAACCATACGTGTCAACATCTTAGAGCAAGAAATCTGGACAAATCTATAAATAAATGTGGGACAAATGTCCAACATCTTTACCAGAAAATCACAATTATATGAAAAATGGACCAAATGTATGAGGCAACACTCTTGACAATCTGCTAACATAGGTACAGTGGAGAGGCATGTCCACAACATACAAAGGTTGTGGATGCAAGTGATGAAGTAGCAATAGTTGAATAATCCTGTTTGTGGCATGACAGTTACAGATGTATTATAAGAAAGCCATGACAGGAGTCCAATGTAGTAGTATGCTCCATAGCAGTACCCCCTTCCAATTATATACAACCAATGGTGCCAAACAAATAGCAGTGTTATCCAGGACACATGTGCCCCTATTTAACACATAGCATTCTACGCTTGCTGTACTGTAGTTCCTCTGAAGGTGTAACACATGTTGAGAACAATGACATGTTACCAGTAAAGTTCCAACAACAGCCATACTGATGTGATCCCATTTCCCATAACTATATTCTACCATATGTTTATGATAAAATTATTACATACCTGCTGGAGTACAATACACCTCTTTGGAAAAAAGTCAAAATGTGTGTGTGTGTGTGTGTGTGTGTGTGTGTGTGTGTGTGTGTGTGTGTGTGTGTGTGTGTGTGTGTGTGTGTGTGTGTGTGTGTGTGTGTGTGTGTGTGTGTGTGTGTGTGTGTGTGTGTGTGTGTGTGTATGTGTGTGAGTATGTGTGCGTGTGTCTGTGTCTTGTGCCAACTAGTTCATACAAAGTAGCTCTCATACACAATGGTTTCCATAGCTAGGGATTTCCCTTTTTAAGGTGCACCTCATTAACAGGTGATTGTCTCTGAACCAATCTGTGGTTGAGTAATGCTAACTGAAGCATACACAGCTGACTTGCAGTGTAATCAGGCAATCCCCTGCAGTTATTGAAAAGGATGGAAGGCCTCAATGTAGAATCAAAGCCCTTTCTCATAAGACAGGGTGTAAATGCTGTTTAGAAATACTACATCAGCACAGGGAGGATGCACATTT
Source organism: Protopterus annectens (assembly GCF_019279795.1). Lineage (NCBI taxonomy): Eukaryota > Metazoa > Chordata > Ceratodontiformes > Protopteridae > Protopterus > Protopterus annectens. The sequence continues at coordinate 669,616,270 of NC_056741.1, read as the reverse complement.
ATATGTGGGTTACAGCCTGCAGCTGATGCTACTGCTGCAGGCAAAAAGCTTAATGAGAGAGGCTGCAAAATGTGGATGGCAGCAACAGTTATGGGTAAAGGTAAGACCATTGGCAGCTCTGGTGTACAGCCAGAGCCTTGTGGGGGAACCCATTCCACAGGATATTGAGGTATGTGTTTAAAGTAAGTATGTTAGCCAAAGGTATCATTAACAGAGTAATAGGCAACAGGTTTGTTGTGTCCTTGAACAACACAGGGGTAACTATACCATTATGTCAACCATTTGGGCAAATGCTAGGTCATGAGTTACATTATGGTGGTCATTTGGAATGTGTGTGCTGGCAGTCCTTGCTGCTAGCAGGATCTCCATATGTGTATGTTACTTGTGCGGCTGTGCTAATCTGTAATATCATTATAGGTTCATAGGTTCATAGGCTGGTACTAGGCTATCAGCCCTAGGGCCTATACAAGCCTAGCCATAACAATTCCCTGGCTATTTCTTCCCACATTATTTACTTTCCTGGACCCCTGTCTAGCAGGGGTGAATTTCCTTTCTCCCATCCAATCGTCAAGGTTCCTCTTGAAGAGGTCCAAAGAGGCACTCTGCTTGACATGTATGGGCAATCTATTCCAGAGTCTGGGGAGTCTCTGGGTCAGGAACCTATCCCTCCAGCATGTTTTGTTTATTGTGATGACAAGGTTTAGATCCCTGGAGCGTGTAGCTCTGAGGGATTGGGATTTCTTTAAGTGTAGCATGTCCAACAGCTCTGGGTTTGACATGGCCTTGTATGTTAAGCAGAGATCGCCTCTGAGTAGACGATATGCGACAGAGTATAGCTGGAGTTTTTTAAGGCGGTCAGGGTAGGGCATCTGCTTTAGGCCTGTGATTCTTTTAGTGAGGTATTTCTGAGGCCTTTCCAGTTGTTGGAAATGATTGTGTGTTGCACTGTGATATTAGTGTGTTTACTTTGCATTAACTAAGTTAAAATTATCTGCGAATACATATTAATGCATGATCTGACACTCTGAACTTTATAGTGTTGCTATAGGGCTATGTCAACTGTGTTCCTATCTGCACTTCTATGACTGCCATTATTGCACAGCAGATATTCCATTTGAAATGCATTGGGTGGATAAATAGTGGATAACACAGTCATTCATTGATAAATAAATCATTATTCATTTATTCTTTCTTTATTATTGTATCATAGTTATGTATTATTCCATCCTCTCTCATTGATAAATGTTACACACCACTGTATTTGAAACCAGGACATGTGCGGCAAACATTCCTGTTTACAAAGCATTTAACAAACTGAGTTACTGAGTCACTTTTACAACAAGTGTATTTGTCAAGATATAAGTGCACACGTACAGGCTGTAACATACTTCTTTTACATCCATCATGATGTGCATGGCTTTATATGGATGTATTTCCCAACAGTGTCCCAGATGAACATGTATTTTGCCATTAATATTTCAGCAGGTGTATTTCTGAATGTTGCTGATAAAAGTGCACATTTACCTGCTAATACAGACCTCACTTATATCCATTATTCTGTGTCTGGCTTTCTGGTGGTGTAGTCTTACTCCAGACTCCAAGTTACACTCCCGTTTTTTCCATTACACTTTTAGCAACTTTGTGCAATGCAGTGCGATGGGCAGCTCTGCTTAAACATGCTTAATGAGTGCAACTTGCAATTGCTGTTTTCCTCCAAGCACCTGTTTTAATTAACATCTGTGTGACATGGCAGGCTAATGCACTGGTCTTGAGGTTTGATGGTCTTGGGTTCAATATAGGGCAAAGGTGTACATTTTATACATGTGTTCATTATCATTTCAAACTCATATATCAATATATCTTCATTTAGCTAAGCTGAACAATGCTGCACACAGCACTGTGTAGTGCAGTGTTATGCAAAAAACCTTTAAAGAAAAGAAAAATGAGGAGATAGGACAGTGGGGAAATGGGGTGCAAGCAGGAGGAAAAACACAGTGAAAGGCAGGTAGGTATGTACAGGAAGGGTGTAGAAAAAATCCATAGCTATCCATTTCTTGTACCACAACAACTGTGCACTTTGACAGAATTTGTAGTTGAATTTGGAATGTCACCCCCTGAGAGAGGGGTGAGGACAGCATAACTGTGTTGTCAAGCCAATTGGACCTAATTATGTGTGCCCAGTAGACATGTGTATGAAATGGAGAGCTATGTTTGGGATGCTATTTGTTGTGGGACAGGTGCCCTTTTTTATGGTGAGAGTGGAATGTTGGGAAAGGAACATAGGTATGTGTGGGGGAGGTAAGTTGGGAAGGTGAGGAAGCTTTTGCAGACAGACAAGACAGACAAGATATCAGACAGGGTTGGTGTGTGACACCTTCAGGAATGCATGGATCATGCAATCCCAAATAAAACCAAGACCCAATCCTCCAAAGGCAGACGTCCTGTCTGGTGGACCCCAGCCATAAACAAACTATACAATAGAAGGAGGAAGCTACTACATGATAGAGCAAAATCCCAAAAAGGGAAGGCATCTCTGATCAGTGTTAGCAAAAAACTATGGGCACTCATAAAATCGTCTAAGGCCAGCTTTGAGAGACAAATTGCACAGGACACTAAGGATAATCACAAGGCTTTCTTTAGTTATGTTAGGAACCTGGGTGGGAATTCCCAGATATGCTCAGAATTAGTCCAAAATGACAAAAATACAACAAACCCACAGACATTGCCAACATCCTAGCTGACAGGTTCAGCGCAAACTCCCCCCCCCCACAAAAAGGGCAAATATCTATCCCAGCAGAGTGCTGCCCCCCTGACATCTCATATGCTCAGGTAAGAGCAGCCCTCTCCAAAGCAAAAAACACAGCATCAATGGGACCAGATGGTGTCCCGGGCTGCGTCCTACATGAACTCCAAGAAGAGCTAAACCCAAACATAAAACTACTGTTCAATCTCAGCCTTACCACAGGATATGTACCCAAAGAGTGGCGTACAGCAATAATGGTCCCTCTCCACAAAGGTGGTGCCTCAATGGATCCTGGAAACTATCGCCCCATAAGCCTGACTAGCTTGGTCTGCAAAGCTATGGAAAGGATCATCATGGACCTCATAAAAAAAGATATTGCGGACCTACAGACACTGGATCCTACCCAGTTCGGCTTTGTTTAGGGCAGATCCTGCCTCTTAAACCTGGTCGATTTCTTTGAAACAGTCACCAAGGCCATTGACAAGGGGAAGGTGGTCCACACAGCCTACCTGGACCTCGCAAAAGCCTTTGATACAATACCCCACTCGGGCATTATAGATAAGCTCACCAGCTTAAATATAAACCCCTATGTCACTAGATGGGTTGCAAACTGGCTCAAGGACAGAACCCACATGGTTAGAATTGCTGGAGCCATGTCAGACTCCAAACCAGTTACAAGTGGCGTCCTACAAGGCTCAATCCTGGGACCTCTCCTGTTCGGTATATATTTCTCGGAGGTACAGGCCAACACGGAAGGACTGTGGCTGACCAAGTTCGCAGATGACTGCAAACTGGGCACTATAATTGACTCTCCAGCCGACACAAGCATCCTCCAAAAGGGCCTCATAGAAACAGACAACTGGTGCCAGAGCCATGGCCTCAAGCTAAACGCCAAAAAGTGTATAGTCATCCCCTTTGGCAAAAACAAAGTGCCCACAAATTACCACATAGGTGGTAATCCATTAAGTATGGATGAAGTAATTAGGGACCTGGGGACCCAAGTTGATAGCAATCTCTCATTTGACAACCATGTGGCCAAAGTGGTTAGAAAAACATTTTATATAGCCCACCTAATCATGAAGGGATTCACATCTAGATCAGGGGAGGTCATCGTGCCTCTTTACTCATCCCTCATCAGGCCCATAATTGAGTACAATGCCCTTTGGGATGTACCTTACCAGACACCTGCAGCAACTGGAAAGACCCCAAAAGTACCTCACCAAGAGGATCAAAGGGCTCAAACAGATGCCATATGCTGCCCGGTTAAAGAAACTCCAGCTCTACTCAGTGGCATACCGCCTGCTCAGAGGTGATCTGTGCCTGACGTATAAAGCCATGTCCAACCCGGAATTAATGGACATGCTGCACCTCAGAAAATCCAAATCCCATCGAGCTACGTGCTCGAGAGACTTGAACCTCAGCACTGAAATAAATAGAACATGCTGGAGGGACAGATTCATAACCCAGAGGCTCCCTTCACTCTGGAATAAAATCCCAGTCCAGGTTAGGCAGAGTCCCTCATTGACTCTCTTCAAGAGGAATCTTGATGAGTGGATGGGGGATCGTAGGTTTACCCCGGGTATCACTTCTGTCACTGTTAAACAGAGGCACAGTATACTAACCTCGGAAAAGGGCATAGCAAAATTAATTTAAAATGGGTGGCGAAAGCCAAACACACTCTGGCTAGGCTTATAAATGCCCTAGGGCAGATAGCCTAGTATGAACCTATGAACCTATGAACAGCTTGGATGGGGAAGGTGTTATGGAATCCCAGTCTCACATGCTTCCACATGGTAGCTGTGCAAATCAAGTTCCCACCCATGGGACTATCAACACTGCTCCTTCATTGCTCCTATGGTGGCAGTGGTGGAGGCTTGGGTCTGGGATGAGTCTACTCCACCAGGGTGGCCAGCATGCCCTCCATCTGGTGCAGGCAATGTCCATAAGCTCAAAAGAGCGTCTTGGCCACCATACTTGGCATTTCCTCACAGGTGACAAAATCATCCCCTCCACCACTGCTCCCAGTGCAGGTCCCAGCCCTGGTTCATGGGGCGGCACTACCCAATGCCACAGATAGTGCTGGGACAGCAGAGGCGACACCACCAGGCTGTGCCCCAGATATGCTGGGCCCCGGTGTCACAGCCAGAAGAGGCAAGGTAGGTGGATCACCTGGAACCAGCCTACCTTGATGTGCTGTAGTAAATTAGATATAAACATAAGTTAAGATTATTAATAACCAAACCAAGTTAGTATTAACGTAACAGAATATAATATTTATTAATCAAAATACATATTAAGGTATATTATGTGGAACACAACAATAAATAACATAACAGTAGGTATGTTAACAACCAACCAGTATGAAATAACCCATAAGGCCAACATAACAGTTTAACAGGATATATTAATATTAAAACATAATAATAAATAACATTAATAAAAGAAGATAAGGGGTGGGGAGAGACAGAAGTACATACCATTAGTGAACTTGCAGATGATATTACTACACAGGCTACTAATACATACTTCTACAGGTGTGCAATGCCACTTGTAAGTACAGCAACACCATGGCTGATGTTACACATACATACTTCTCAACCTGTTAGCATGGGACAATATGGGCCAAGTACTAATATGTGCAGGTACACAAGTACACAGAAGTGTTTCACATACTGTGCTGGTACATCACTACAAAGGCATTCTGTAAATGGATTTGCAAATGCATTGCATTGCAGGTAATCAGTTATCTGCTCCTCAAGGACCAGGCAGAGTAGGCAGTTGACATTTTATTATGAAAAATCATGACAGTTGAGAGGTATGTTTGTGTACATTAACTAAGTAGACTACATAGCTGCTACTGTTTTAGTTGGCTGGCATGGGAGTAGAACCCAAACACTGTGACACCAGGGGATATGTGCACTTAATGTAACAAGTGACTGCAGTCAGATTAGAAAACACATGCAATGAATACAGCCCTACTGCAGTTATTTGAACACATTACTTAACATAGCACAATCCTGCTGTACACTTTATTAACATTGTTACTAAAAATGTGTCACTTACATACATGATATCTTCCCAGAACATGGGCTACCTTACCCATATATGTTGTTCCTGGAGTGGGGGGAGGAACAGAAATCGTTATTTGACTCAAACTGACCTGAAGACAGCCCTGAACTGTAATGTGCCTTGTGCAGTACATTTTTCAGGCAATTACTTCTGCATTCTTTATTAATTTAATCTGTACAGTTGACTGCAGTCAGATTTGACCTCACGTACAATGAAAATAACCCTACTGCAGTTATTTGATGACATTAATTGACAAAGCACAATCCTGTTGTAAACTTTATTGAAAATTTTCCTTAAAACTTGTCATGTATACAAAACAGAACAACAGCAGCAAACCATAGACCAACGCTTCCAATAAAAGGCATACAGCAAACAGATCTCTCGTATAAAAACGTATAAATCCAATGAACAAAGTCCAGATATATTGTAAACGTTTATTCAAACAGGTTAGCGCTTTCACCAATAATGGCTTCCTCAGACCTATGCATTCTACAGATCTCATCTTTGTTTAAATAGCGCTCATGGCGGGAATTCAAAATTCTTAAAGTGCAATCACGTTTAATTTCAGATATTCAGCAATCAAAACAAATAAATCATCAATCAGTTTAAAAGCTCATCTAAAAGCACATGTTTAAAAACATATAAAAAATATATAAAAAATATACAATAAATATATGTATACATCTCTGATTATAGGTGTGCCTATACTTATACAAATATACTCCCTATCTAAAACTACCTACGGATGTTCCTGGCTTTTAAGAATGGCTTAATGGGTACTACACCATTGAGACCTGGTTGAATGTCAGATCTCAACTTTATTATCCAATTGGCTTCTCTGGTCTCAGTGTAGTTTTTTATATCGCCCCCTCTATTGCCTGGCTTAATAGTTTCTAGAATGGAAAATTTAAAAGTATGCCTGGGTCCACTCTCCATAACATGTCTAGCAAGGGCATTCGTTTTCAGGCCTATCCGAATATTATATGCATGCTCCCTCATCCTGTCCCTGAGTGCCCTGTTGGTTTTACCAACATAGAATGCTTGGCACTCAGAGCAGGATGCTAGGTATACCACATTGGAAGTAAGGCAGCTACCATGAGCCCTAAAGGTATACTCCTTCTGGGTGATGGGATGTATGAATGTGTTGTCCAAATTAATATAATTACAAAAATTACATTTCCTACATTTTTCTGTCCCCTCTATCTCTGTACCATGTTTACCTATCTCTTCCTTAGGATAACATAGTAAACGCTTTAAATTCTTCTTGTTTTTGTATACAAATCTAGGTTCCTTTCCCACTATTCTTAATATCTCCGATTCAACAGTTAGCACACCCCAGTGTTTCCTTATTATGTCCTTGATTTTTGCTACATCACTGGTATAAAAAATAGTACATGCTACTCCTTCCACTTCACTCCTCCCATTTTCACAGACTGTGTCCCCATCATTCATTGTTGGCCTATGTGCTGACCCATTATCAAAATAGGGCGCTGCAGCTTGCTCTCTCAATAACGACATATCTACTAGGCCTCTACTAATATCTCTTTCAGAGTATCCTCTACTCCTAAATCTATCAGTTAGCTCACTAATTTCTTTGACAAAGCCTGTGTCAGTGGGATTGTACCTGGATGTACGTATGGCCTGTCCCCTTACCACATTTTGATACACATATCCCGGGTGCATGCTTGTTCTATGTAAAAGTGCATTTTTGTGGCACTTCTTCCTGTATACTCCTGTATTCATCATTCCATTTTCCAATTTCTCTATATAAATGTCAAGAAAAGGAAGTTTATTCTCAGAATATTCATACGTAAACTTAAGATGTGTGTTACTAATGTTAACTTGTTCCATGAATTCAGCTAATTCATTAGGTGTGCCTGTCCAAATAAGGAACAGGTCATCCACGAAACGTTTATAAAATGGAACATAGTTCCTAAATAAAGACATCTGAAAAAGTTTTTCATATTCCCATTCTGCCATATAGAGGTTGGCGTAGCTATTGGCACATGACGTGCCCATAGCCACGCCATCCCTCTGTAGGTAAAAGTTGTTTTCAAAACTAAACACATTAGATTCCAGAATCAGCTCTAAAAAATACAACAAAAGCTCAATTCTGGATGAATGCATTTCAGAGTTACGTTCAAGGTAATTACCCAATTTAATAATTCCATCAACATTGGGTATCACTGTGAATAATGACTTCACATCCAATGAGACCATGTAAAAACATTTCATGGTATCATAACCCTTGAAAAAATCATTCAACTCCAGCAGAAATTGCTTAGTATCCCTCAATATATTGATGTCTCTATCTACAAACTGTCTAAGCTGTTTTTCCACATATATTGAGAGCGGTTCAGTTGACCAACCTTTCCCGGACACTATCGGTCTATACGGGGGGTCCCTTGTATTCTTATGCATCTTGGGGAGTCCATGGAGTACTGGTATCAGGGGATATTCAACGTACATGAACTCAAACATTTCCTTATCTATAGCATTAGCTCTATATAAATCTTGTAAAGTATTCTGTATTTTATGAATTACTGTATAAACCATCTCTTCTCCTATACTTTTATAGTAGGTATTGTCTCCTAGCATTCGTTTCATTCCATCTATATACTGAGTCCTATCCATGACAACGATACCCCCACCTTTATCTGCTGGTCTAATCATCAAAGTTTCATCATTCATCAGGTTCTTAAGGGATTCTCGCTGTCTATACGTTAGATTGAACTTCTTTCTAGGTGTTTTATTAGCTCTACTATCATATAATGCAGCTATATCGTTCTCCACCAATCTACTGTATGCTGTCAACAGGGGATGGAAAGGTGGTACAAACACACTGGGTTTTCTCAGTTCTCTAGTGTTATAAATCTGTTCCTGATCTTTGAAGAAAATCTTCAAAGATAGGTTCCTAACATATAATTTAAAGTCCCTAACCGTCTCTTCATGTAAACTACTATATGTGGGAATAAAGGTGAGACCTTTATTCAATACCACTGTTTCTTCTTCAGTCAGCATTCGTTTTGAAATATTAAAGACTAATTGTTCTTCCTCCCTTCCCACATCTTTTTTATACTGTGGTTGGTATCCCTGTCTTGGGACAGCTTCCTTTTCTGTCTCCCTCGACTTACTGAACGCATTCTCCCCTCTCTTCTGTCCATTCTGATAGGGAAAGATTAAGAACCTGATGAATGATGAAACTTTGATGATTAGACCAGCAGATAAAGGTGGGGGTATCGTTGTCATGGATAGGACTCAGTATATAGATGGAATGAAACGAATGCTAGGAGACAATACCTACTATAAAAGTATAGGAGAAGAGATGGTTTATACAGTAATTCATAAAATACAGAATACTTTACAAGATTTATATAGAGCTAATGCTATAGATAAGGAAATGTTTGAGTTCATGTACGTTGAATATCCCCTGATACCAGTACTTCATGGACTCCCCAAGATGCATAAGAATACAAGGGACCCCCCGTATAGACCGATAGTGTCCGGGAAGGGTTGGTCAACTGAACCGCTCTCAATATATGTGGAAAAACAGCTTAGACAGTTTGTAGATAGAGACATCAATATATTGAGGGATACTAAGCAATTTCTGCTGGAGTTGAATGATTTTTTCAAGGGTTATGATACCATGAAATGTTTTTACATGGTCTCATTGGATGTGAAGTCATTATTCACAGTGATACCCAATGTTGATGGAATTATTAAATTGGGTAATTACCTTGAACGTAACTCTGAAATGCATTCATCCAGAATTGAGCTTTTGTTGTATTTTTTAGAGCTGATTCTGGAATCTAATGTGTTTAGTTTTGAAAACAACTTTTACCTACAGAGGGATGGCGTGGCTATGGGCACGTCATGTGCCAATAGCTACGCCAACCTCTATATGGCAGAATGGGAATATGAAAAACTTTTCAGATGTCTTTATTTAGGAACTATGTTCCATTTTATAAACGTTTCGTGGATGACCTGTTCCTTATTTGGACAGGCACACCTAATGAATTAGCTGAATTCATGGAACAAGTTAACATTAGCAACACACATCTTAAGTTTACGTATGAATATTCTGAGAATAAACTTCCTTTTCTTGACATTTATATAGAGAAATTGGAAAATGGAATGATGAATACAGGAGTATACAGGAAGAAGTGCCACAAAAATGCACTTTTACATAGAACAAGCATGCACCCGGGATATGTGTATCAAAATGTGGTAAGGGGACAGGCCATACGTACATCCAGGTACAATCCCACTGACACAGGCTTTGTCAAAGAAATCAGTGAGCTAACTGATAGATTTAGGAGTAGAGGATACTCTGAAAGAGATATTAGTAGAGGCCTAGTAGATATGTCGTTATTGAGAGAGCAAGCTGCAGCGCCCTATTTTGATAATGGGTCAGCACATAGGCCAACAATGAATGATGGGGACACAGTCTGTGAAAATGGGAGGAGTGAAGTGGAAGGAGTAGCATGTACTATTTTTTATACCAGTGATGTAGCAAAAATCAAGGACATAATAAGGAAACACTGGGGTGTGCTAACTGTTGAATCGGAGATATTAAGAATAGTGGGAAAGGAACCTAGATTTGTATACAAAAACAAGAAGAATTTAAAGCGTTTACTATGTTATCCTAAGGAAGAGATAGGTAAACATGGTACAGAGATAGAGGGGACAGAAAAATGTAGGAAATGTAATTTTTGTAATTATATTAATTTGGACAACACATTCATACATCCCATCACCCAGAAGGAGTATACCTTTAGGGCTCATGGTAGCTGCCTTACTTCCAATGTGGTATACCTAGCATCCTGCTCTGAGTGCCAAGCATTCTATGTTGGTAAAACCAACAGGGCACTCAGGGACAGGATGAGGGAGCATGCATATAATATTCGGATAGGCCTGAAAACGAATGCCCTTGCTAGACATGTTATGGAGAGTGGACCCAGGCATACTTTTAAATTTTCCATTCTAGAAACTATTAAGCCAGGCAATAGAGGGGGCGATATAAAAAACTACACTGAGACCAGAGAAGCCAATTGGATAATAAAGTTGAGATCTGACATTCAACCAGGTCTCAATGGTGTAGTACCCATTAAGCCATTCTTAAAAGCCAGGAACATCCGTAGGTAGTTTTAGATAGGGAGTATATTTGTATAAGTATAGGCACACCTATAATCAGAGATGTATACATATATATTGTATATTTTTTATATGTTTTTAAATATGTGTTTTTAGATGAGCTTTTAAACTGATTGATGATTCATTTGTTTTAATAGTTGAATATCTGAAATTAAATGTGATTGCACTTTAAGAATTTTGAATTCCCGCCATGAGCGCTATTTAAACAAAGATGAGATCTGTAGAATGCATAGGTCTGAGGAAGCCATTATTGGTGAAAGCGCTAACCTGTTTGAATAAACGTTTACAATATATCTGGACTTTGTTCATTGGATTTATACGTTTTTATACGAGAGATCTGTTTGCTGTATGCCTTTTATTGGAAGCGTTGGTCTATGGTTTGCTGCTGTTGTTCTGTTTTGTTTTACCGTTTGGATTAGTTTACCGCAAAGCAGCATCTGCCTCAACGGAGCACTCATTGGATTATTTATTGTTGTCATGTATACACTTGATATCTGCCCATAATGTGGGCTACCTTACCCATATACTTTGTTCCTGGAGTGGGGGAATAGAAAGCGTTATTTGACTTACAGTGACTTGCAGACAGCTATAAACCATGCTGTGGCTTGTGCAATGCATTTCTCAGGCAATTACTTCTGCATTCTTTAGTAATTTAATTTGTGCAGTTGACTGCAGTCAGATTTAAACTTACATGCAATGAATACAGCCCTGCTGTAGTTATTTAAACACATTACTTAACAAAGCACAATCCTACTGTGATATTGTTCCTTAAAATGTGTTACTTATACAGCTGATATCTGCTCAGAACATGGGCTACCTTACCCATATACACTGCACTTGGAGTGTGGGGAATATAAAATGTTATGTGACCCAAACTGGCCTGCAGACAGCCCTGAACCGTACTGTGGCTGGTGCAATACATTTATCAGGCAAATACTACTACATTCTTTATTAGTGTAATTTTACAGTTGACTGCCACCACATTAGAACAGACATGCAGTGAACACAGCCATAATGCATTTATTTGGGCACATTACTTAACAAAGCACAATCCTGCTGTAAACTTTAATTGAATTTTTCCTTAAAATTATCACTTATATACATATCTGCCCAGAACATGGACTACCTTACCCATATACATTGTTCTTGGAGTGGGGAAATAGAAAGCATTATTTGACTCAATGTGCCCTGCAGACAGCCTTGAACTGTACGGTGGCTTGTGCAATACATTTATCAGGCAATTACTACTGCATTCTTTATTGATTTAAGTTTACAGTTGACTAGAGTCATATTAGAACAGACATGCAGTGAATACAGCCCTACATCAGATATTTCTACACATTAGTTATCAAAGCACAATCCTGCTTTAAACCTTATTGTTTATTGGTACTATTATTATTTATTGGTAATTGCACTATAGTTATCAGAAATTACTTGTATTTACCACACTTACAGTGCATCCTGGCCAGGAGCCTAGCATGAGACTGGACATTGCAAATCCATTCAGCAGCAGCTATGGGAAGAGAAGCAAACCATTATGAATACCAGTTTTGCATGGATTCAGCTTGTATATTAGTAAAGTAGAATGAACCATACTTAAATATCTGTGGGGCATGCCCAGCCCTAGCCTCTTAGAAACAGGTGTCCAAGGTTCTCATCTTCCTTCACTTCAGGTCACCATAGTGGTGATGACACTGCTCACCAGTGTGGGTGATACATGTAGCACTGGTAAGATCCCTGGCCAATCAATCCCAAGCTTCAGATTTACATTCTGAGCCCTAGTAGTCACCCTGCAGCAGCCGGGGTTCATAGTTCTGGACCAGGAGTCCAACAAATGCTCTAGACTCCTGCACACCCCACCTCTGAACCCCAAAGTGCGCTTCCTCACCAACACAGCCAGGCATACTGACAGGTTACTGAGACTCCAGTGAATGCACAGAATTCCCGCCTTTTGGCCTTAATATAGGCTGCTTTTCCACCCTTTCACATCATACTGTAAAATTCAAAAAAGTGCCACATTGCTTAGCATCATGTAAACCAGCTGAGCATCGCATAAACTCGCACAACTGTGTTTTAGTGGAGCTTAACAACACGCAAACAGGAATAGCTGTTGACCATGTTTAAGCAGTGCTTAGCACCCTGTAGCTTTTCCAAATGTATCAATTTTATTTTTGAATTAGACTGCCCTTTAGGTTACCTCATACATTGTCACAGCAATAAATATAAAAAAGTATGACTCATCAGGTCTCGAACCTGGGACCAACTACACTTTAGGCTGTGATTCAGCCTACTTAGCTACCCAAATACTATGAAAGCAAGTATACCTTCACATATACAACTAAGCAACTTGTTAGTGGTGCTAAGCACTGCACCACACTGCACAAATAGCCATTGACAAAAAAATAGAATAAAAAATGTAGACATAAATAAATGATTAATTACATCCAGTTTCTATTTTTGGATGTCTGGCAGATGTCACCTATGGATGTGTAAGCACAGCTTGGCACTGCTGCACTCCATGCCATGCAAACAGGCTTTAAAAGAAAATTAAATAAATAATTGATTACATCTGGTTACTATTTTTAGATGTCTGCCAGGTGTCAACTGTTTAAGTATAAGCACAGCTTGGCACTGCTGCACTCCATGCTGTGCCATGCAAAAAAGCATTAAAAAAATTTTGAAAACATTAAAAACATATATTAACATTCACACATATTTCCACACCAACAGAGTACATTACAAGGAATCTTATCCTGTGCATAACATTTGTCCAGAAATTTCCTAGACAATACACAACTATGGGACAGCCTCTCCAATGCTACTTACAGGGATTCAATATACATGTTACTGTGATTTCCCTTGACAACATGCTATGATTAATATGAATGGTGTGCTGCCAAGGGAGAACCATGGCCATGCACACTGGTACATTCTGTGTAGGCTCTACACAGAGCCTACACTGATTTTATTGAATCCTAGGGGCAGTTTTTTAAGATGATGGGCTTCTATCCTACAGTTTAATTTTATATTTCTGGTGATTGAATTCTGTTTTTTATTGAAAGTTATTGATTTTCATTCTTGTAATCATTTTACTTATTATTAAATGTTTTTCATTAGACCGCGGTGGTGGTGCTGCGGTAGCATTGTCGCCTCACAGTAAGACATTGTCCTGTTCAATTCTCAGCTAAAGTGTCTTCTGTGTGGAGACATACATGAATGGGTGTACCTTCGTTGAAGGTTGTGTGTCAGGGCTGGCAACTCGGTATGTAAAAATCTACTGCCAATCATTAGTGGACCGGAGTTCCGCTGTGGCAACCCCTAACCGGGAAAAGCCGAAAGATACAACATTAAATGTTTTTCATTACTTTACAATGTAACTGACCAATCAGTGCATTCTTTAGAGATTAGAGCATGTTTGTATCTGTTTGATACTCCCCAGGTCACCTCAAATGCCCTGCTGCTTCTGGTCATAGCTATTATTTATTTTGATATTTAATTTTTAATAATTGATCACCCTTTGAAGGGCATGTAGACCTGTCTGACTCTGGTGACAGCATTTCTCATTTGTACTGGGGAGGTGATACAGCTGGAAATATGTGTCAGGCTTTTCATAAGTGTTTGAGTGTGTGAGATTTAAAGTTATTTTGAGTGTGAGTGAGTCAGAGGTCTTAAACTGGAGCACTTTGCTCTGAAGTGTATGATAAGGGATTACATCTGATGTGGACAGAGGTATATAGTCCAGTCCCAGGAAATAGAGCATGTTCCTGTTGTGCTCTTAAGGGAAATTCTGGAATTATACTCTTGTATACTGTGTGCTCTGGTGTTTTCCATGATGCTTTCACACTGGAGTCAGTGGTGAGGATTAACACTTCTTAATTACTGCCCTAGGTTTTAAGTGGGGGATATCACATTATTGTTGGCAGTCTAGTGAGATATTGGCCAAACGTCACACCTTATATCATTAACTTTCCTCTAGCATGGCAGTCTTAGCTCATAAAGTAGGGCAACATTAACAATTAGTGGGGCTTCAATGTGGAAGAGATAGTTTGGAGACAAGAAAGGAATAGTCTCTGTTGAGATGCTTAATGTCATAAATATATCTGCCTCACTACTTGCAGATAGAGGGTTATTAGTTGCAGTTTGGGACTTAAATCCTAACCAGAAGAGTAGATTTAGCCTTTTTTAACATACCGTACTCATACATTTGATAAGCTGATTCTTCCATCACTGAAAGTTAGACATAGTACAACAAAATTAACATGGACCAGTGTCAGAGTCACACAGACTGAAAATTGCTCCTTGCACTTTTATGTGCAATACAGAGTTAATTTGTCCAGGCAACATATATATAATATTTTATGGCAGCTATTCATTTTTATAACATTAATCCTGTCCCCAAAAGAGACAACCATCCCCAGTTTAGGAGGTAAAATGACTACTGAGGGTACTCATAGCAATATAGAGAGAAAAACATATCCCAGATAACTGGAGAATAACCATTCTGTTGTACGTGTCCAAGACAAATGGGACATTTATAACTGTTGACAATACTGAGATATCAAACTCCTGTCACACTGCATGAAAGTGCTGTTGAGGGAGATTGATAACTGAATATGCAGACTAATGAAAAATAAGATGGAGATGAGCAGTCCGGTTTCAGATGAGGCTGCAGCACAACCAAGCCAATGTTTCCAGTCAGTGTTGCTAAACATGAGGAAATAATATAACTGGGCATTCTTAGACTTTGAGAGGTTCCAAGGAAGTTGATTTAGGCAGTCCTTTGTATGAAGTCCCAGAAACATTGGTAGAATTAATTCAGGCTATGTACAAGGACCCAATGACACAAATATGAACAGTGAATAAACTCTCAGAGAGGTTCCTAGTGGGAGTGGGGGTTCATCAGTGTTCAGCTTTGAGCCTACTTCTGCTGGAGGGAACAGATCAACAAATCTGCTGTATGCAGATGTTGTGGCATTACAAGCAGACTTGCAACAGTAACTCCAGCAAATGATGAAAGAATGGAATGCAAAACTGAAAGCATGTGTTGTGAAACTGAGTGCAAATAATACAATTGTCATGGCATCAGATGGGGAAAATCAGGAAAAAGTGAAAAACTGAGACAGAAGGGAAAATAGCAGAGCAGGTTAACAACTTCAGATATTTGGGAAGGGTGGTGGAGGAGAAGTCTGAATGAGGAGGTCAAAGTTAGTATCAGAGGGTCTGCAGATAAATGGCACAGAGTGGAATGTAGTATATGATTGAAGAATTCCAAAGAAACTGAAAAGTAAAGTGTACAAAACAGTGGTGTGACCAGTTTCTGTGTTGTACAGAAATCTGAGTAATGAAAGCAGAGAAGTTGAGGAAGCTAGAGGTGATGGAGATGAAGTACCTGAGATGGGTGGTAGGATACACACTGTGGGACAGATGAAGGAATGATGACATTAGAGCAGAAGACAAAGTAACTCAGACTGCAGAGAAATTCAAAGACAACATGTTATGGTGGTGCAGGCATATGGAGAGGAAAGCAGAATGTGATTTGGTGAATATAATTAGGAAGAAGTCAAGAGGAAATAAAAATGTCTGTCAAAGACATGGATGGATTGTATGAGGGAAGACCAGAGATAGTCAGTTATGACTCTCAAAGAAGGTAAGAGAGTGGCATTGAATTGAGAGAGGTGGCAACACTTGACTCAACCCCTCAACCTCATGTAAAACTGGGGAAAAGGGGGATGATGATGATGATGATGATCTTGCATGAGATCTGATAATAAACTTTCTCTCTGAAAACTCCTATTTGCTCAGAAATATCTTGAAACATTTTTCCGGGTCTATATTAGATGCATGAAACGACATAACCATGAAGGCTCACATGAGCGAAAATGCCAGGAATCGAAAGGGTGTTTGTGGAGTCATGGTACAGTGAGGAGTGGGATTTGTTGCCCTTTCCTCACTGCAATGTGACCTCGGAGTTAGAATATATAGTTAGCGGGGGGTGTGGGGGGCACAACCCCCCACAATACCAAGTTCGATTACTGGCATTTTCGCTCATGTGAGCGTTTGCGGTAATGTCTTTTCATGCTTCTAATATAGACCCCATTTTTCATGCTATTGACCTGACTACAATAATTCCCTGGAACTGGGTCTCCCTGCTGATGAGCTATGTTAGACTAATTGGTGCAGAATTCTGCTGCTTCTTTGTAAACTACTGCTCTGCAATCATTTCTTATTTCACCTATTCTTTAATCTTTACACTAGCCCCTAGTTTGTATTTCATATGTTCAAGATTTTGTTTTTAACTAGTAAAGCATTGCATGACCTGGCTCTGCTTATTTTACAAAAAAATACTAAAATCTAACTTGGTTAGCAGAATTCTTCATTCCTCTATTGCTGAATTACCTGATGTCTCTGAGGTCTGACTGATTCAGTTGGGCTGCATACCCTTTCAGTGACAGCTTTGGAATGTCTAGTTCAGGTGTCTCACAGACTACAGACTGAAATTGATTTCCAGTTTCTTTTGAAAATGTGATTAGTCAGTCTCTTGGCAGGCCATATCTTCATGGCTTTTATTTATTTTATGTTCCCAAGAATGGTCATTTGTCTTTATGCATTATGTGCAGTTATGTAAAACTGATTCACATTTCATTTATTGTTCTTAAGATTTTTGAGAAGGCATATTATAAATAAATGTTTATTCATTTATATTTATTTACAGGTGCAGCATACTGATCACAATTGATCAATTTCAACTTTGGCCAGCTGTATGACATGGAGGCAGAAGACCCTGAGTATGACCCAGTCAACCCCGATTCTGTTAGCTGCTTGGGTAATTAATGGTGGTGTCAGGGAGGACTGGCAGTGCCTATTGTGGGAGGGAGGGAGTTGTTTGGGTGATTGATGGTGCTGTCGGTCAGGACAGGCAGTGCCTATTGTGGGAGGGAGGGAGATAGGTAGTTTTCCAGCCAATCATGCCTGCTGCTCTATTGTTGACAGAGAAAAATCTCATGAAGCACTGAAATCAGGAGCCATTCCAGGAGACACATGCACCAGTTGCAGCTCTTCCTGTCCCTACACATGAGAGCATACACAGGTGTGGATGTGGTGGGAGTATTTGCAGTTCTTGCAGTGATGCAGATGTGCATTTCACCATCTAGAGGAGGTAGGTTTATGGGTCATAACTGAAAAATGCTCTACATTGCCAGGATGCTGGCTAGAGTAAAAGTGCCCCACACCCCAGTGTCTACCCAGATGATAGTCTCCTGTATAGACTCTTACCTTTGCAGATTTGAAAGATAGCTCCTCACTACCAGGGAATGAATAGGGGCCAATATACCACTGTGGAGGCTTGATTGTCAATGTGCAGAGGGGAGAAGTAGATAAAGAAAATTCAGTTTCAGCCTAGGAGAATTTAACACTTTAGCTTAAATTATTTCAATTGTTAAGATTGAGTATCAAGCTAGGCCATTAAATCTGCCTGTACTGGCCTGCAAACAACAGTAGCAGAGTTAAAAAAAAATTTCTGCTTGCTCTCTGTACCAGTAATCTGCCCCTAGCTTTCCTTGACATAAGGCAATGTGTTGCTATCTTTCTGACATTTCTCACTAAGGCATGTTATACTGTCTTTCTGACAGTACTCACTAAGTGCTTTACAGATTTGAAAGTCAGCAAAACATTTCATACTTTTATTTTCTTTTATAACTAGTTGTATGTGGAGAAGATAAAACTCAATGCACTACAAAGAATTATGACTAGGTCTCCGATCACTGACAGGATTCAAGCTTGAGAGGTGAATTTCTTGGTATCTAAACCTTGAGTATATAATAATCCAGTTATGATCAAAGACCAGATCACAGTCTTTTATACAGTGCATGAGCAGTGGTTATGTTCCAAAACCGTGAAAAAAACTTTTTTCTGACAGCAGACATTTTGGAAAGTGCCTCTAAGTGCTGTTAAACATTAGTTGAACACTATTGCATAAACATAGCCAGTGCAAGTCCCCAGAGAATGTCACTGAGAAGCTAAAACAGTTTTCAAAGCTGTTATTGCTTTGCAACCCTTTTAATAAGAAGAATGGTATAATGAAGCTATTTTAAACAAGTTGTCAGAGGGACGTTTTACTTATGGCTTTCAGTGCTGTAAAACTCTTCATGCTAATACACTTTTTTCATCTAATACACTTTAACTGGTAGTACATTGTGCAGCTAAAGCTCCATGTGTTACAAACAATTATGATCAGGTCTCTCTGATCATAGATCACAGTTAGGGTATCAACATGGATGTGTCAAGATTCACTTCTCAAGCTTTACTTCACCCTCAATGTGAAATTCTTGACATCCATATCTCAAACACATAATAACTTGATTATGATTAGAGATGTGATCATAATTCCCCTATAATATTTACAGTAAAGCAGGATGTACACTGATAGATGAAGTAGTTTAATTATATTCTGTTACTAAAAGCAATTTTGTGATACACAGTCCTGGAGATAAAGATCATCATCCTGAAAGGTCACTGGGGAGAAGTGTGAGGATTAGAGCATTAAACAGAGTTAGTACAGAAATGTTGACTTGACTGACTGATTAGTTGACAGAGTGGTTGATAGTATTTGCAGAAAAGTTACCCTGTAGGGTTCTGCTTATTTTGACAATAATTAATATATAAATAAAATTAGCTGCCCACATAATAAATTTAGAAAGGCAATGGTCTCTGATCAGGTCATGTAAGTAAATATGTACAAAAACAAACTAATTCTGTTTAACAATTTAATTTTATTTCAGGTGTTACTGCAAAAAATTCCATGTAGCCTGAAATAATTTTCTATTCTATTTTTTTAGCAAGAGAACCTTTTATAACTGTGTTCATTGGGAAACTTCAGTCCAGCAGTACAGTGAAGCTAGTTTGTTTGGTGTGTGATCTTCCTTCTGATGAGGTGTCTGTCTCTTGGACTTCTGCAGGAAAAATTATACGTTTGTTAACTTCTGTCAAGAATGATTCATGTCAGACTTTTGGTACCTGCAAGTATATAAAGGCAGTGACAGAATCGCACAATGATGTAGTTGCCTATACGTGTACCGTGGAATTTGAAAATGGAAAGAACTTCAATAAAAGTGTAACTATAAAGAGAGGTAAATAACAGCATGTTTACTTTTTATGATGACGCTTTTATTTTCAGGTCATAACGGGAACCTGTTTTGATACACACACGCACATCGTGTGTGTGTGTGTGTGTGTGTGTGTGTGTGTGTGTGTGTGTGTGTGTGTGTGTGTGTGTGTGTGTGTGTGTGTGTCACACCTGGTACTACTTATTAGCTCAGTGTATAAGTGAACAAGCTTTAACATTTCTGGCCAGAGGTTAACCCTTGGATGAGATTCATACAGAATGATCGATGCCTTTGCTCCAAAAATGCAGGGAAATGTGTACATGCAGTTCAGAGATAATGGATTGCACTTGCTGCTTCAGAATCAGTATACTACTGGAACAGAAAATATAGCTGGTGAACAACACATATATAAATATGGATGAATGAGTATTCCTACATTTTGGAGTTGGTTATACTGCATTCAAAAGCTATATGCAGAAAATTCAGTTAGAGGTTCTGGAGTAGGATACATATTACTGTGTTCATTTTGAGGTACTGCTACCAGTTCTGTCAGTTCTAGATTATTAATTCTCCAGAAAGGTGTTCAGGTTTGGCATAATGGTTAAGGTGTTTTCCTGCCAGATGCACAGTACAGGGTTTTATTCTCACATTTGAAAGGGAAAATGGCTGGGCTTAAAGTGGGCTGCAAGGGTAGCCTGCCTAGTCCTTACCTACTAGATGAGCACCTCGGACAGAGCTTGTGACAATATGAGGTGTTGCCATCTGTGACAGGGAGAATAGGGCAGTACATGTGTAACATATGCCAACATAGTTAGCTAGAGTTTTGTAAATAATTTTGCGTCATTTGACTATCACACTGATTTGCACAGATGTTTGTGTTAAAAATGTATCAGCAGTGTTATTACAGCTAATTAAATGTTTATGTTTAAAGAATGAATTCTGGCATGGAAGAGAAGAGGTTTTTGAAATTGTTCTATAATGTTAAAATACTGCAACAGATCTTAGCAAAGCTCTGAATGTGTATTGTACTAGATCCAGGTGATCAAATGTGATATCATTCTATAACCAGCACTGAAAGGATGGAACTCCCTAGTTTTGTTTTCTTTGGAACCTGATATAAAAAGCTATGACAGTTATCACAGTCAGTTAGTTAAGTTCAGTTGAGTTCATTTCAGTCTGTTAGAATATCATCACCTTACATTGTGGAAGTAAGCATCACAGCATCTAATCTTGACTTTCTGTATTAATTAAGTTAGATAAGGAACAGTTATTCTTTAGACAGTGAGGAAATATAGTGAGATCAATTAAGTAGAGTTTTTCTGCTTCTGTGTGAATCTGTCCACTGTGTTATTTTTATTTCTCCTGTGGCTAAACCTCTGATGTTTATTGTACTTAGATATTTAGCACTCTTATGTTTTCTATGCTATTATTTATTATTAAATAGTTTTATACGTTTCATTGTGGCTGGAGTTTTAGACAATTCTTTTAAAATCTTGAGAGTTCTTGTGCTTATTTTAGTGTCGCCTTGGCCACTCCAAAAAGCCTGGCTGCTTTGGCTACACTCAACCATTTATGTTATTGTTGCTTTTACTCAGTATAATTGGATAACCTTGTAAGAGCCTGACAGTGGTTGACTGGTGGCAGTGAGGTTACCTTATAGTCTGGCAGAAGGGCCCAGCTGGTAAATCTATACCAGCCTTTCCCAGGAGTGTGTGTGTGTGTGTGTGTGTGTGTGTGTGTGTGTGTGTGTGTGTGTGTGTGTGTGTGTGTGTGTGTGCGTGTGTGTGTGTGTGTGAAAATCAAATACCCAAGTGTGGGTGTGTCAGCTACTTGTAACTGGGACACACTGTTCCAAAGTGGGTCTTGTTTGGGATCTGGAGAGAGAAAGAGAGAGAGAGTGAACCCAGTCCTAGGTCTGGAGGAGGATTCCCTGTGTGCTCTTGGGGGAAACTGTGCTTGATGCAGAGAGATACATTTAAAATAATATGTAAGTTAATTCTTGTTCTTAGTGACCACCTCTCACCAGTGTCAGTGGTGAGGATTGAGGCTCCTTGATTACTGGCCCGGGGTAGATAGGCCATCACATATTGGTGACAGAGCCATGGGATATTAATTGAACTTCAGTAACCCGTGGGCAGTTGTCACTGAAGGTGTGTGCACTCTCAACAGCCAAATGATAAACATTCAGAGTTTCATTTTTACAATGATTTTATTTATTTTGTTAGCTTAATTTAGTCAGGGAAAGCAGGCAAAGATGTCAGCAGAGGATTATGATAAGCTGACAAAGAACCAGTTGGCTAAGGTGCATGAAGCAAAAGGACTGCTGCATGCTAGCTGGACTAAAGAGGAAATTATTTTGGCCTGAATTGCAGCTGCAGAGTGGACCAGTGGCCATGAGGACAACCAGTCTGATGTTGGCAACAGGCAGTCTTCATTAACCGGATAGTTCACCTTTTCCTCAGAGGACATAAAATATGTCTGGAGTTAAAGAGGCTGAAGAAAAGGAGAAGCAGTGTCAGCATGCACTGGAAACCAAGTGTTTGGAGTTGGAGTCTGAGGAGAGACTGTAGCATTTGGAGACTGAAGAGAAACTGTGATGTTTGGAGCTTGAAGAAAATGAGAGACTGTGGCATTTGGAGATTGAAAAAAATGAGAAACTGTGACATTTTGAGGCTGAAGAAAAGAGAAACAGTGAGAATTTGAGAGGGAGATGTTGACCCTTCGTCAGGGTCATGTAGGTAATAGGCAAGGGAATAACAGGACCCCAGAAGCAATATCAGTAAATTTTTTCCACAATTTGCAGAGGGGGATGACTTTAATAGTTTTATTCATATATTTGAAAAAATATGTAAACAGTATAATATTGACCAAGAAATCTTGGTACGGTTCCTGATCCCCTTACTCCATGGTAAAGCTCTAACTGTTGTTTCTAAATTGTCTGATATTGATTATTTATACTGTGATAGAGTGAAACAATGTTTACTGAACTGTTATAAGTTAACACCTGAAGCTCACAGAAAGAAAGTTTTGTGAGCACAGATGCAAGGGAGATGAAAGTGTATGTGATTTTATTGCTGAGTTAAACACTTATTTTCATAGGTGGGTGAGTTGGTGTCAGGTCACCACTTTTGAAAGACTGGCAGACCTTTTGATGAGGGAAGAAGCCCTTAGTACTTTGTCAGAGGATATGAAAATCTGTTTTGCAGACCAGGAGTGTAACTCTGCAGATGAACTGGGTGGGAGGGTGGCCTAATGGTTAAGGTGTTTGCCTTACAAACACAAGGTACAGGGTTTGAGTCTCACAGGGGATAATTGGCTAGGCTTAAAATGGCTCGCAGGGGCAGTTAACCTAGTATGAACCTATGAACTGGGGAGAAAAGAGGATCTCTACTTAGCAAGCAGGGCATCGCTGCACAAGAAGGGGATACCCAGTGCTGCACATGGATATAAGAGAACCCATGGTGGGCAGCCTAGATCACTCCAGCAGAGTCTACCAGTAACAGGGGAAGCCACTAGTTCAAGCTTATAGCCAGGATCAAGGGTTAGATATTTTAAATGTAACCAGAGGGGACATGTAACATACAAACATCCAAGGAAGCAAGATGGGGAATAAAAGGTGATGGAGCCAGACACTGGGAATAACAGCATGCCAGTAGTAAGTTGTCTGGAGACAAAAGGGGTACCAAACTATCACCAGAGTTTGTATCCTATCTTACTGGATGGAAGACAGGCAACTGCTAAAAGAGACACAGCCTCTGACATAACCTTTATAAAGCCTGCAGTGGTTAAAGAGGAGCAATACTTGCTTGGGCAGTCCACTTCAGTCAGAGTTTTAGGATGGATCCCATTCCAAATACTTTTGGCCAGGGTTTAGCAGGACTGGGAGGGTGGAAAAGGAAGCAAGTAGGTAGCTGTGTTTGAGGATATTCCTGCAGATATCTTGATATGGAATAATTTTGATAATGCAGTACCTTGTGTTCATGCAGTTACATGCACTCAGGCTTGGAGACAGGCAGGTAAGTCTGGTAGACTGGGGAAGACCAGACAGACCCCACACCTAAAAGCTGGCACTGGTGATGTGGCTATTTCAGGGAGTGAGCTACATTGTAGCAGTGAGCCTGAAAGTGAGCTACAGCTGGTGGTAGGTACTGATGTTCCTGTTGACAGGGTGACTGCAAGGACAGAGGTGAGTGGTAGTACCCAGGCTGTCAGTGAGGCACTGCTATCAGAAGATACTAGCCTTCATGTGGAAGGGGAGCTGGGAAAGGGTCACAAAAGTAGAATAGAGACAAGCCCAGCTTTTGGACCTTACCTAATGAAGCTTGAGGGAGGTAGCGAAGGAGAAACCTAATGCTCAAGGAAAAGGGGAGTCAAACTGGAAGGAAGGGTTACTGTACAGAGAGTGAACCCCTGAGGGAGGGCTAGATGGTGAGATAATACAGCAGTTAGTAGTGCCCCGACTCTACCATCTGGCACTTCTAGCCATAGCCCATGGCATTACTTTTGCAGGCCATATGGACATAAAGCATACCAAGAGACATATTATACAGAACTTTTATTGGCCTTGGATTGCAAAGGATGTAAGAGGGTACTGTAGGAGCTTTGAGCAGTCCCAAATGTTAGCCAAGGCAGGAGACAAGGTCAATGCTCCATTAATGCCTTTGTGATTGAGGAACCATTTCAGAGGGTAGGTATGGATATTGTGGGGCCTCTGAGTACCCCAAGTTCCACATGGAAGAAGTGTATCTTGTTATTAGATTATGCTACTAGATACCCTGAAGTGGTGCCTCTGTCTTCTATTGAGGCAGAGAAGATGGAAAATGCTTTGTTAGAGATTTTCAGCAGGGTAGGTTTCCCAAGAGAAATACTGACTGACAGAGGTGCCAATTCCTTGTCAGACCTGCTGGCCTCTCTGTGGAAGCGGTGTGGTTAAACTGTATACCAAAATTCATGCTATGGGCATTTGCAGACCAGTTTAGGGGAGAGTGGGACAAATATTTATCCCATCTACTGCTTTCATACAGAGAGGTACCCCAGGAATCCACAGGTTTTTCACCCTTTTAGTTGCTGTAAGGCCATAGGGTGAGTGTGAATCCCACAAGGTGTCTGTTGTGGCATATGTCATAAACCTCAGAATAAGGCTTAGGGAGGCTTAGGAAGCTCATGGGCTTGACCCAGGAGAACCTGGCATGAGCTCAACAGCAGAAAAAAGGTCTGGTATGACAGGAATGCTCAAGCCCAAGTGTATGGTGTGGAACAGCAGGTTATGATGCTCATTTCTGTCAGACACAGTAAGCTGCAGGCAAATTGGGAGAGACCCTTCAAAGTGGTAAGGAAGGTCAGTGTTGTTAATTAAATGGTAAACCTGCTAGGCAGGAGGCAGGGGCACAAATTGTACTATGTTAACATAATGAAGCCTGAGCATGTCACGGAGGTCCTAGGTAGACTGCAAAGGCCATGGTTAACCATTAAGCCCAGTAAGTGTCAGATGGGTATGGCAGAGGTCTCCTACCTGGGACATA
The DNA here is from genome assembly GCF_019279795.1 of Protopterus annectens. Classification (NCBI taxonomy): domain Eukaryota; kingdom Metazoa; phylum Chordata; order Ceratodontiformes; family Protopteridae; genus Protopterus; species Protopterus annectens. Next base: position 669,590,681 of record NC_056741.1, on the reverse strand, counting down.
GAGTAGGGAGTGGTAAGATTAGGCCAGAAGCTGCCAAAGTGGAAGCTATTTAGGCATAACCTGCCCCTGGTACCATAAAGCAGGTGAGGGCATTCTTGGCAACAGCAGGGTACTATAGAAAGTTAATTTCCAATTATAGTACAATAGATGCTTCCCTCAGAGACCTGACAAGAAAAACTGACCAGATAAGGTAGTGTGACCCCCAGCCTGCGAGGAGGCTGGATTCTCAAGACAGAGTATAGTTTAATGTGCTAACAGGCAGGCCCATTTCTCTCAAGCAATGTTTTTCCAGGGTCACTTGAAAAACTAGCTTGAGTCTTCAAATGGGGGAGAGATGTGATGATATGAAAAGCTGCCACCTGTGCCAGCGATAATAGGGCAGTGCATCTGTAACATATGCCAGCATAGTTAGCTGGGGTTTTGTAAATAATTTTGTCATTTGACTATCACAGTAATTTGTACAGTTGCTTGTGCTAAAATGTATAAATAGTGTTATTATAACTGATTAAATGTTTATGTTTAAACAAAGAATTCTGGAAGGGAAAAGTAGAGGTTTTTGAAATTGTTCTATAATTTTCAAATATTGCAACAGATCTTAGCAAAGCTCAAATGTGTATTGTGTCAGAGTCAGGTGATCAAATATGATGTAATTCTATAACCAACGCTAAGAGCATGGAACTCACACAGCAGCTCGTTTTGTTTTCTTTGGAACCTGATATAAAAATCTGTGACAGTTATCACAGTCAGTTGAGTTAAAATGAGTTCAGTTTAGTTTGTTAGAAGCTCATCACCTTGCCTTATGTAAGTACACATTTCAGCATCTAATCTTGCCTTGCTGTATTAATTAAGTTAACTAGGGAACAGGTATTCTTTATACAGTCAGGAAATAGTAAGATCAGTTGTGTAGTATTTTTCTGCATCTGTTTGAATCTGTCCATCTGTGTTATTTTTATTTCTCCTGTGGTTGAAACTCTGTTTATTGTACTTAGACATTTAGTATTCTCACATTTTCTATTTTATTATTTATTATTAAATATTTGTATAGCTTTCATTGTGGCTGGCGTTTTAGAGAATACTTTTAAAATCTTGAGAGTACTTGTGCTTATTTTACTGACACCTTGACCACTCTAAAAAGCCTTGCTGCTTTGGTTATACTCTAGCATTTATGTTACTTTTGATTTTACTCGGTATAATTGGATATCCTTGTAAGAGCCTGACAGAGGTTGACTGGTGTAAGACAGGTTACTTTATAGTCTGGGCAGAAGGGGTACAACTAGTGAATCTGAACCAGCCTTTCTCAGGAGTGTATGCGTGGGTGTGAAAATCACATACCCAGGTGTGGGTGTGTCAACTTCTTGGACCTGGGACACAGTGCTCCAAAGTGAGTCTTGTTTGGGATCTGGAGACAGAGAGTCCAGTCTCAAGTCTAGAGCAACTTCCATCTGTGCTCTTGGGGGAAACTGTGCTTGATACAGAGAGCTGCATTTAAAATACTGTGTAAGTTCATTCCTGTTCTTAGTGACTGTCTCTCACTGGTGTCAGTAGAAAAGATTAAGACTCATTGATTAATGGCCTGGGGTAGAAAGATTGTCACAAAGCCATCCATCCAAAACCCCTTTGCTCATTTTGCACATAGGGTCAGGATGTCACTTCAGCAGTGACAATCATCTTGAGCCAAGGTTCACATCTCCAAGTGGCTAGCCCTGCCACAGTTGTTCTTTCATACCACTCACTCATACTCACACCTATGGCCTGTTTAGAGTATCCAGTCTACCTACTGCATGTCTTTGGAATTTGGGAGGAAACCGGAGCACCCAGAGGAGACCCAGATGAACACAGGGAGGACATGCAGACTACACATAAAAGGCAACCTAGCCAAGAATCAAACTGGAGAACCTCTTATTGTGAGGCAACAACACTATACACTGTGCCACTGTGCCGCCTCCCTCCAGTCACACACACACACACACACACACACACACACACACACACACACACACACACACACACACACACACATATATCTATATCTATAGCTATAGATACACACACACACACACACACACACATATATATAGTGTGTGTGTGTGTGTGTGTGTGTGTGTGTGTGTGTGTGTATGTATATATATATATATATATATATATATATATATATATATATATATATATATATATAGGTTCATAGGTTCATAGGTAGGTACTAGGCTATTGGCCCAAGGGTCTATGTAAGCCTAGCCAGCAAGGTACCATAGCTTACGCCACCCAATAAAGTTATTTTCCTGTGCCACTGTCCAGCAGAGACACAGAAGAGATCCCCGGGGTGTATTTCCTATTTGCCATCCACTCATCAAGATTTTTCTTGAAGAGTGCTAATGAAGAACTTTGCTTGACATAGATGGGTAGCTTGTTCCAGAGTATAGCAAGTCTCTGGGACAGGAATCTATCCCTCCAGCATGTCCTGTTTAATGTGGTGACAAGGTTTAGGTCCCTAGAGCGTGTATCTTGGAGGGATTAGGATTTCTTTAGGTGTAGCATGTCCAACAGCTCTGGGTTTGACATAGCTTTATATGTTAGGCAGAGATCACCTCCGAGTAGGTGATATGCTGTGGAGTAAAGCTGGAGTTTTTTGAGGCGGTCAGTGTAGGGCATTTGTTTGAGGCCAGTAATCCTCTTTGTGAGGTACTTCTGTGACCTTTCCAGTTGCTGCAGATGTCTTGTGAGGTACATTCCAAAAGGGGCGTTTTACTCTATAATGGGTCTAATGAGTGACGAGTAGAGGGGAACAATGACCTCTTTTTTCCTGGATGAGAACCCTTTTATGATGAGGTGTGCCATGTAGAAGGATTTCCTGATTACTTTGGCGATGTGACTATCAAAGGAGAGACTACTGTCCACCTGGGTCCCAAGGTCTCCTATCACACATTCAGAGTTAAGTAGATTGCTGCCTATGTGGTAGTTCATGGGTACATAGTTTTTACCAAAGTGGATGACACTGCACTTTTTGGCATTGAGCTTAAGGCCATGGCTCTGACACCCGATATCTGTCTCAGTGAGGCCCTTCTGTAGGATGTCCACATCATTTGGGGACTTGACTATGGCTCCTAGTTTGCACTCATCTGTGAACTTCATCAGCCAGAGGCCTTCTATGTTAGCCTGTACTTCAGAGAAGTAGATACCAAACAGGAGAGGTCCCAGGACGGAGCCCTGTGGCACTCCACTTGTCACTGGTTTGAGGTCAGATTTGGAGTCTGCAACATTTACAGTGTGGGCTCTGTCAGTGAGCCAGTTGGCAACCCATCTTGTGACATAGGGATTTATACCTAGTTTAGTGAGTTTAGCAATAATTCCAGAATGGGGGATGGTGTCAAAAGCCTTGGCTAGGTCAAGATAGGCTGTGTGAACCACCTTACCCTCATCCACGGCTTTGGTGACTGCCTCAAAGAAGTCGATAAGGTTCAGGAGTCATGATCTGCCTTTCACAAACCCGAACTGGGAGGGATCCAGAGTTTGGAGGTTACCAATGTCTTTGTTTATGAGTTCCATGATGATACGTTCCATGGCCTTGCAGACCAGGCTCATCAGGCTAATAGGTCGATAGTTTCTGGGATCAGTGGTGGCTCTCCCTTTGTGGAGTGGGATAACTGTTGCTGTGTGCCATTCAGTGGGCACAAAGCCTGATGCGAGGCTATTATTGAACACGGTGCTTAAGTGGGGAGCCAGTTCATTCTGAAGTTCATGTAAAATGCAGCCTGGGATGTTGTCCAGTCCCATGGATGCTGTGTTTTTGGCTTTAGAGAGTGCAGCTTTTACCTGTGTAGTTGTGATTGCAGGGACTCTGCATTCTTCCTGTATAGATATTTATATATATAAATACACACACACACATACATATATATTAAATATAGATAGATATAGATATAGATTAGATATAGATATATATAGCTATAATAATATAGGTATAATAGTATAGTATATATAGATATAATTTCAAAGCTTATTTAAAAAATCATCTCAAAAATACATGTCTCTGCTCCTGCATAAAACCTGCCTAATGCTCAGCTCTTCCTCTTCTTCCACACTAGCCTCATCCTCCTCTTCTGTCACATTTCAATCCCTCACAGTTTGTAAAATCCTAAGGCTCTTCTAACTCCTGGCTGTATTGCTTCTATTCTTCTAAACTTTCTGTGTGAGAGCCTAACCCAGTGGGCTACAATGTATATTTTTATTGGTGCTAGCATGTAGGTGTATGCTGGCTATGTTGGCAAAAGCAACACTATCTGTTTACTAAGAGCACTGTGATACTGTGTTTATGCACTCTGTATTTACAGTTTAAACTGTCTGCCTTGTACCATGTGTACTGTACAATCGCAGAACTCACAGTGTGCCAGTACTGTCACCCTAGCACTAAGGTTTTTTAAGCTGCTGAGTGTATTGTGTGCTATTATTCTAAGGAGTGGACAGTACTGTTTTTTGTCTTATGTCACAGGGCTGCAACCCTCCCAAGTGCTTGTGCATTATTCTGTTATAACTGCGCAAATTGTTACACAGTGAGACACCTCCATTAGTTATACCTCATGCAGTGGTGACAAAGGTAACTACACCCACCTAAGAAATGAGTGCAAAAGAGTGTCAGACTCTGGAAGTCTGATCTTAGAGAAAAGCAAGCTGCCCTTATGAGTCACTCTTACACAATTTGGTAAATACTGTTTTTAGGGATAAGTTGCAAACTCTTTTTAGAGTCTTTGGACATGATTAGCCTATTTCTTCTTCTATTGACAGAAAAAATCAGATATGAATTCTTTAATACCTCATATTGAAGGAATAACAGACATAGGATCATAGTTGATGCCACAACATGCATTCTCTTTTTTCATTTAAAAAAGTTCAACTAAACAGGTTCAAAACTATCATAATCATTCTTTTGCTTAAGTTGCATGTAGTTCATTTCAATTTATTGCATAGTGCCTTAGTGCTTGTGTCTTGGCTGAAAAGGATCTTTGGATCAGCCCACTTACCAAGTATAAATAAATAAATAAATAAATAAATAAAGACCTCTCTAGCAGCTTCAGACTAGATAGAAAATTAGACAATACATGTAGGTCTATGCAGGGATTAGCTATTATGATTTAACAAATATCCCCACTTTTCTTAACAACATACTGCAAATAAATAGATGTATGTATAAGACTCTATACCAGATGGCTGAAGAAATGCAGCACTTTAATAATTTTGTTTTATCAAAAAGTGATAAACTTGAACTTTTATTCTTGTGTATGTGGCATTCAAGTCTGGTGATAAAGAGGCTGTCAGATTGGCCAAATCTCAATTAAACAAAGGGGTGAGGGAGGCCAAACACAAATATGGTCAAAAGATCATGAGCCACTTCTCTGAATAAAAAGACCTCAGGCACCTGTGGCAGAGCAACCAGTCTATAACAGATTACAGGTTCCCATCTTCACAGTGTGATGATGAGACAGAAATCCTAAACAAGCTCAACATCTACTTCAGTAGGGTTGAAGAAGGGAACAAGACAGCAGCAGAGAAAATAATCAGCAACCAGAGCGAGGAAGAGCTCAGCCTCAACCCTGCTGATGTCAGAAGGACCCCACAAAGAGTTAACCTCAGGAAAGTAGCTGGACCTAATAACATTCTTGGAAGAGTGCTCAGAGACTGTGTGGACCAACTAACAAATGTACTCACAGGCATCTTCAACAACTCACCGAGTCAAGCCATTGTGCCCAAATGTTTTAAGTACACAAACATTATACCATTGTCAAATAATTATTTTATTTATTATTTATTTATTTCCAGTTTGATAACCGGGGAGGTCCACTGGGCTCAAGGAGCTCATTTTCAGTGGAGGCCTGGGGAAAAAAGCTCCGTATTACACACAATTAAACAAGCATGGAATTATATAATTTTATAAAACAAACATAGAATAATATGATGAGATATAGCAAATTACAAATGCAAACTAGAAAAAATAAAAACATGAACGCAATTTATGACATACATACATAGTTAGTTAGAGAGGCATTTGCATGCAGGTCATAACATACATACATAGTTGGTTAGAGACCCATTTGCACAGCATATGTTTGAACATATGTAGCAGAATAATCAGAACAAAGTAATAACTATCAATTTGTAAAACTTCTGTAAGTATTTGCAAAGACTGAATATTTGCAGGTTAGTAGTGAATATAGGTTTTTGTAGAATAGGAGAGGAAATAAAAATGGAAAGTATAAAGTGTAGTATGTATACATACAAGATTCTGCTGAAAGCAGAGAGAAGCAGTTGAGCAGTAGAGAAAGATTCAGTTGTTTATTAGAGAAATCCAAAATAGGGAGAGAGAATAGAGATAGAAAGCTATGTACAGTATTTACATTATATACATTCAAGGTTTTGAACTTATATTACATTAGATTCAGAGCTGGGCGGCTGTTGTGGAAAACAGCATGGTGTAGAGGTACATGCGGAAGTACATGTATAGCGATATTAGTAGGATTAGGTAGGAAGAGTGCAATTACATTTCCAGTTATGGGAGAGGTAGGAATGGAGCTGGGATTTGAAGTGTTCAAAGCTTTTAGTAATTCTAAGCAAGGGTGGGAGAGAATTCCAATTTTTCGCTAAGGAGTAGGATAGCAGAAACTGGCCAGTGGGATGTTTTGGTTTGTATACATAAAGTAGATTTTGTTAGGCAGATCTTCTGTGTCTGTTGGGAGTGTAAAATGGTAAGATATTTGTTAGAGCAGGGCATGCAGTAGGTTTAAAGATTAACTTGTGGGCTGTAGTGAGTTGGAGGTAGTCAAGGTAGTTGGGAAGCTCTAGCCAATTTAGCATGTGTAGAGAGGTACAATGGTGGGAGGAGTGTTTGGATTTAGTAGTGAATTTAGACATTTTGTTGTAACAGATTTCTAGTTTTGAAGAGATGGAGGAAGAAAGATTGGTTAGTAGTGGAGCCCCATACAATAGTGATGGTAGTAAGTAGGTTGTGCCGAGAGTTTGTCTTGTAGAAGGAGAGAGAAAGTGAGAGTTTCTGTATAGCATACCAAGTTTTTGATGTTTTTTTTAATATTTAGTTGGATATGGGTATCAAATTTCAGGTGTTCATCAATAGTAACCCCTAGAATTTTAGTGGAAGGGACAACATTTATATTGGAGTTGGCATTGCTGATGATATTGAAGGATTGTTTGTCAAGGGGGAGGGTTTTTGAGGGAGAGAAAAGTAGTATTTTGGATTTATTTGTATTAAGGGAGAGGTGATTTTAAAGCATCCAGTTTTCAGTAGTTGTAAATGCAATTTGGGCTTTTGCCTGGAGGTCAGGAAGATTAAGAGCAGAGCAGACTAAAGTAGAGTCATCTGCATATTGCACTATTTTAGTGTTGGAAATGGCAGCATGGAAATCATTGATAAATACATTAAAGAGCATAAGACCAAGTATGGACCCCTGGGGAACCCTGGTTGGGGTAGGTAGGAAGGTTGAGGTACCAGTTTGCCATTTTACAGCCTGGGATCTGTCAGAGAGATAACTATTAAACCAGCTAAGGGAGTTTTGAGAGAGATTGAGGTTAGAAAGGTGACTCAGAAGGTGGGTATGGGAGACAGTGTCAAATGCCTTAGATAGATCTAGAAGGACTGTGGATACAATTTCTCCAGAGTCACAAGCATGGTTTACTATGTCTAAAAAAGAGAGGAATGCAATTATTGTGCTATGGCTAGGATGGAAGCCATGCTGGGTAGGGGTGAAGAGATGATTATTGATGAGGATGGTCATGAGCTGGTGGTGGATGCATTTTTCAAGAATTTTTGAGATGGGAAGAGAATGGCTATTAGTCAGAACTTTGAGATGTTATTGTTTTTGCCTCCTTTGTGGAGGGGTAGGATAAAGGCAGCATGCTACAATTTGGGGACATAAGATTCCTGTATGGATCTATTAATAAGAATGCTGATGGGGATGGCGATACCATCTGCAGCAAGCTTTAGAAAGAGTGAGGGGATATTGTCAGGGGTGTTGGAGCATTGCTTAAGTCTGGAGAGAAGCTTTTTGATGTAAGAGGTGGAGACGGGTTTTAAATAAAATGTGGGGGGATGGTTGGGAGTGGAAGGTTGAGCAGAGGAAGGGGAAGTGGGATTGGGAGTGGAAGGTTGAGTAGAGGAAGGGGAAGTGGGATTGAGTGGAGGGGATGAGATGTGATTGGGGAAGGTCTTAGTGAGTTCAGCTATGGAGTTGGTAAAGAAGGTGCTGAATAGGATGGGAATTTCTGTGTCTGTTTTATTATTATCAGGACAAGGATTGGTTTTGGTACCAGGATGCAGAGGAGAGTTGATGGAGTTCCAGATTTTTTTTGGATTTTTTGAGTGGGTAGTCTGTAGTTTAGTGTAATAAGATTTTTTTGCCTTTTGTAATATGCTTTTTGGTTAGGTTGCGTAGTTGCTTATATTTAAGAAGAGTATCAGGGTGTTTATTTTGACTGAAAAGTTTCCAGGTCTTGTCTCTTTGTTGCATAACTGTTTTAGTGTCTTTAGTTGGCCATGGGGCAGAGTTGGGTTTTATTAATTTTGTTCTAGGTGGGGCTTGGGTGCTTAGGATGTCTAGGAAGGTTGTATTAAAGAAGTCTATGGCTTTATCATGTATAAATGTGAGATACTATGGTGTATTAATTATAGTAAGCAGAAAAAAGTGAGAGAAGAAATTAGAGGTGAGAAAAGACTACCATCTAGTAGTCAAAACCTCAAGGTTTCAGAGACTATAGAAGAGTTAAAGTTTGTAAGATTACAAGTATGGGTATATTGGTGTTGGTGAGGGGAGGAATGGGTTGCTCGGTGAATGAAGGCAGGGAGATGGTCACTCATGGTGTCAGGTAAGATACCAGAGTGTGAAATTCTGTTAGGGTGAAAGACTAAGATCCAGTCTAGAGTGGATCCTGGGGGGGTTGTTCCTATTAGGTCTGGTAATGCCATATGTTAATTGAATGAAATTAAATAGATTGATAGATAAGGAGGGACTATTGTTGTTAATTCTATTCCAGTCAATGTTCACATTGCCTAATATATATGTCTCAAGCTTAATATTAGTTGAGGACCATAGTAGAATGTTTTCTAGAGTGGAGGTATTATTTCCAGGGGGGATATAGATGGCCATAACGCAAATACTTTTAAAGTTATTCATTTTGAGTATTTCCATGACTAGTTCAGCATTGTTAAACTGAGGAATTTGGGTTCTGGTAAGGACTGAGGTTCAGTAGGCTAGTATAAATTACGGCTACACCTCCTCTTTTTTTGTTTTGACGGTCACATCTGAGTGCTTGAAAGTCAGGGGGTAAGATCTCAGAGTCAGTAATGTTGGGTTTTAACCATGTCTCTGAGACTGCTACTGTATCTGGAAGAGTCTAGTTTAGCCAAGCATAGAAGAGTGCTATTTTGTTTTTTACACTCTGGGCATTAATGGAAAGTAGCTTGAGGTATTTATGGTTAGTAGTATTAGGTGAGGTAGGGGGAGTGAGATTAGTACTAGTCTTAGGCCCGGGGTTGTGGTGAATGTTTCCTGCTAGGAGAAGGCAGTTAGAGGAAGAAGGGAGCAGGACCTTTGAACTGCTACTAGTAGTTTGTGGGAAGAACAATTTTGCTTTGGGTGTATGATACTTGAGTAGGCTAGAAGTTTTAGTTTAAAATAGTGAAGTGGGTTTGGTTGAATTAGATAGGGGGATATGCTGTGAAAATGGGATGTGAAGGGGTGGGGATGGGGCAGGGCAGTAGATGAGTGGGGGAAAAGGAGGGGGTAGTTTGTAATAGGAATAGGAGGTAGCATTACAGACAGTTATTAAGAGCAGAATGCTTATAGAGGAGATGAGAAGAGTCTGTGGAAGTGGAGATGTCATAATTAATTGGAGTAAGTTAAGTTTAAAGGTAGTAGTAGGATTTTAGGGGGCGTGTTTAAGAGAAAGGGGGGAGTATGGCTGTGAGTTGTTAAGAGAAAGGGGAGGAGTATGGTTATGAGAACAGGAAGGTAAAAGGTTGAGAAAGGGAAGGGGTTAGTTAATTGATGGGTGCTGGGAGGGGGAGGAGTAGAGATGGGATTGGTCTGAAGGGAAGGGGAAGAGAAACAGGGTTAGGATAAATGTAAGCGTACTGTGGGTAGGTGGGAATTGGGGGTAGGGTAGGGGAGCAGAGTGAGCCCGCAGGGCAAATGGAGTGGGGCAGACCTGAAGGAGGAAAGACACAGCAGGATGGTGAGAAAAAACAATCAGTATAATAGAAGGTAAGTACAGGGGAAGGTAAGTAAATGTGGTAGAGGTAGGGTTATGTGGATGTTGTAAGAAAAAGAAAATAGAGAGGCTTTAGGGAGAATAAGGACTAGTATATGTGAGATGAAAATAGAAGAGTGAGATACTATGGTGTATTAATTATAGTAAGCAGAAAAAAGTGAGAGAAGAAATTTGAGGTGAGAAAAGACTACCATCTAGTAGTCAAAACCTGTAATTACATAAAGTGGCAACCACAGTAGAAGGCTGGAGGTAAAAAAAGAACTCAGAAGTGAAAGCTTGAAGAAGTTATAGATACTAGAAAGGCTGTGTTAACATGGGTAAGAGGGCATTTAGAGTAGAGGAAAGCAAAGCAGAGGGGGTATGGCTGCTGGCTGTTCTGGTGGGTTAATACTAGAGACCTTGCAAGTTATACAACAATATCACATAGATGTAGAGGGAGGTAGAACCTCATTTAACATACTTTATTTCTTTATTTTGGAGTTCAGGTCAGGGATTACTTTGGTTTTCCAGGTGGGAGTTAGACAAACAGGGTAAGGTAGGTGAGTTTGGTTGGTCTTGGATGTCCAGCAGGGCATGACTGGTAGCAGAAAGATTAGGTAAAAGTAGTTTGAACAGCTGGAGGAAAAATAAAGGGCGAAGAATGTTATAATGATTACAAGTTATATAGCAGAAGAGAAGAAGGTTAGTCAGCAAATTGGGAGCAATTGTACATTAGCTAGTTCAAAGAAGTCACCACCTGCTAGCCTAAATGACTATCATTCCATAGCTCTCACCTCCACTGTGTTGAAATGCTATGAGAGACTGGTCAAAGATGCAATAACATCCTAACTACCTACAGACTTCGATCCACTCCAGTTTGCATACAGACCCAATTGCACCACAGGAGATGCTATTTTTAGCACTCCACGTATTGCTGGAACACCTGGAGAACAAGAATAGCTACATGAGGCTAATTTTCTTTGACTTCAGTTCAGCTTTCAATACAGTTATCCCACAAAATCTGATCAGAAAGCTGATTCAACTGGGCATCAGCACTCCACTATGCAATGGGATTCTGGACTTTCTTATAGATAAACCCCAGAAAGTATGTGTAGGCAAGAATACATTGGAAAGCATCACCATGAACACTGGAGTCAACAGGGATGCATCTTAAGCCCTCTGCTTTTCACCATACTAACCCATGACTGTGCTGCCAAGCACAGCTCAAACCATATCATCAAATATGCAGATGATACAATAGTTGTGGGCCTCATCAGGAATGATGATGAGACAGCCTACAGAGTGGAGGTGAATCAGTTCATAAGTTGGTGTTATAGCAATAATCTTGCACTAAATGTCAACAAGACCAAATAAATAATTGTGGACTACAGGAAGAACAGAGAGTACTCTACTTGCAATCAATGAAGAAACAGTTGAGAGAGTAAAAAGCACAACATTTCTGGAAGTACACATTACAGAAGACTTGATGTGGTCAGCTAACACAAATGCCATCATTAAGAAGGCACACCAATGGCTTTACTTCTTGCGAAGGCTGAGGAGAGCAAACCTACCATCAACAGCTCTCACAACCTTTTACGGGGGCACCATCGAAAGTATACTGACAAACAGCTTTACAGTATGGTATGAAAGCTGCTCTGCTTCTGAGCATCAGTCAAGTAGCTGAGAGGATTATCAGGAACTCCCTCCCATCCATACAAGGTTAGATATGTCAGCAGGGCAAGGAAAATAACCAGGAATAGCACTCATTCTGCTTATAAGCTGTTCTCACATTTAACATCAAGAAGGTACTTTCGATGCATACACTGCAAAACCACGAGATTCAGTAACAGCTTCTTTCCACTAGCTATCAGGTTACTAAACTCTTGGAATAATACCCTTCACACCGGAAATTAAGGAAGTAATCCAACAATAATGAAAAGTCTCAATAGTGCAATATGTAACAAGTTCTTACCCACACCCAGACAGCAAAGTCAGCAGTAATCAGACTGAACCGTCTTACTGTGCAATATAAATGTAGGCCTTAAATCAATCACTTAAGTACAATTCTTCCAGTGGAAATGAGCTAATAACCTAGTAATAAGTAAGAATATATGGGTTGTAGACAGTGGCATTGACAAAAAGGCAGGAGTCAGAGCTGGACGTGGCAGAGTTAAAGATGTTAAGATTTGCACTGGGTATGATGAGGGTGGACAGGATTAGGAATAAGTATATTAGGGGGTCATCCCAGGTTGGAAGGTTTGGAGACAAAGCCAGAGAGGCAAGATTACGTTGGTTTGGACATGTGCTGAGGAGAGATGCAGAGTATATTGGGAAAAAGATGGTAAGGATGAAGTTGCCAGGTAATAGGAAAAGAGGAAGGCCTAAGATAAGGTTTATGGATGTGGTGAGAGAGGACATGCAGGTGGTTGGTGTGACAAAGCAAGATGCAAAGGACAGGAAGAAATGGAAACAGATTATCCACTCTGGTGACCCCTAATGGGAGCAGCTGAAAAAAGAAGAAGAAGAAGAAGTAGAAGACTCTGTTAAATCAGTGCAATCATGCAAGTATTTATTATTTTTGTGTTTGTCATCTGTGTCAATAGAATCTTGTTTATTATCATGTTAAATGCAGTCTATGTATTGTATGCACGTTGAGTCTGAAGAAACGTAATTTTGCTCAGTTCACACTTGTATGAATTGAAGTGACAATAAAGCTTACTTTGCCTTTGACTTTGTGATCAGTTCATCACACAAATATTTATTCTGATTTCTCTACTGTGATACATTTTCAAATCCATTCACTGAATCCTATCCAAGAATCCCCTGCCTAGCATTTTTGGATCATATCATCCAGTTGTTGGAAATATTGTTTTAACAGTTCAGAAGAGAAACATGTTTTATATCATGTTGTATTTAGGACTAGATTTGGAGGACTTTACCAGGAAAAGTGAAACTTAATGTAAACAGTCAGTAAATGTTAGTTCCAACATATTTAATAAAAGCACTGCAGAAAATAACTAAGTTGGTGTGAGGATGAGCCTCATTTTAAAGCTTTATAGGGAAAGCAGTGTTCCTACTACTTTAAAAAAATGTTTGTACATAGGTGAGTGCAATATGCCATGCTTTATCATAAATCATACTTGGAGTCTGTTTATGCTAAAAGGTCATGCCTGCATCATATATTAAACTATAACGAGCTTTATACTGTAGCCTTTGGTTTGGTTTCCTCAGTTTCCATTTGCCTGATAAGTGATTATAATCATGATATTTAATGAGACAGTATTCCTGGGTTGCCTATGGAAAGGCTGTTTTGTCTAGCAGATTTACATTGTGACAAAGAAATAAAATCTGTTCTGAATAGTATTTGCACTTATTAGTCAACATATTTCAATGTATGTACTACATTTGTTGATTTTTCAGTATCTTGTTTCTTGTGCCCAAGCCAAGTCTGAATCAGGTATATTTTTGATCCATCCATTATTCAGATCAAGTAAACAATACTTAAGCAAATAAAGCCCTTATTCTTGAATAGTACTTTATCTCCTATCTAACTATGTATTTGCTTTCTGAACATACAAAACTTACAATTTAAAGAGATCAGTGCTTTGGTATAAAGGATTTATAACTGATTTCAGAGCCACAGGAAGTGCCATATCACAGTCCTCTCCCTCTTTTTTACTGATATAATTTCCATTCTTAGTTACATTGCAGAATTGTGTTAACATAGTGTGTGTTTTAGATTAGAGAAAGTAAATCAAATATCACAGGGTCATACAGAGCTGTCAAATAATAAGTCGTAATCCCCCTACATAACTTGTAAGATACTAAGTATCCTTAGACTGTTGACATGTTTCATAACTTAACTCAAATTTCTTTTGAAGGTTATACTCTTAGAGACAACAGTTTAATTTTGGCTAACTGAAGGAGACATTTATTTACTTTAATGCTGAAAGTTGCATTACTTTTAAACGTGTTTAAAAAAAGTTGAAAGTTGCATTATTGTCAATAATGAACATCACCATAGCCTGGGAAATGGATCAGAATTAAAGAGGGCATGTTAGCAATACCCTACAGGATAGAATACTTCACATTAAATGACTGGAAATGTATTATTTAGCTTACTGGAAATAGGCCCTGTCTGATCCTGCTACACTTATGGTATCTGGGAACTACAGGCAAAGGCCGAATCAAGGTAGAGGTGAAAACAGTGTAATTGGAGAGTAGTGGAGAGATTCACTTGGGTACATGTGGTAAAATGGACATGATCAGTCAATTAACCATTTGGAGGAGTAAAGTTAGTTACATAACAGGATGCAGTTAAGGTGGTATGGAGTGGAGTAATAAAAAAAGGAGAATGAGGAAGAGAGGGTGGTACATTATTTATTTGGAAGACCGGTTAAGGATACATCAAAGGAAGATGGGGATGGGTTGGTATTAAAAACTGGAAGATGTGGGAATAATAGTTGAAAGAAAGGTTGAGAGAAGGACATATCCAAGAGCAGAGTAGAAAAGAGTTATGGAGAACAGTTTGGAGGGCTCAGGAGGATATGGACATGAGGCTTTTGTGAGGAGGGAGAAAGGCAGGTTAATGATGCTGGAAGATGAGAATTCTTATAAGAAAGTGACTCTGGTTGTGTTTTTTGGACTTTTTTCTGGAGATTTATATTCTAATGTTAGGGAAGAAGTGGAGAGGTTGAGAAACACAGGGAATACGGAAGGGCTCAGAGTTAGATGCATTGCTTGTAGCAGACGTACAGCAGGAAATATCTCAAGGAGAAATATTTGATGCCACTACAAAACTAAACAGTTATGAAGTCTCTACAGAGGATGTCTTCTCTACTTATTATTATAATGGAAAGTCTGTATGGAGGATGTCTGCTCTTCATTCTCCTTACTTTCTAACATCATTAGAATGTCTTTCTCCTGCTATAGACCAGTAACTGGAAGTTTTGGTCAGAGTGTTCAGCAGTTTAATGGAGCACATTTACACTTCCATCATAATGTGAGGAAGCCACTGTAAGTTGTGTTGTCCAAAGGAAAAAATAGAGAAGGTCTTGCTACCTACATGCTAATTTCCCTAATTAATATGCATGCTAATATTTATGAGACGCTATTGGCAACATGGGTAGTGCAGGTAGATTTTGAAAATAGAAGATCAAAAGACCACTTGAGGGTCTTTTTAAGATTTTTAAATCAATGTAAGGTCAGGTGGTTGACTCTGCAGGGTTGGTACTATTTGATATAAAGCATGTATTTAATTTGATAGACTGAGACTTCATGACAAAAGTGTTGGAGGTGGTAGACCCAGGGAGAACATTTATCACAGGCATTATGGCATTTTACAGACTCCTGACGTTAAAGGTGATAGCAAATGAAATCCGGTCTATGACAGGAAAGGTAGAAAGTGAGACTATGCAGGACTCCCCCTTGTCTCATTAACTTTTCCTATTACATCCTGAGGTACTGGCCCAGAAGATCAGAGGAAGGTTGACAAAACTGCTGAAAGATAAATATTTTTGTTTTGTTTCGAGCAAGCACATTTGCAGATAACAGCATGGTGCTTTTCACCGATATGGAGAGAGAGGTCTGTTCATAAATAGTTTGTGGGAAGAAAATTCTTCAGTTTCACTCATTGCAACTAGTGGTGTTCTTGTCACAGGGGCAAAAACAAAGTTTAACAAGTTAGATCTGCAGAAAAAAAGAGAGGGAGGCATGAAGTGAGAGCATATTCCATGGTACAAAGGACATCTGAAATAGACTGTAGACAAGTCATCAGGTAATTAGACAGAAGTTGTAGGAGAAGAGGGTCTTCATTTGGATTGTAAGCATAATTAGAATGATAGTTTGTACTATAATTTATAAGTATCTGGACATATTCCTAATAGTTTCGGCTAGAGCAGAGTGAGAAATCTACTGAAATTCTTCTTGGGTTTTAACTGGAGAAGAAAGGGAGGTAAGATTGGAAAAGCAGGACTTGAGGAACAAAGCATGAAGGAGGAATGAGAATGCTTGATATTGTAGCAGGTCGAATGCTTCAAGATAGCTACAGTGGGAAAGGGAAATTGGAATGAACTAATTATTAAGAAGCTAAGAGGTACTGCACACATTTGGGGTCAAATCCGATAGGATGGTGTAAAGGAGACTAGTTTAGGTGGTAGGGGTGTGTGAGTGGATAAGTGGGGAGGAATGGAGAGGAATGGGACTAGAAGGTGAACTTAAGAGAAATAGGGAAGAGAATGGCAGAAGGATTTATGGGATGGTAGAAGTAAAAGGAGGTGGGTGGACAGGTTGAGGAAAGCAGACAATAAGGGATTATGGTTGATATAAGAGGAGCTCTTGAGGGGCATGATCAGGAAACAGTTGGAGGGGAAGTAACAGAGATAGGAACAAAGAAGGGATTAACAGGATTTTAAGGTTGGGTAGTTTTCATGTATTGTAATAAGAGTTATGTATTTGGACCTGTTGGGGGCTCATACAGTAGCAGCAGGTTTTCAAAGTTTAAAGGACCAATACGGGCAAATGATGAAAAAAACATATATTTTTTTATCATGTCATGAGTTACTGCACCTTCCAAAGCTGCTTGTAGCAACATAAGTATTCATTCCTAATTTTATTTTTTTACCCTTATCTGCCCATCAGGGCAGACTTCCTGATTCACTTGTTAAGCTAAATTTCTCCCATAATGCACTACAAGAGCACAGATTCTGAGAACAAGTTGTCCTCCCATTTATGTCTTGCCAGACTAGACTTCAATACGCTTAGAATGGAACACCTGAAAAACTGCCAAGTTTGAAAGTCTGCAGATCATGTGTTATTGACTGGTGGTCTGAACAGAGCTTTGCAGATATTGTTCCTACTGATATACTACACATTCTGTGAAAGAAACTTGCAAAACTGTCAAAATATTACTGAGTTAACAAGACTTTTTACAAAGAGCAGTTTTGCAAGTTTCAGTTTCTGACCAAGTTACTCCTCCCATTTCTCTTCCTTCAATGAGCTACAGTCTTACATTTCTAGCTTGGCTAGATTCAACTAATTAGTCAACTTTGCATGACAATAGGGGTCTATATTATGTGATCAAAGAGTTTACTCTTTGAACACATAATAATCAACAAATACACAGTGAATGCTGTAAACAGTGAACGGCCACGTTGGCAAATTTTTTCCTGGGGAAAAAATTCAGTTGGCCATTATTGGGAATTGCACTTTTCTTCAGTGTTGAGTGATCTCGGAGTTGGTATATTTAGTTAGGGGGGGTGTAGCAGGCACAGCCCCACACATCGGGGGAGCATGGGGGACATAGCCCCCACTTAATTATTGTTTTAAAGTTTTTTTTTTTTTTTTTACAGCCACGTGAATTTTTTCCTGAGGAAAAATTTTGCAGACGTGTCCATTTGCAGTTTACAGCCTTCGCTGTGTATTTGTTGATTATTATGTGTTCGAAGAGTAGAGTCTTTGATCACATAATATAGACCCGACAATATACATCAAACATATCACAGCCTGGTG
>NC_056741.1:669197924-669267924 GCF_019279795.1 Protopterus annectens | reverse complement strand
GTAGCTGTGCAGCTGAAAGTAAATATTTTGCAGGTTTATACTTGTGCATTTCAAGAATATGAGAATCTTTTAGTCATCTTTTAACTGCAGGCATTATATGTTTATTTTCTGAGTTTCCTAAATCCTTTGCTAGTTGTCTGTAACTTTTACAGACATTAAAGGGACCATGTAGGACCCTGAAAATACTTTCAGTGAAAACTATTGATCAAAAGTAAAAAGATCAATACATTTTTGAAACCAAAACTTTTACTGCAGACTAAGTCTTTCACACACTGTACAGAGAGCTTTATATAGTGCACCCACAAACATAACAACTAGACCCCTGCATCTTGTGTCAGTTATATACCCTGACCACAACCTCATTTGGAGAGAGCACTTTTAGGGTGGCCTAATGGTTAAGGTGTTTGCCTTACAAACACAAGGTGCAGGGTTTGAGTCTCACAAGGGATAATTGGCTAGGCTTAAAATGGCTCGCAAGGGCAGTTAGCTTAGTACTAACCTATGAACCTATAACCTATGAACCTATGACCAAGTGCAGGTATTTGAGTACATCACTATCTTTTCTGGCTACCATTTTATCAATGTAGGCATGGTCAGTAAATATAAACTAAATAAAACCAGTGCAATAAGCACAACAAATAAATAAATAAACAAGCTGAAGACATGATCAGTAAATGCCATACTCTGTCATCAGCTGTTTCCTTTTTAATCCTTAATTGGATAGCCCATTTTAAATACTTGCTTATAGTCAAACTGAAAATTGTATACTTGCATACTGAGCTTAAAACTTGGTAGATGATGTCAACCTTGACAGATCCATTTTCTGAATAAATAAATTAACCCTCGCCCTGATTAGCAAGATAGCTACAGTATGTTTGATTAGTCTCCATGTTGAGTTTAAGAAAAAGTATCAGGGCTTAACTAGAAATGCTTTTGTATGATTACTCATCCCCAGAACATTGAATTTTATGGGACTTGCAAATGATACATTTGTTTTTCGCACTGCCTGCCTTTGTAAGTAGCAGATCTTAGCAAAGTTAGATTAATTGGACTATCTATTATTTATTCAGTCTGTTAGAAGCATCAGAGTGAACATTTTTTTTATTCACTGGATTCTGAATTTTTGTACATTGTCTGGTGCGTGCGGAGGTCCTACATATTATGTTAAATGATTTAACATTCAAGCAGAAAAAGACAAAAGACACAGTCATCACAGAATTAATTATTGTACAATAGCGTTATTGTGTGATGCTGCAATTCTGGATGCACTTAACTCTAAACTTGAATTTTGAAGAAGTATGTGCTACAAGCAGAATTCACAAAATATTTTTAGCAGTAGTTTCAGTAAAGAACAGGTAGGAGGAAATGGCTTAATTGAGTTCCTGTCTTTCTGTAAGCAATCATCTTAATTCAGAAGATAGTGAAATTATATATCAATGTAAACATGCTATGATGGTGATTTTACTTAATTTGAAAATGTTATACCATTTCTTAGTTACTATTTATGCTTTAGCCATACATATTTAGGAATATTCTTATTCTGATATATTCCTCTGTCATTTTAGATGTATGTATCTACACAGTTTGCTGGTTTAATTTTAAAATTCAAGTAAGCAAGAAATAAACTGTCAGTATGAGAATTATGCTCTTTTAATTCTCTCTTTCAGTACAGCAATTAATTATGTGACTTTTGTCATGTTGAAAGGTTTATTGGTATATGTGAAATTATAAAAGCCAACATCAAAATAATGCCTTTTGTCTTGGAAAATTTTCCTTATCCTTTCAGCTTCATTTATGTCTATGTTAGTTTTTATTTTTATTTTTAATCTGGATATTTCAGAATGCAAATACACGTACAAGTTTATAAAATCAAAGTATGTAAACGCACACTTCTCCAACACCATTTAATCTATTTTTCTAGCAAACCTGACCAGATCCAAGTTAATTTGTAGTAGTGAGCTCACAGTTCTTAACATTATAGCGCAGTAAAGAAATGAAGCAATATACCATTAGACTATGATACTGCTACAGACTACAATACATGCATTCATCCATTGTGTCCAATACATGCTTTATTCTGTTCAAGATCACAGGGGAGCTGGAGCCTGCCCTTGCACTCACCGAGCATAAGGCAGAGAACTAATGCAGGATAGGATGCCTGTCCATCACAGGACACACACACACACACACACACACACACACACACACACACACACACACACACCTTGGGGCAATTTAGAGGATGGCTAATTCACTTACAGCATACTTTGCAGATGTGGAAGGAAACTGTAGCACCTGGTGAAACATGCAAACACAGCCCAATGGGATGACATGCAGACACTACATAGAGGGTACCTCAGTGATACCTGATCAAGTGAACCAAGCACTGTGAAAAATAATAAGGTATTTATGGCCAACATCTATATTTTATAATTGCAAAGTATAAACTTTAGCTTAAAATTAAATATTAACATTATATTATGAAGAATCCTAGTTCCATCAAATAGCCAAGTAATGGGACATTAAAATGGTTGTGTGGGGGGGGGGGCTGTGCATGGAGGCCCCATTCAACTATGATTTGTGAGGGGGGAAGGGTGGCAAACTCAAAGACAGCCTGGTCCCTGGGCAGTACAAACTCAAAGACAGCCCGGCCTCTGGGAGGCACAAACTCAACCTACGCTACTGAATCAGTAGGAGTAGGGCATGGAGGATGACGTTTGGAGGTCCTAGCAAACTATAATATTCTTTTGCTAAGATTAGAATATAGCCTGCCATTAAATGCCCTACTTTTACCACAAAACCCACATAATGCAAGTCATCAAAAACAAACTCTTAAGGTTCATCATCTTCTCCCTTCCCAGTGAACATCATTGCTACACATTAACAAAATGGTTACCATTTACTACAGGGTCTGGGCTGGGGACATATTTTGGTTGTCATTTCTTCAGTTTGAATTTGAAAGTAAGTATCCCACAATTCCATTTGGGTGGGTGGGGTTACATAATTATGTATGCAACTTTATGTTAATCAACATACATATTTGTACCTATTTTCATGGGCCTTTGTCCAGATTTTTTATGTTTCCAGGGTGAGAAGTATGGTGTAGTTACAGGATCAGCACATATTGCCCCAGTCCCAAGAGGGACAGAGGCAGACACCCTGTGTTGAGATAACGATCGCCCAGCGAATCATACAGATGGCATGTGGTGAGGTGCACTGAGGTGCTCTGAGTGCCATTAGGCAGGGTTCTGTTGCAAGGGTTTGTTTAAGTCTGCTAGACACATCTCTCCCACAAGCATGTAGTACCAACGTCACATACAAGGTTAATGTCCTTACATTGGGTTAGGCATCTGCTATGTCTCCTACAGATAGGCAACATATGCAATCAAGCAGGGTCACACACTGCCCCATATGCAAGGCACAGATCACCTCTATACACAGGTGACAATGACACTCATTCCAGATTATCCATATTGAACACATATTGAAGATGTGAAGTGACCTTGTGAGGGACCATACTGTTGTGTGCAATTGCCAGTACTGTTTTGAAAGGTACATCACCAAATGTCTATTGCACTCAGATATTGGCATGCTGAGGGAAGATGGAGGTTATGAGTATGTTAAAAATCCACAGTCGAAAGCACAGTGAAAGAAGAAATCAGTCAGCAATAGCGTACAAGTCCTTTAATTTCCGCTTTCGTCACAAGACTTCCTCAGAATGCAAAGAAACTCACAAACAACACTCTTAAATACTTTAACACTAATTATAAACAAATTAATCTATTTGACTTTTAAAAAAATATATATGTAAGATTCACATATGATGTTAACTTAATAAAACCCCAATGTTCTTATCTTTATTAATATGCAACTTCCTGTACTTTAAAAAACATTTAATGTTTATGGCATCGTTAAGACCTGGAAATTTATCAGATTTTAATCTAATCTGCCAAATTGTTTCACGTTGTTCCAAGTAATTCTTATAATCACCTCCTCTAAAGTCAGGACGTACAGTTTCTAAAACCGAAAATAAAATTTTTTTAAAAAAAGAGGAACAAACCTCTGAATGTTTAAAAAGGGCATTATTCTCACCCCTAGTTTTAATGCTGTAAAGGTGTTCCCTAATTCTAGTTTTAAGGCATCTGGTTGTCATGCCGACATAAAAAGCCAGACAACCTGAACATAAAGCAATGTAAACTACTCCTGTAGAATTGCAGTCAGCATAACCATCAACTTTAATTGTCCTGTCAAAAGTCTCAACTTTAATATAGGGGCCCTCGGAAATAAATCTGCACATGTTGCAAAGATGGCAGCAGTGCATTCCAGTTTTCTTAGTGCATAAATTAATGGGGGTATGGTTTTGAATTTCCAAAATTTTCTTTAAATTATTGTGCTTCCTAAAAACGAAAGAAGGATGGTCACCTAAAATTTTTTGAACGTCTCTATTGCCACTGATAATTCTCCAATTGTTGGCAACAATCTGTCTAATCTGTCCCCCATCAGAACTCATATCTAATGAGCACAAAATATTCTTGTTGTTGTCATAACTATGCTCTAACTTATTACCGGTTAAGTTAATCGTAGAGGGATAATCTAACAATGCCCTAAATGAAATAGAACGTTTGCTTAAAACCTCTTCCTTAATAATGTTTAGCTCATCAATACAGTAACCCCTTCTGCTAAACAAGGAAACAATAATCTCAAATTCATCAGTCAAATCACAAAATTTTGAAGTCATTCGACTAGCTCTGATGAACTGACCTTGGGGAATGTTTTTCACAATATGCTTGGGATGGTTGCTGAAATGGTGTAAGTATCCGTTAGTAAAGGTCTCCTTACGGAAAATCTTGCTATGGAACCTTAAATCAGAGGTATCCCAATACAGAAAGACATCCAAAAAATTAATCTGTAATCCAAAACATCCTTTGGTAAATTTTAAATAATCAGAAGATAAATTAATATCTGATATCAAAGAATCAACAGTAGCATAATCACCTTCAATTATAAAAAACAAATTGTCAATAAACCGACAGTATAATTTTATGTCATATTTCTGTTTTAAAATAGGCATTACTTCCAACTCCCACCCAGCCATGACTAAATTGGCAAAAGCTGGTGCTGCAGGGGACCCCATGGCCACTCCCTTTCTTTGTCTGTAATAAGTGTTTCCAAACAAAAAGAAATTGTTCTCTAAAATAATCTCAAGAAGTAATCTAATGGTTGAAATAGCGTTACTGGTCAGATTAAGATTCTTTCTAGTTAAGAAATCACATACAACGTCAATACCCGCTAAATGAGGAATACATGTGTATAAAGAGACAACATCAATGGTAAAAATGATGTGTCTCATAGGATCAAATCCATAATTTTGCACAAATTCCCCAAATTTACTCAGAAAGTGCCAAGAATCTTTAATAAATGAGTTTTCACCAGCCAAAATTGGCCCCAAAATACCATCAATGACAAGTGATATTCCCTCAGTAACCGAATGTGGTGATGACACAATGGGTCTAAGTGGAGGGTCTCTGATGTTTTTGTGCGTTTTGGGGATACCAAAAATCACCCCAATGTGCGGCTCCTGCACCATACAAAAATCGTAAACGTCACCACTAATATCATTTGTCATAAACAGAGCATATAATTCAGAATGAATAAACCTCACACGTCGATTGATATCGTACAAACTAATGCTTTCATACTCTTCAGTGTTGTTAACAATTTCAAGCATTTTGATGTTGTAGACACCTTGACTCATGATGACTATATTTCCCCCCTTATCACTCTTCATAAATCTATAATGATTACATAGTGATTTTAAATTCTTGAGGGCTAACTTTTCATCATGGTTTAAATTCTGGGTGACGTAATTTTTTCTATTCAAAACCTCAGTGATGTCATTGATACACTGTTCCTCAAACACTTTTAAAGTGTGATGTAATTGAGGGGTAAAGTCAGATGGTTTAATTAAAACCCCGTTTGTAGGCTCTTTATCTGACATATGGTTCATTAAATAAAACAAATTCAATTTCCTTGTGAATTTTTTTATATCTATGACAGTATTGCTATAATTAGCCCTAGATGTGGGTATGAAATTTAAACCATACTTTAATACATTAATTTCCTCGTCAGAAAAACAATGATCGGTTAAGTTGATAATGCTAAATAAATCCAGTCTTTCTTCTATGTCTCGTCCCCCGAGGAGTTTGAACCTAAGAAGGTCCGACTCCTGGTTAGGACAGTGTTCCTGCTCTGTTGACAACTCTTTTTGTTGAAAAAAGAAGAAACATTTGCAGTAGCTTGGATGTTAGTCACAGTTTTTGTCTTTGGTCTAACTGACCCGTCAGTGTTGAGGGAATCCCCATCGGCATCTTTACCATTGTCGATAATAGTCTTGTCACTAATAATGTCATTGACACAAATATTTCTTGAACTATTATCACTAGATTCTTTTACAAGAAGAGAATCAATAGTGTTAGCCTTTTTCTGTAATGTAGGGAAATTGTCCTCATACACGAGCACTTCTCGATCATTTAAACGTTCAGGTTCACTAAACCCGGAACCAGCAGTATTGAAATGTCTTTTGCCCCAAGTGTTTGAAACACCAGAACGCGAGTAATTCACCTTTGTTGCTGTCGCGTTCCCCCTAATGGCAAAATTGCTGTAAGCATTATTACTTTCATAAGATGTGATGTCACGAACCAACTTGAGCTGTTTGCGGTTCGTGACTTCAGTTGTGTGTTGCTCAAGTTCATCAAAAAAATCACACCCATTCAAGTCGCCAGTATATTCTTTTAATTCCCCTTCTATAAGGCCTATCTCGTCCTTTAAAGCAATCATTTTAGCACAATTGTTATCGATGAGAAGCTTTAAAAACTCAATACCAGCATTGTTAAAGAAATTAACCAAAGTCTTAAAAAATGGTGTATTGACAGTAACCCCATTGGGGCATTTAAAAAATCTCAATCCTTTAGGTACTATACCCAATTGAATACAGCGCCTAAAGTAACAATTTTCCAAATCTAGAGAACGATATCTCTTTAGCAATTTAAGCAAAAGCCCACGTTTGTTATTAAACTCCGCAGAATTAGCTGAAAAATGTGGTTTACCTGATGTAGAAAACGGATTCCTTATTTCATCCAAAAATGATTGTACCGTTCTACAACCAGCACCAACCACAGTAGTAACTCCTTCACGCGAAATAGACGTCGCTTTGCGGCAATAATCCTTATCGCGTCTGTCAACCTCAGCTGTTACTTCTACAACGGTGTTCAATTCATGAAAAGATGAATCCGGGCTAAATGAATTGGCGCCACTAACGCCAATAGATGTACCATCAGTACGCTGTTTAACGTTGCTTCTTGCAACCAGAATTTTCAAGGAGCCCTGTATGTCCAATAGGGTAGCAACTAATAAATTGTTCATGGATTGATTATCCGATGTCGGTGTAGCATGAACCGACAAATTCATCAATGCTTCATCACCGGCTTCAGACATGGTGTAGAAAAACCACACAACCAAGTAAAAAACAATAACCAATAGAATAAAAATCCACAGTCGAAAGCACAGTGAAAGAAGAAATCAGTCAGCAATAGCGTACAAGTCCTTTAATTTCCGCTTTCGTCACAAGACTTCCTCAGAATGCAAAGAAACTCACAAACAACACTCTTAAATACTTTAACACTAATTATAAACAAATTAATCTATTTGACTTTTAAAAAAATATATATGATACTAGGGATGAGAATAATGCCCTTTTTAAACATTCAGAGGTTTGTTCCTCTTTTTTTAAAAAATTTTTATTTTCGGTTTTAGAAACTGTACGTCCTGACTTTAGAGGAGGTGATTATAAGAATTACTTGGAACAACGTGAAACAATTTGGCAGATTAGATTAAAATCTGATAAATTTCCAGGTCTTAACGATGCCATAAACATTAAATGTTTTTTAAAGTACAGGAAGTTGCATATTAATAAAGATAAGAACATTGGGGTTTTATTAAGTTAACATCATATGTGAATCTTACATATATATTTTTTTAAAAGTCAAATAGATTAATTTGTTTATAATTAGTGTTAAAGTATTTAAGAGTGTTGTTTGTGAGTTTCTTTGCATTCTGAGGAAGTCTTGTGACGAAAGCGGAAATTAAAGGACTTGTACGCTATTGCTGACTGATTTCTTCTTTCACTGTGCTTTCGACTGTGGATTTTTATTCTATTGGTTATTGTTTTTTACTTGGTTGTGTTATGAGTATGTTACTTACAGGTCACTGTGTCTGCAGCTATGGCATATGATTCCTGCCATACCACTGTAAAGACATAGTGATCTGAGGCACATTAGGTGTAAACCTATGTGGCCAGGTCTGTGTGGCCAGTTTTTTCACCCCTGAGTATGTACATCACATGTTGTGACTGATGTGCTACTTACCAGGTACATAGTTCTAACTGATGGAACTGATACTACATGTATAGTTGCATGGAGTGTATGGCCATGACTATGTCAAAATGCTTGTATTTGCAATACCCTCTAGCAGGATAATGGCATACCATGAGTGCTCACAATATGCAGGCATCAGCCACCATTGTTAGCCATAGTCAGACAGTAGTCATGTGTATTGTGGTTGATTGTATTCCAAGCAGTAGAGGACCCAGGACTGCATCCTGTTGAGCACTGCTGCTGACCGATCAGCTATTGGAGGTGGATATCCCTCTGTTGCATATGTGTGCCAGCAATGGGCCACTTAGTGACCCCTACAATGACAATATCATGGATGCCTAAGTGGGTGCTTTGTAAATGTTGCTTGTGCTGGGGCTATAGTCAGATGGCTTGGGCAAGTCTAGGGGGTTGTATGCCCTGATGTGCCCTCACCCAAGTCCATGATGACTGCCGTGGAAATGTCCACCACATGTAACAGTCATGCTCCCCTTCTCACACATATACACTGTATACAGTCAGCTGTGTGTAGAACACATATATGACTGCTGATCAGCTCCATGATGATCGTCCCTATGGGCATATGGATATTGATATTCAGAGAAAGAGGTGTATAGCTATGTTGTTCAGTGGCTGCACCACCTCTGTGCAGGGATATGACAATTGCCATTGACCACTCAGCTGGTGTGCAGCCAGTAGTGTCAGTATGATAGAAAGGGTGCCCCAATGGTATTACTAATGGGTGTCCCAATGGTGTTAGTAATCTATGTCAGATCACACGTGGGATGCAGCTTGGAATGTTAGCATGTACAATAGATACAGTGTATCTTCTGATGAGAGGCCAGTTATGAACTGCTGTGTAAATCTGGAAGTTTTGGGACAGGTTGTAGGAATGTCATGTGTCACATATAGTGGGGACAAGGCAGCGTAGTTGATGCAGACAGTGTGGGTGTACAGGTTAGGTATGATTCCAGACCCATCATATGTGGTATCATGACATATGAGGTCACCAACAATCTGGGCTTGTCCTTTGAGGTCACATATGTAACTATACTGTGTGTTATGGTTCTGCTTTGTGTGGGTGGTTACTTTTGTCACTTACCATATCTACTAAACATCACAACAACACTATCTGCTTCTTTTAGCAGAGGAGGGAGTTACTCCTTGTTAGGGGGAGGCATCATCATCCCAACTTGCACACAGCACTGTTCACCTGTTATTGTACAGCCTGCTAATAGTAGTTGTTCACCACTCAGGTTTGCTGAGCCACGATGAGCCTGTGTCCCTCCTGTCATGTACAGGCAAGTTCATGCTGTTGTAATGCTGCTGACATAATACATGGGTGTAGCGCTCTGCATACTTGCCTGTCCCATCTGAAGGGGGAGGTGCAGTCATGCTATGTCATCCATCCCATAGGAAATAATAAATGGTTATCTTGACATATATGTTTGTATTGTCTGCAAGGGGGGGTATGTGACTGTAGTTCTGAGGGGACTGATCTATCACAAGCTCCCACCAGGGAGGACCTCACATTGCGGGTGCTGTACTGGTCACCAATATTGGTAAACACATGATGCACTATGTTGGTTCCCTGTGTGGGATTGTCACAGCATGGCTGCAGGGCATTGTAGGTAAGGATTTGGACCATCCTTTGGGCAAGTGCACCATAGCATGATTAAGCAACACAGTGTGTACATATTACACTTCCCTAACATGTATATCTGTGCTCTGAACAGACACTTTTTAGTACTGTCTTCTTGCAACATGCTGGGAGTAACTGAAACACTTACTTGCATGGAGGACAACTTGCATGTAATGCTAAACAGTGTCCCCAGATCTTTGGGTCATGTCACCTGAAATTCCATGATAGGAGTTAGCCTGGATAGGACCACTGACACTGTTGTACATCTAGTGAGACTGGATCAAACACTGTTACTTTCACTCAAGGACAGATCATGTCTGCCAACTGTGACTGGCAGAGCACATTGACTGTTACACTATGCAATAGATGTTGGACATATGACTCAGTCAACCAACTATGCCCTGACAAAGTGTATGACAATATTAGGCCAGCAGGCTTTGCTGGAAACTATGTACATCATGTAGAGAGTGTTATGTCAGCTGGTGGATAGGCAGATGTTTGACAGTCATACTTTGGGAGATAACATCAGGAGACATGCGCTGCAATGATGCCAGTCACCAGTGGGGTTCACCATCCTCCATTATTGGCATACCCCGTCTATGTATTCCCTCCCTGCAGTCACAGCTACTGTCAATGACCTCTGACAGAGTACATTAGCAGGTGATTGCATATTGGTATCTCTCACAGAGTCCCACACAGAATCAACAGTTATCCAGGATGGCCTACGACACAGTCAGTTATACCTTGAGCCACTGACAAAGACTAAACACCAATGACTGCACAATACTACCCTGATGGAAATCATCCACTCATGCAAAATATTGTAGTGTCTGCACCCTGCACACAATTTAACCATTACACATGGAGTTATGGAGACAAAGAGTAATGTATCCTTTGACTCTAACTGGCTGTTGAAATGTGGGGATGCATTCAGTGTTGCACAACCTACACTGACAGGTTTTGGATGTAAATCCCAGACTGTCACTGCTAAACTGAATATGCAGTCATCACAGTGTGCAATGGCACCCTTGCTATGTCACTACACAGGCATATTGTACAACTATAGCAGCCACATCAGTTCCATGGTACACCAATACACAGCATATATAACTTGTGCTATGGATTCCGTGTCATGACTGTACATGTGTATTCTGTCTCCTAAATGCTTTGGAGGGGATGTGTATGGCTCCATACAGGGATGTGTTGGATCCTACTGTGTACCTCCTGCATATCCATGACAGGACTAACACATGTCACATCTGTTATACACACCTCCAACATCGCTGTGGTATACATAGTACATGCTGCAGAGACAGGTATGTAACACAGGCAGTACACTGTACATGTCACAGGCCCCCCCCCGTGCATGTGAAGCACACATATGCTGTGAAACAGCATGTGCAGGTTACAAAATAGGATGCAGAACATGACAATCATAGCTGGTGTCAGGCAACTGTCCATACTCGACACTGGATATTTGTAGATGGGTCATCTCCATCATCAAAGCTTGTAGATGCATGTGTTACCAAAACCATGGTGACACTTATCATGGGTCGCAGACTTCATAGATTAAGGATCCCTGAATGGTAAAATATGTTTTTTGTGATTGTAATAAACTTTAATAATAAAAAATAACAAATAAAAATATAAAATAAAAAATAAACCAAGAAATAAAAATAGTTAGGTTTCCTGTAAACATACACACATATATATTTATATATTTAGTGAGTAGAGTATTTGTAGTGTCTAATAATATGGGTTGAAATTGTTGAATGACTTCAGTTTAGTAACTAGTTCCAGGCTTTTTACATCAATGTTTAGTGCATCACATATTTATATCTATCTCATTGTTTTCTTGTTTAAAACATATACCTTTAAGAAAGGTTGATTGGGTTGTCAAACACTTATTTTAATTAAATAATTGAATAATTGTTTTACTTTGTGGCGCCTTGTTTTGTATAAAAGGAAAGCATTTTATCATGATTTTTATTCTGAAGAAGGCTGTTGTAGTTAGCCGAAAAGCGCTTCAATAAATTTGTTGTTGGATTCACCTGGTGTTCCTGTGTCGACTTTCGTGGATTTTCTGTTTTGTTTCTGACTTCGTTGGTGGAATCCTTTTTTACTCTTAGCAGATGTGGTTGCTGACCTACATCCATGAGGCCAACGCTCAACTCCAACCAGATGTTCCAGCACAGACAATGTGCAGTCCAAGACAGATGCAGTCTCAGTCCCCCTTCTGTCCACTGCATCAGTCAACTGATCCAGAATGTCCCCAGTGCGGTGTAGGCAGTCACAGATGTCAGACTGTACTGCATCCATAAACTTAAGCATAAGTCTGGTGTTCCTTTCAGAACATGCCTGTGCCTCCATGATGGCCCAAAATATGCACCGAATGACCCATGATGTGACACCTGCAACAGATGGTGGATGGGCAGCAGGCCTCTTACAAGGAACCCTGTCTAACCTCTTGTGTGGAACATCGCCAGCTCTCTGGCTGTGGCCAGTGTCTACACTCACTGGTGCCATAGTTACCACAGTCTACTGTTCAATGTCCTCACCCTCTGACTGTCCAATATCCGTGGTCTCCAGGGATTGGGTATGTGTGGGCATATTGACTGTGTGTGGTGACAATGAGGGAAGAAGAGGGATGTAAACCTCTTTGACAGATTTAGTCCCTGCAACCCCCTCCTGTGCCTCACTTTGGCTGCCATCATCAGAGACACTGCATCAGCATTTGAAGGGGAGGGGGACCAATCTCCCCCCTGGTCACCTGTGATGAAAAAGAATAAAGCAGTACATGAATACCTGCACTATTGTGTACAAGAAATCCACCAATATGAATAATAACAAATGCCCATAACTGGTTTAGCGGTCCAAGCTTTTCTTCTCTGTTTTTTTCCAAAAAATACTTCCTCAGAACAAAATACACAGTCAGTTCACAACCTTTATTAAACTCACTTCAGGTAAATTAAGTAAAACTTGCTAGTAAAATTTACCTTTTAATTAGTCAATATTGCACTATATTTAATAAAACAACACATAAAAACACAGTGCATCTGTCTTAACAAATATATTGAAATACACGTTTCACTGCCTAATGTATATTCCTTTCAACCTTTTTTTTAATATGCATTTTAGAGTAATTGCCTAATTTGAACCAGGAGGCTTATCTGCTCTTAACTGTCACTGCCAAAGTGTTTCTTTTTGTTCAACTATATTCCTGTGATTACCCCTCTAAGATCCTTAGGTACCTGTTCCAGAATGGTAAATTAAGACAATCTATCTTGTTTGCACACAAAATTATGTTTACATAGGGCATAATTCTGGCCCTTAATTTTAATAGAATATAAATATTCCTAAACAAAAGAGGTCATGCTTACAAGGAGCAGGACCATGACCTTGGCCAAAACCTGACAGACCTGTGAAAAGTTGAGGGTGAGGTAATGTCAGTAACAATGCATATTGCAGCACAAGGGAGTACATCCATGTATCCCACATTTACAGTAACTACTGTGTTACTTGTATTGGTCACATTCAGAGTATGACAGTACGACTGAGGTAACCCCTCCCCAAGAACAAAGACCTGACACTCAGGTAAAATTATGTACTGCCTGCTACAATATTGCAATGCTGATCACATTAAGCCTACCTGCACACTCCTCTGCTGTGGAAACTGTGGCACCCACCTCCATGATGTGTGGTCTGATGGATGCCTGGGAGTTGTCATGTGTGCTTAGGTTCACCAGGAATTCCTCATTGGCTGAGAGTGGTTATTGTGCTGCAGGCTCTCCACTGGTGACTGCAAGATACCTAGCTACATCTGCTGCCCTTTGTTGTGCAGCATTGCTCATGTCCATTGCATGGTATTGAACCTGCTCAT
Source organism: Protopterus annectens (assembly GCF_019279795.1). Classification (NCBI taxonomy): domain Eukaryota; kingdom Metazoa; phylum Chordata; order Ceratodontiformes; family Protopteridae; genus Protopterus; species Protopterus annectens. The sequence continues at coordinate 669,253,973 of NC_056741.1, read as the reverse complement.
ATGTCCTGCCATGATAGCCCATGCCATTCACACCATGGACAAGGTCTGCCCACAATGCAGCCCACTGTTCCTTGGTGAGCCTCCCCTTGGACAGTAGGATGTGATGATGTTGCCTTAGTCCTTCCAGTATAATTTAATTTTCTGCATCAGAGACGGGTGCATGGCATTTATTTCCAGTGTATTATTGTGCTTTTGGATTGATTAAAGTCTGTTCCTGTGGCTCGTGGCTCCTGGTGCTTCTGTTTTCTATTGCATGCCATTTATGGTGCATATTCTTGAAAGACAGTAAAAGAGGAACACATTACAGGTTCACATACATGGAAGTTCACTATGCAGAGATACACCAAAGTCAAAATGGCTGGCACTATCCACTGTTTGCTCACACATGTCATACTCCACAGTGTGCAAACATACTATGTCATGCTCCACAGTGTGCAAACATACTAAGTGTGTGGGTACAATTGAGATAGTAACAAGAGTCAGGCATTCCCATGTGTGCCATGACAGATACTGCTGTATGATCATACACCCAACACTCGAGTCTACTGTGGTGTATCCACTATGGGCAACCCCTGATAATATGTCTTAGGAACAGTGCCACACAAATAGCAATGTGCTATTACAACCATTATAAAGGGACAGTCCAATGAAACCAGTGTGCCACAATGACTAAAGGCAATGTACCCTTGCTGTATTGTATGTCCTGTGTAGGTGTAAGACAGCAGGAGATCAATGACATGTCATTATCACAGGTTTAAGACTGGTTTAATGCTGTAATCCCTATTCTCCATAAGTCTATTCACACATCTGCATCCTGTTGTACACAAAATCAGTTACATACCTGATGGAGTGCAGTACTACTCTGTTAATATGTGGTGATAGTAAAGTGTTCACAAAGGTGTGCTCTGTGGGAGGAAAGTCTCATACAGAATGGTTCATCTTAGACAGCTGCTTGCCTTTTAACCATGCTTCTCATCAGCAGGTGATTACCTCTAAACAAATCTGTGGGTCTGTAATGCTAATTGCAGCCAACACACATGATTTGCTGTATCATCAGCCAATGACATGCAACCACTGTATAATATATAAGGTCTTCATGTAGATTAAGGCCCCTTTCTGATATGTTGTGCTGGGCATTACTGGGGTGAGGAGACTACATCATCGCAGAGGGTATGTCTCTGTAGCAGAAATCATTACATAGAGATTTCTGTGCTACAGGCTGCAGCTGCTGCTGCAGGCAATAGACATAGACATAGAGTGTGAACACTTTGGAGGACAACAAGCTGTAGGAGTAACTGTGGGAGCTGTGTCAAACATGTTGTAGAGGCAGAGCCAGAGTGAAGCTACCCTTTCCACTCCAATTAGGGCATGCATTTAAGGTAAGTATTTTAGGCAATGGTATCACTAACAGAGTACTAGGCAATATGTTTGGTGTGTCCTTGGGTAAGATAGGGTATAAATATAAGAATATGTCCACCATTTGGGCAACTTCCAGGCTATGTATTACAGTCTGGTAGTAATTTCCAACATGTATGAGGACTGGTCTTGTTACAAGCAGGCACTTCCAATGTGTATGTTAGCTGTGCAGCTGTGATAATCTGCATAGTGACTTTGGAAGGATTGTGTGGTGTACTCTGATAATAGTGGCCCTCATTTTCAGTACTTGCATTGACATTCTGTGTGAATATAAATTCATGCATGATGTGACACTTTATACACATATAGTTATGCTATAGGCATATGTCAAGTCTGTTCCTACCTTCAGGCCTTTGACTTCCATCAGTGAAAAGCAGACATGTCATTTGAAAGGCATTGTGTGGATAAAGAGTGCATGACTCAGTTATTAATTGTGGCCTTCACAATACTGCAAATTAACTTCTACACACTACTGGATTTGAACCCAGTACTGTGTGAGGCAAAATATACTGTTTGCAAAGTGATTAACAGACTGAGCTACTGACTCACTGCTGCAGGAAGTGTATTTGCAAGATATATGTGCACACATACAGCCTGTGATGTACATTTTTTGCATCCATCTAAATGGATGTACAGTATGTGTGCACTAGGGTCCCAGTTAAATATGTTTTTTGCCATTAATGCCTTACCAGGTGTCTTTCTATATGTTGTTGATAAAAGGACACATGTACCTGCTATTGCAGGCCACACTTACATCCATTATTATGTCTTTGGCTTTCTAATGGTGTGCTATTGTACCAGAGTTCAAGATACTATCCCATTTTTTTCCATTACTTTTTATTCACATTTGTGCGGAGTGGAGCAGCATGCAGCTTTGCTGAAACATGCTTAATGACTGCAACTGGCAATTAGTATGTTTTGTTTAAATCACGTGTTTTAACTAAGAGTTGTGTGATGCAGTAGGTTAATGCAGTGGTATGTAAATGTGATGGTCATGGGCTCAAAATACAGGACAGGTGTTTATTTTATTACAAGTATAAAAACACATATAGCGAATATAGCTCTATTTAGCTGAGCTTAGTGAAGCTGTATGATGTGGTGCTGCATGCAGCAATGTGCTAAAAAATTATAAAGAAAAGAAAAATGGGGAGATAGGAAAGAGGTGAAATCGGGTGCAAGCAGGGAGAAAAACATAGTGAAAGTCAGGAAGGGATGTGCAGGAAGGGTTTAGGAAAGAACCATAGATGTTAAGTTGTCTATCTCGCCTTCATTCTTGCTGGATGGGTTCGGAGCCGATCCTCGGCTCCGACTCGGCTACTCTAAAAGCTCGAGAGTTAGTTCCACCGGCTCGAGGCTCCCCTATATCCCACAATGCTAGGCGGTAACTCCTCAGATCTCGTTTGCCGCTACAGTGATCGAGGTGCTTTTCAACCTGCTCGTCAGGTTAGTTTAAAATAACTAGTTGTATTTTAGATAGACCCCTTTTAAGTTAGCTTTTCCTCATAAATTTAAAAGTTAAGTAGTTTCCTTCCTTTCTATAGTCCAAGTTTCCCCTGTTATTTCCTAAATTTACTAAACTTATTCCCTTGGGCTTTAGGCCCAGTCCCTCCCTTCCTAGTAGTTGGAGTGACTGTGTTTTGTAGGGATTTAATTTTTCTAAGTTAGTTACTAATTTAATTTAAATTTTAACAAAGTGTAATCGGTGTGTGTGTGTGTGATTGTGTGGTTACACCTTGTTTTTTCTTTGGACATGTCTAAGGAATCGAAGGTCTCAGGCTTTAAGAAGTGTGACTCGTGCTGTCAGAAGATGTCTCTGACAGACGGTCACACTTCTTGTGTATACTGCCTGGGACCTTTGCACCTGCAGAACTCATGTGCTGTTTGCCATGGCTTCAGCCCTAGAGTCCTGCAGGAGCGTAAAAATAAGCTCATTCTTAGGGGCTTATTGAAGCCTGAGGGTCCCTCGACTCAATCCTCGGGGAAACCCTCGAAGCCTCCCAGACCTTCGCCTCCGGTCTCTGAGCCGTCTTCTGGGGGTCCAAAGGCTGTTCGAACATTGGCTCCGGCCGGAGCCGATAACTCTCGAACTCATGTCCCTACTATTTCCTCGGCTCCGGCCAAAGCCGAGGAAGACATCGCTGAGTCGGCTCCGATCAAATTGTCGGAACTGACCTCCAGGAAAAGGTCCCGATCTCCATCTATCGGCTCCGTTCATTTGGCTCCAGCATCACCATTGCTGTCTGAACGGAGCCATAGATCTCACTCCTCTAGGTCGTCGAGACTATCAGATCATGACCTTCAGAGGGTAGTGAGTCGACTTCTTAAGTCCGAGGCACTGTCCCAGATGCTTCAAAGTCTGACTCAACAGTCGAGGACTATTCCCATTACTCAAAATGTTCCTCCTCTGACTCTTCTGAGTTCGGAGCCGGGGCGGCTCGGACCCGAGACTGTGGTGGCATCGGAACCGATACCTTTGTCTTCGGTGCCGTCGTCTGCTCCGATGTCTTCCTTGGAAGAATCTTGGTGCCGGACTTCCCTCGTCGGCTCCGAGGGGGCGAGTGGCATCGGACCCTTGTCTGACCCCGCTCTCCCTCTCGGTGCTTCGGCGCTGGTGAGTTCGGCTCTGACATCGGCCTCAGAGCCATCACTGTCGGTGCTGGGGGAGGTTTTCAGCTTTTCGGAGCGGAGACCTCTGGCTCTGCCTGATAGGGGTGCCTTCGAGGTCATGAGGAGCGTGTTAGAACCAGGTTCAACTCCACAGTCGGCTCCTTCTGCCCCTCCCTCCACGGTGCCTCCGGTGATTTCTGCTCACTCTCTCATCCCGGACCATAGAGAGCCAGCTCCTTAAGTACCCCCAGTGGGGATCTCAACCTCTTCCGAGGCCTCTCCTGACCCGGTGGGGGAGCCCCCTAGGAAGAGGCAGTGCAAGAGGAAGCACATTGACTCCCCTGAGTCTGTCACCTCTGACACTGATTTAGAGGATTCTGGAGGGTCCCCTCATTCCCCCTCTGAAGATGTCTCCTTTGCAGACATCCTCGAAATCTTAAAACAGAGGGGGAATTGGCCAGCCCTCAACCCTTCAGAGGATGAATCGGTGTATCTTGAGGCATTTGGTTCTCGCCCTTCCACGTCCTGGGTGTCCCCTCCCTTTGACCCCCTCATGCAAGTGGTGGCAAAGAAGGCCTGGGCAGCTCCTGACTCAGTGGAACCCACCCCCAGGAGACCATCAAAATTTATCACTGCCCCCAAGGACAAAGAATTTTTAACCAAAGGCGTCTCTGTTGATGCTATGGTGGTGGCTGCGGCCACCAAGAAGGAGTTAGCTGATCCTTTGGTGCCTGTTCATCCTCTTAACAAGGAGTCTAGGTTGATGGACAGGTAGGGAAGCGGATGTTCTCATCAGCGACCTTTACTATGCGCTTGCTGAATTACCTGTGTCATTTCACTCGTCTTCAGAGGGATTTGATCAAGGAAGCGAGCGAAATGTTAAAGGACCCAACAGCTGCGGGTTTTCAGGATAGGATGAACTCTCAGCTGGTGACCCTTAATTTATAACTAACTCCTCCATGCGCCTCCTTTCATATGCGGTGGATGGAGCGAGTAGAGCGGCAGGTACAGGTGTAGCCTTGCGTCGGCACGCCTGGATGCGGCTATGTAACTTTGCAGACCCTTTCAAGGCATCCTTCACTAATTCCCCTTTTGATGGATCATCCCTCTTTGGTCCTCAAGTGAAGGAAATCCTGACTAGGTGCGAGACTGATGGCAAAACTCTCTCTGCCGTCGGAGTCCGTTTTTCTACTCCTTCTAGGCCTTACCCCAAAGGCCAGAAAGGGGGAAAGATGTGGTTCCGCAAACAATCTCAGGGAGATTTGCCTGACGCACAGAGTCGATTCCCCTCTAGAGGCAGAAGGGGGAACAATAATGGTAGATGCCATCCTAGAGGCAGAGGGGGCCCGCAGAATCAGGGCAGTCGAGAAACCTTTTCCGACAAGCCCTTCCAGCATCCCTGAGGTGTTGCCCGACTGTCCACCTTTGGAGGCAGTCGGGGGAAGATTATCTCTGTACCCAGAAGCCTGGCTATCCCTAACTCAAGACAAGTGGGTACAGTCTATCATTTCCGAAGGCTACAGAATCCCATTCCTTTTCATTCCAAAGCAATCCAAAAAATCCCTTCCAGACATTCCACCCAGTCAAAGGGAGCAAGCAGCACTAGAAATTTCAAAGCTGCTTGCAAAAAGAGCCATTCAACCAGTTCCAGCAGACCAACAAGGATCCGGAATCTACTCCAAATTCTTTTTGGTTCCAAAGAAAACAGGGACTGGAGACCCATTTTGGATCTCAGCAACTTGAACAAGTTTGTCAAGAAAACAAAGTTCCAGATGGTCACGCTGCAGTCCATTCTACCCCTTTTGGGGTGGGACAACTGGATGTGCTCAATAGATCTCCAGGATGCGTATTATCATATCAAAATGAGTCGACGCTCCAGGAGATTCCTCCGCTTCAGGCTGGGAACCAGTCATTTCCAATTCAGGGCCCTGCCCTTTGGTCTCACTACAGCCCCCCGAGTGTTTACCAAATGCATGGCAGTGGTCGCCTCTCATCTGAGACGACAAGGATTCCAGGTGTTTCCATATTTAGACGACTGGCTCCTTACAGCCCCCACCAAGCATCTATTGCTTCTTGCCAGAGACTACACCTTTCACACATGTCAAACACTAGGCATTTCAATAAATTACGAAAAATCTGTCTTGTCGCCTTGTCGTGTTATTACCTTCATAGGTGCAAATCTAGACACAATCAACATGTCAGCCAGACTCACAGAGCAGAGAATAGCAGACATACACAGACAGGTCTCTTTTGTCTTGCAGAGCAACAAAGTCAAAGCCAGACTGATCCTGAAGGTCTTAGGGATTATGGTGGTGGCCATCCCTCTTCTACCATTAGCCCGCTTCCATATGAGAATTTTACAATGGATGCTCTTCACACAATGGTCTTTCCAACGACTTCCAATGTCCCATCCTATTCGGATAACTCAATCGTGCAAAAATCATCTCTCTTGGTGGATCACATCTCCCCAGCTCCACCTAGGGAGACCTTTCGTCCCTTCCCCTCCGGTTGCTACAGTGACAACGGACACCTCCCTGATCGGGTGGGGGGGGCATTACCAGGGCAGGACGGTCCAAGGCATGTGGCAACCTTTCGAGTGCCACTTGCACATAAATGTCCTAGAGATGAGAGCAGTGCTTCTAGCGTTGCAAGCCTTACAAGACTCTCTTCCCAAGGGAACTATAGCAAATTCAGACAGGCAATATGTCTGTAGTGTGGTACATCAACAAACAAGGCGGAACCAGATCTTACCCCCTATGTCGAGAGGCACTCAGACTGTGGCAATGGGCGATTTCTTCTCAGCAGTTTCTGTTAGCAACGCACATTCCCGGGAAGTCCAATGTGATTGCAGACAAATTGAGCAGAGCTATTCTCATGCCTCACAAGTGGTCTCTGAAGAATTCAGTGTTGGAGAAAGTTTTTCGAAAGTGGGGCCGGCCTTGCTGCGACCTTTTTGCTACTCCCCAAAACAGCAAGTGCGACGATTTTTTCACCTTCTTTCCCCAGCCAGGCCACCCCAGCAGAGACACTCTAGTACACAATTGGCCCCAGGGACTTCTGTATGCTTTTCCTCCCTTCCCACTGATATCTCAGCTGACACAGAAAGCCATCGCTCAGAAAGCTTCCATGATCCTCATTGCCCCTTACTGGCCTCAACAGGTTTGGTTCCCATTTCTCCACTGTTATCTGTTGGAGCAACCTTGGCATCTGGACCCAGTTCCAGACCTCTTGACCCATCAGTCAGGTCAGTTGCACCACTCCCTTCCTTCTCTGAACCTCACAGCATGGTTCCTCCAATTCCAACTCTAGCCAGGCTTCCTCTAATATCTCGCTCAGAGATATTTTGATAGCCTCTCATAAATCTTCCACTCGGAAGATTTATCATAGTAAGTGGAAACGTTTTTCCTGTTGGGCACAGTCAAAGAATATAGATCCTTTCACTGCTTCCATTCAATCAGTTTTAGACTTTCTAGCTGAACTTTTCCACTCAGGTTCATCCCCGTCTACCATCAAAGTTCAATTGGCAGCAATTTCGAACTTTCATGTTGGAGTCTCAGAGTCCTCCATTATGTCTCACAAACTCTGCAAAGCTTTTTTAAAGGGAGTTTTTCTCCTCAAACCACCTATCAGGGATCTTTCTCCTCAATGGGATCTCAATTTGGCTCTAGCGTCCTTAATTCTTCCCCCCTTCGAACCTGCGGCTTCATGTTCAATGAAGTTACTATCTTGGAAAACACTCTTTTTAGTAGCTATCACTTCAGCTAGAAGAGTCTCTGAACTCCATGCTCTGTGTAGTCGACCCCCTTACCTTGTGTTTCATAAGGATAGGGTGTCCTTACGTACTAACCCATCCTTTTTGCCTAAGGTAGCTTCACTGGCAAATTTGAATCAAACCATTGACCTTCCTGTGTTCTTCCCTAATTATTCGAACAGGTCAGAACAAAAATTACATTGCTTAGATGTTCATCGCCAACTTAGGTACTATTTAGACAGGACCAAACAATTCAGGAAGTCTGATCAACTGTTTGTTTCTTATGCAGAAGGTAGAATGGGCCTTCCAGTTTCTAAATTATCTCTCTCTAGATGACTTACTTCGTTGATTACCCTTATGTATGCGATCAGACATCAACAGTTGCCATCCAAACCCAGGGCTCATTCAACTAGAGCTTTAGCCACATCTATAGCTTTCCAAGATAGGCTGCCTATTGATTCGATTTGTTCTGCAGCTACTTGGGCTTCTCTCCATACCTTCATTTCTCATTATAAGTTGGACTTGGCCTCTAGGGACTGAGCCAACTTTGGTTCCACTGTACTCAAGAGTCTGTTCCGATAGGCCACCCGGGACAAGGTGCTAGGGACACGGTCCCATCCAGCAAGAATGAAGGCGAGATAGACAACTTAACATTTAGAAGTTATGTACCTACCATAACGTTCCATGTTAGTTGTCTTCTTCTCGCCTTCTTTCTTGCGTCCCACCCTCCTTCCCCCTAGCCTGGACAGACCTAGAGGAGTTTGTTTTGTTCCTTTATGGAATTTCCTTGCTGGGCTTAGCTATCAAACAAGATCTGAGGAGTTACCGCCTAGCATTGTGGGATATAGGGGAGCCTCAATCCGGTGGAACTAGCTCTCGAGCTTTTAGAGTGGCAGAGTCAGAGCCAAGGATCAGCTCCGAACCCATCCAGCAAGAAAGAAGGCGAGAAGAAGACAACTAACATGGAACGTTATGGTAGGTACATAACTTCTAATTATCCATTTCTTCTACAGCAACAACTGTGCACTTTGACAGAATTTGTACTTGACTTTGAACCTTCAACCCCAGAGAGAAGGGTGAGGGCAACATAACTGTGTTGTCTAGCCAACTGGTCCAAATTACATGTATCCTGTGGGCACACGTGCAGCTATGTATGGGATGATATATTTTGTTTGGGACAAGTACCCATTTTTTTAAGGTGAAAATGGAATGGTGGGGAAGGGACATAGGTACATGTGGGGAAGGTAAGTTAGGTAGGTGAGGATGAATTTGCAGACAGACAAGAAAGAAAAGACAGCAGACAGGGGCAGTGTGTGACACATGAGGGGGGGGTGATCACCTTCAGTAGGGAGGGTGTTGTGGAATCCAAGTTGCAATTGCCTCTAGATGGCAGCAGCATGACTCACATCCTCACCCATAGGACTTTCAGCTCTGCTCCTTCACTGTCCCAAGGGTGGCAGTGCTGGAGGCTGGGCACTGGGGGTGAGGCTGCCCAAGCTGGTCAGCCAGAATGCCCTCAATACAGCGCAAGCAGTGGTCAAACCCACAGTAGACTATCCTGCACACCAAGACTGGCAGAACATCCTGGTTGAGAACATTCACTCCATCACTGCTCCAAGAGGGGGGGCCAGGCCTCGATTTTTTAGGCTGTACTACCCGATGGCACAGGTAGTGCAGGGACAGCACTGGGACACCACTGGTTTGGGTCAAATATGTGCTGGGACCTGGTGCTACAGCCGGTTGAGGCAAGATAGTTGGATCAGCCAGAACTGGCCTACCTTGATGTGATGTGATGAATATAACCAAACAATGTTAGTATTAACAGAATGGAACATCATTTTAATTAATTCAAATACATAGTAATGTACAGTATGTGTAACACGACAGTAAATAACATAGCAGTCAGTACGGTAACAGCATGCCAGTAAGAAGTAAACCATAAGGGCAACAAAATAGTTAGTTTACCAAAGTATGTTAATAGTGAATCATAATAACACATAACGCATCACATTTTGCAAAAATATAGTTAGGTTAACTACATATGTTAATATTAAATCATAATAATAAATAACAATGATAAATAAATGAAAATAAGGGGTAGGGAGAGAGAGATATAGCTAGTGAGAGAGAGAGAGAGAGAGAGAGAGAGAGAGAAACAATCCATTACTGACAATGCAGACTATATCCCTGAAAACACTGATAATAAATTCTCTACAGGGACGCACTGTCAGTTCTGATTACAATGCCTACAATTCTCCTATAGCTGATGTATCATGTACATACCTCTCAAACTGTTAGCATGGGTCAGTATGGGCCAAGCAATTTTAGCAATAACAAATACAGGTATACAACTACACAGAAGACTTTTACCTAATGTAGATTTCTAGAGCTACCAAGGTGTTCTGTAGACAGATTTGGGAATACAATGCATTCCAGGTAATCAGTTTATGGTTATCCTGTAACATACGGATTAGGCCGTGTTAATTAAATTACATGAAATCATGACACTTGAGAGGCATGTTTGTGTACAGTACATTAACTAGAAATCTGTCATGCCTTAGTTAGCAGGCATGGGAATAGAACCCTATAGCTGTGACTGCAGGGGACAATTGCAAAAAATTTAACTTTATTGGTACTGCTGATAACTGTCCATGAAATGTTAGCACAATCATATCTCCTTATAACATGGGTTACCTAAACCATATACCACTTCTTCCTGGAGTGGGAGAAAATGAGAGCATTATGTGACTGAATTCACTTTACATTCTAGAACTGTTACAGTGCTATACTTGATTGCAGTGACAGTAGAACACACATGCATGGTGTACAGCCGTATTGCATATATTGAAACAAATTTCTTTAGGAATCAACTATGCTGCTTAACACTTTATTAATATTGGTGATAAATGTCTGTGAAATGTTAGCACAATCATATCTGTTCAAAACATGGGCTACCTCACCCATATACCCTTTGTTTCTGGAGTGGGAGGAAAAGACAGCATTATGTGACTGAATTATTTTGCATTACAGAAATTTTGTCTGATGAAGTTGGGACACAGATCCCTTCGAAAGCGCTCACAATAAAGTTGTTTTAAATATATGCTGGTCGGTGATTGAAGATGAAACCTACATTTGGATACATTTGCTGTATTGTGTTTTTGAGCATTACAGAACTATTATAGTGCTATGCTAGACTGAAGTGACATTAGAACACACATGCATACTGCATTTATTATGACACATTTCTCTAGCAATCAACAATGCTGCTTCACACTTTATTTGCATTGTTAATAAATGTCTATGAAGTTCACGCAATATCTGCTCATAGAGTGGGGTACCTCACCCATATACCTTTATTACCTGGAGTAGGAGGAACAAACAGCATTATGTGACTGATATTGACCTTGAGTTAGCTTTGGACCATACTATGAGTTAAACAATACAGTTTGCAGGCCATTTGTTTTGCATTGTACAGCTATTACAGTGTTACACTTGACTGCAGCAACCTTATCATAGACAAGTAATATGGCTCTACAGTAGTGGTTATGATATCACAATCCTGCTGTACACCATTTTGCTTACTGTTATTGGTATTGCTTATTGTTTATTGCAATACAGTTGTTATCATTCATTTATTGCACTACAGTTCTACATGCCCATTTATTGTACAACAGATTTTATGGTGTATGCTTTATTGCAGTAAATACTTTACTCTTTATTGCTTATTGCACTACAGTTAGCATAATAAATCCGTACAGACCACACTCATGGTGCAACCTGGCCAGGTGCCTGGCATGAGACTCAACATTGACAGCCCTCTCAGCTGCAGCTGTTGGGAGAGAAGCACACTATTATGCATATCAGATTTGCAGACATTCAACATGCATATTTTTAAAACAGAGGAAAACATACTTACATATGTGTGGGACTTTCCCAGCTCCAGCTTCTTGGACCTAAGTGTCCAAGGTTCCCCACTTTCTCCTCTTCAGATTGTCATAATGGTGATAATACTGCTCACCTATCTGGTATATTCAAGTAACACTGGAGAGTTCTCTGGCCAACCAGTCCCAGGCCTCTGGTTTACATCCTGAAAACTACCCTGCAGCAGCCTGAGTTCATGATTCTTTACCAGGAGCCCACCAAAGACCCTGGACTCTTGAATACCCCATCTCTGTTCCTGAAAGTGTGCAGCTTCACCGGCACCTCCTGCCATGTCCATAGTCAATTAGACTCCAAGGAATGGAGCAGAATTCTCACCTATTTCACTTTATATAGGCTGTTTCCCACCCTTACATGTCATTGAGCTACATTCAAAAAAGCACTGTGTTGCTTAGCAGCATGCAAACCAGCTAAGTGCAACTAAGCAGTAAGTAAACTCACACAACTGAGGTTTTAGCTCAGCTCAGTAATGGGCAAACAAAAGTAGCCATTAACATGTTTGAGCAGTGCTCAGCCCAGCACAGCAGTGCCATATTTCACAAATTTGTCTTTAAAATTAAACATAGATCATAAAGTAAATTATAGACATCTCATCACTGTTATGTAGTTGAACCCAGGCCCTACTAAACATTAGGCTGTATGTCTACCAACGTAGCTACTTGGATATTATAAGCAGTAGTATAACTTTACATATACTACTAGACTACCTATTAGCATTGCTAAGCAATGCAGCATGCCATACAAACCCACTGAAATAGAAACAGACATAATTAATTACATCCAGTTTCTATTTTTAGATGCCATCAACTATACGCATGAGTGCCACAAGGCTAAGTGACACTCAACACTGCACAGTGCAACCAGTACTTAAAAAACAAACAGAAAAAAATATCTATATATACAAAATATGTATAAAACATCATTATGATAATTAATGTCATCCGGTTTCTATTTTTAGATGTCTGGCAGATGTCAGCTGTCTATATGTGTGCACAGCTTAGCATTGCTGCACTCCACACCAAGCTGCACAATCATAAAAAATTGGAAAATATGGATTAAAATAGAATATTACACATTTGACCCAGTTCACAGCATTTCAACAGTAGCAGCGAGCAATACAGGCCATCCACAACCATGGGTAGCCTCAACACTTCTCCCTACACCGATTCAATAAACCTGTTCCTATGGTCTCCCTTGGCAGCATGCCATCATTAATAAGCATGTAATGCTGCCAAGGGGGAACTGTGGCTGTGTACATGGATACATTCCATGTAGGCTCTACATGGTGTCTACATGGAGTGTGTACAATTCTGGGGGATTTCTGACTCAACAGATACGCTAACTATTTGTGGATGGCCATATATACTGAAAAGTTTATGTGGTATGCTATACCATGGTAAGGACAGTTTGCAAATCACATTAGATGAAGATTTCATCCATCATCACCTGAACATGCCAAAACAGAACCTTACAGATGATAAAACAATGCAGAGTATATGAGAAATGATATACTATTGAATTAAGATAACATGTTAGTATTAACTATCGCCATAGTAAAGTCAGCCTGTAGACACCATCCATCAACCTAATAGATGCACACATAGAGAATAGCTGGAGTATGGGAGAAATACAAGGACAGATGAGCATAGACCTAGCAGTGTTTTTTTAATGACACATTAGTGGTCATGTATTTGTCCTGTTATCATGATTAAAATTACATGCTGTGTAGCATGAAGTGAGTGGCATAAGGGTAGAGAAGTCTTAGGAGATGGACAACAGTCTTTTGACAAGCAGACCAAGGTTAGCTTAGTATGTGATAGCAGTGGGTTTGGATGTCACTTCAGATATTAATTTTGGGTAGTAATCAAAATATCTCCATGGAAAAGAATAACTTTTGCAAATTGTGATATGCGGGTGATTAAACATATCATACACATACAACATCACACTAAGAAATTATGAGAGATGCATCTGCAATCAAGCCCTTGAAGCTATTGTCAAATAAATCTTCACACTGCTGATTTATGTAAACACTCCACAAACTAATTTGTGTTTTGCTACATTCAGCAGTCTGCATAACTGTCAGAGTAAATGTTTTAAAGTACTGCCTTTACTGGTTTAACTCTATGTTCCCTTAGGGCAAAAAGTTTAAGCAACATTGTGGGAAGATAACCAGACTAGTACGTCTGATAGCAAAAACTCACAGAGTTTTGCCATAGGACATGAAGAGCCATTCACCATCACTTGGGATTGCTGTGTGATGCCAAACTCCACGCAAATGCAGGGGACAAAAAGTGAAGACTTTATTAGGAGTCATTTCTGGCCATGTGTGTGGTGTGTGATCCTATTTTTGACCAGAATAAAGGTGTGAACATGAGGTAGATAGGAAAGTGGTGAAATGGGGGGACAAGCAGGGGGAGGAACAAATGGGGAAGTAATAAAGGAATTTGCAGGAGGGAATTAGGAAAGAACCACAGCTATTAATTTCTTTAACACTGTAATGTGACTATGTATAAAAATTGGATTAATTTGGACTATCACAACACAAATGGGTGACAGAAACACAGTCATGTTGTATAGCCAATTGGACCAAATCAAGTGTGTCAACAAGACACATATGCAAAGTGGAGAGCTATGTATGGGACAATTTCTTTTTTGTGGGATAGGTGCCCATTTTTTTTTTTGAAATTCAAGAAGAGAGGAATGTTAGGGAATGGACATAAAAATGTGAGGGTCAAGTAGGTAGGGTAGGTAAGGAAGAGGTTGCAGACAAACAGAACAAAAAAGACTGACACAGGGATGAAGACAGACACAAAAGGTTGGGGGCACCATGATTAGGGATAGGTAGGAGACATCGGAGGCACATGCCAAGACAAGCATAGGGAACAGTGAGAATCTTGTCCTTACCTTCAGAACTGTCATCAATTTCCCCTTCCTTGGTCCCCTGTGGGATTGCTTTACATGGGGGTAATGTTTGCATTCTTGGATCAACTACTTCAGACGGCTTAGTCAGGCACAAGTGCTAATTTCTAATACCTCACACACCCTGGCAGCTCCTGGCAGGTGATATAATTTCCAACTCTAGCAATACTCCAGAGGGTACCTAGGCAACAGCAGCCAGGTTGATGCTACCTGATGTGGATGGGCCAGGTAGTGCAGGAGCTGCAGAGTCAGTACCGCCATGTGGCATCCCAGATGTGCTGGATGTTTATGCGACAACTGATAGAAGGGGGACAGGCTGAGCCACAGTGGCTGGCCTATTCACTGTACTGAAAAACATTTTGTTTTTTGGCAGAAAAGTATGATGTCAGAACAGTGTAGTTACATATAATTTATAAGAAAAGGAGAGATAAGGGGTGGGGTGAAACAAAAAAAAAAAAGAAAATATATGATTAGAGCCATTATATGTCACATAACTTATTTATTACAATAACTATACATTTATTATATTAGTTATACAGCTTTTCAAATGCAAAATAGGAGCGTGAATTGTAGCAAGTAATCCTTGCAATATGCAGATATTGCATATATGCTTTTAAACATAGTACAGATTAAATTAGCAACATGGCATTAAAGCCAATTTTGCTGGAATAAAAATTTGAAAAAAAATATTTTTGTAATTAGAATGCATTTGTTACTTGTGTGAAGCAAACCCACCAAATGTGAATACACTACTCAGCTTGCTTAATACATTTACCAAGAGCTACAGAAGAAAACATGCATGCATGCTTGCTTTTACATTTAAGATCTGTATGCTTAAGTTGCTAGTAATGTGTGGAAGAGCAATAATTTTAATACAATTGTAACACTACCAGCCCAGCTATCTGGAATTTTATAAATAATTATATGTTATTTGTGAATATTGATATGATTTATACAGAACTGTATGTTTTGTACTGAGCTTCAGGAATGTAACCACAGCATAGTCTGCTGGAACATAAAAGATTAACTTGCAAAATTTCAGAATAGTTTAGGTTTAGTTACTTTATATCTGGGCCATAAACTAAAGATACTATCTCTCAGCTTCAGTTCAGTAGCAGACACAATGTCTAGAGCTAGACATTTTCTGTATTGTCTTGGAGAAAGTAATTACTAGGCATAAAATGCAAAAGTGTTTTATTGTTTTATGACTTTCAGTTCTGAGCAAACATCTGAGAGATATGTATTTCTCACACAGATATGTTAAATTCTGTTAAGATTCTACTTAGCCTGGGAACTGAAGTCAGGTGACAAAGAGTGATGCCTTTCAAGCTGGTAAAGCAGTAATATTTGATATTGATTTGGGAACACTCTCAGAGAGAGAGACTGTGCATTTTGTATTTTGTCTTGGAAATGGAAACATCCACTCATCATCACCATTTGCATTTGCCTTGCTCTGAAAGTAAGTTCCTTAGGTCATATTAACTCTTTTTATATATAGAAAGGGATATAGCATAGATTAGTTTAGATGTTTTCTGTATTTATTTGAGATTGTCCTGCAATGTTGTTTTAAAATACAGGCCACTCCAATAGCCTTGCTTGGTCAGACTACCATTTGGATAATAGTAACATTACACAGTAGGATTGGACACCCTTTGTAAGGGCCTTATAGTAGTTGACATGTGGGGATTGGTGCAGTGGAAACTACCTTATAGTCTGGGCAGAAGGAGGCATAGTCAGTAAACCTGTGCCAGCCTTCTGCAGGTGTGTGTGTGTGTGTGTGTGTGTGTGTGTGTGTGTGTCTGCTATTTGGGCAGGGACACAGAGCACTGGTTGGACAGATAGGATGCTGGAGGTCTTGGCTTGGCCCCTTTGATGAGATCTTAACTCTATAGTTGTGCCAGTGGGGAGTCTTACTGGGGATCTAGAGAAAGTGAGAGAAACCATCTCCAGACTGAGTGTGATCTCTGTGTGCTGTGCTCTTAAGGGAAATTGCACTTAACTCTGTGTGTACTTGTAATCCTCTCATTGTGTACATCACTCACTGTTGCCAGTGGTGAGGACTGAGGCTTATTGATTACTGGGCCAGTGCAGGGGTGTCATAACAATCATGTTCATTTGTGCTGCATACATACTCCTTCCTTCTCTGTGTCTTTCTAATCTTTCAGTATGCACCTCCCTGTTTGCTGAAATTTCCTGAGCAGCTGGGAAATAAAGGAGAGAAAGAGATATGAAAGCATTATGCATACCAGTCTTGGCTATCTCAAGCTTTCCATATCATTTAAAGTTACTGTATCTGTATACTTACACAACTGTGGGATATCAGCAGTCCTAATCTCATCCACAAATTGGTTTAATTGTGCCTGCTTGCACCATTTCAAGTAATTATAATGGTACTTACATTGCTTCCTAGTGTGTGATATGCCAGTTACAGTAGAGACAGCCTTAGCAAGACTGTTCAAAGCCTCAGCCTTTTACTGAGACCCAGTATAGTCCCCCTGCAGCAACCTGTGGATGTAGTGGCTTATGAGGAATACAATAAATATTTTTGATTCCTCCACACCCCACTTTTAAGCCTTGAATTGGGCACCATCTTTCCCAGCACTTGCCATGTCTACACATGTCCCCCAACAACAGTAAAAAAGTGTTTTCCTGCCAATTTGTGGTATCATGTTTTATGGCCAGTGCACAAATCTGCACAACCATACCAACCTCATTTACACAATGGTGAGCGGAGAGCAATATTGCCAAACATAGAGGAAGGCAGTTTATGATAATGGAAGTATAATGTGACAATTGGCATTAATTTATTGCATGTGTGCTGCTAGACCTGACAACAATTTGTCCAGTGGTCACGCTGATATATCAAATGACTTGGTTTTTAAGATTTGAATGTAGAGGGATCATTTGTATGACTTGACACATATTTTGTGGGGCTTTATGCACTAAAAAAGTAATTTGTACAATGTGGGAGTCAAACCTATGTGAAAAGGGAATACACATATTTCCACATAGGTGTTTTTCCTCATTGCCACAGAAGAAGTGTTTGCCAAGGATGGTTATTGATAATATACACCTTAAAAACTGAGTGGTGTTACACTTCAGTTAACCACATGTGTGACATGGCAAGGTCCTGGGTTATACATTCTCAGGTGTGATGCAGAAGTAATGTGTGAAAATACACTGGGAATGTATATCCTTATATTACTTTCAGAGTAGATTAAAACAATCATGTTCATTTGAGTTCTGGTTCAGACCACATAATACACTCTGTTTTACAGCTATATTTGTGTTAGGGGAGGTGTGCAGATGACTGTCAGTAAACTATGAAGTCCATCCCATGCCTGAAAATGCATTTATAATTACAGAACCATAATTGTCATACTACACCAGTTACATATATAGTAGAGATATGATACCATGTGTATGCTCAGTCAACTTGCTGTATATAAATATTGTTATGTAACATTATCTTTAAATTATTATTTGTGTTAAAAATTACTGTTGGAAACATTAATAAAACTTGGAGTATGCTGGTTTAGAGTACTGTCTCACTTGGATTCTGCCCATTAACTTATACCTGACGCCACAGGGAAAGCTAGGCAGCAGGTGTATTTTTTACACACAGTACTGTCCGGATTGCTATTGGCCATGCATCGCTGCTTTGCCTGTTTGCACAAAGGAAGATGAAACAAGTACCACTTTTTTATTTTCTTCACAATGAATCATGTTTTTGCACAGGTGTGCAATACGTAAATAATACAGGCAAAAGAAAATATAGATTACTTCTGTTAATACTCATTATGATCATTCCTCAGTATAAATAGGTCTACATATCTTATCTGTTGTGTGCCTCAATGTCTTTTCACCTTGTGCTACACATACAGTTGGGTCACAGGTGTAATTTCTGCTATCATCCAAGATGCTGACTGCTGCCCAAAGCATCTTAGTACTTCCTAAGGCATCTGACATTAATTTTTAAATATTTATGCTTTTGACTATGTTTGCACTAAGCTGTAAACTGTGCAAATGTAAAAGCCCCCCAAAAAGTTGAACACATGTTAAATAATTACACAGATCTGGATTTGAACTATCAGAGTAATGAAATTACAAAACACAGTTGGTGTGTGTTATCTCTCTCTTTGCCACAGACACAGCTTTGCAACAGCAATCAAATCATGTGTATACAGTAATTTACATTTCCTCTACAATATTAACAGGACATATACTTTTGCATTCGTAGATGGTTGTACATGTGTGCCTTACATATTTAGTGGTATGAGTGATCACACAACCATTTCTGAATATGTTTGCACAAATGCAGCTCTGTCATCTCTTTGCATTGCGTTCATTCTTCCTTTATCTCTGCTGTAATCTCAGACATGCAGTCTATAATGCATTTTGTATCATTTCCCTTTAAATCTGTGATAAAAATACATGACAGTGAAAAACAGTTTTCAGCAAATGCAGGAGAGTTTTGCTATTATTGATCAGATATCATAAAATGTGTGGTGGCTATTTCCACACTTTGTATAGCGGTGCTATTGTGTATTCCTTTTCTCTCACACTAATCATTCACAGTTGCAAGCCATTAGCAACTAACAATGGTGCAGAGCCTACACTATGTTTATATTTGCTACATGAAGTCAAAAGTTTGGTATTCAAAATTTTAATGACTTCACACCTGATTTGCACCTTCACAGTGCTCAGAGGGCTGAATCTATACTATAAAAATGTAACCTCCTAGCTAGGGAACATGAAGGTGAAGAGACTTGTGTATCAGAGAAAACAGAAGATTGGTATTCCTTTGAAGGTGATTGCTCTGTATAGAAGGCTTATAATTTGGCTAGGATATGCTTATATTATTCAAGAACATTCTAAATTTTGTTAAATGTCACAAAAATATTAATACATCCAGCAGAAAAATTGACTTTTATCTGTATTCACTTCATGTGAAGTTGTTCTATCTCGCCGTTTTGTTCTTACACATGGGTCGGAGCCGATCCCTCGGCTCCGAATCGGCCACTTTCAAGCTCAAACTCTCAGAGAAGCTGGAGACCTAGTGTATATCCCATGATGCTCTACTGTGAATCCCCAGATCTAGTTTGTCGCTGCAATGGATCAACAGCTCGTCGGAGGAAGCTCAGGCCAGTGATTTAAAATCTTATATATTAATAGGAATTTTGACTAAACTTTGTTTTTATATATTTAGATTACTATCCTTATTATAGTATTAAGGTTATTACCTGTTAGTGTAACCTTGTTAGGACTTTTTCTAAAAGTTTTTCTTCACGGCTTTAGGCCTCTTTTTTCTTGGGCATGACAGGGCTCTGTCAGCTATTGTGTGTGTGTGTATTATCTTATATATATACCTAGTGTTCATTATATAGTCAGTGATAGTTTAATATTAGAATATTTAGTGTGTTTATAGATATATATACATATTATTCTATATTATTCCATAGGAAGTTAGTTTATACTAGTTGTGAGTGTAGTTACTAAATTTTTTGGACAAGTTAAATTCAGGGACCTGAATTTTTTCTTAAAAAAAATGTCAGAAAAGCAAAAGTCAGGTTTTAAAAGGTGTGAGTGTGGTCAAAAGCTGTCTGTTACAGACAATCACTCCACCTGTGTTTACTGTTTGGGCTCAGTGCACCTACAAGAGGTGTGCTCTATCTGCCACTCCTTTAGCACCAGGGTTCTCTTGGAAAGGTGGAGGAAGCTGGTAGATAGAGGACTCCTAAAGCCGGATTTTGATACTACTTTAGACAAGGCTGACCTTTCTTCCAATGCTTCGAAGGGGTTGAAGTCTTCCAAAGGATCCTTGTAGCCCAAGTCATCAGCTCCGAGTTCCTCTGGTGTGGTTTGTACATCTGCTCCACAGGCCTTGGAATCATGTATCGAACTTCTACCTCGGAGCCCAGTTGTGGAACCGATATTGGAGACTCCTCAGTCTCCAGTTCTTCAGTTGGTGCCATCTTCGGCTCCTTCGACCCATCTCCCAATGCATTCTTCGAGGCTTTCCGATGTGGATCTGGATTGAGTGGTTAAGAGGCTCTTAGAGAACCCAGCCCTGGCCAAAATGCTGTTTGCTTCGAGCCAATCGGCTTCGAAGCCTGAAACCTCAACCATAATTTCTCCACCTCCTCCTCTGAAGCCAAACGAGCGTTCGGAGCTGGGGCAGGCAGAACCGATGTTGGTAGAGCCCTCGGAGCTGAGGTTTGATCCACTTCCCTCGGCTCCTTCGACCTTGATCTTCTCGGTTCCGAGCGGGGAATCTCGAGGCCGACAGTCCTTCGCTGGCTCCGGGGTGGAGAGTCAAGCCGATACTTCAGTTCTGATCCTTCCACTCGGGGCTTCGGCACAGGTGGCCTCAGCTCCATCCGTGAAGGTGAACGGCCGAGGTACCAGATCTAGTGCAAATAAAAGGAAAAACAGAATACTGGTAAAAGTGCTTGGACTTGTGTTTTCTGTGTTTTGCTTGTGGTTCAAGAAGGTGTTTGGCCTCAGCTCCATCCTCTGGATTGGAGCATGGGGTCTCAGCTGGGAGAGAGCTGCCAGTTTCTTCATAGCCGACAGACTTCTCGGACCGAGATTCTGGTGCCTTCGATGCCATGAGGAAGGTCATGTCTGCTAAGACTACTACCTCCTCGGATCTATCTTCCCCTCCCCCTAAAGGGCCTCTTTCTACCTCTTCCCCACAGATCCTCACCAAGCATCGAGATCCAGGGCCTCAGGTATCCCCATTGGGTGGCCCCTCCTCTCTAGGGACTTCACCGGATGCTCCCACCAATGAAGTACATAGAAAGAGATTGCGCAAGAGGAGGCACTTGGATTCCCCACAGGAATCCCTCACATCAGATACCGACTTGGAGGAATCAGAAGGGTCCCCACGATCCCCCTCAGAGGATGTGTCATTTGCAGACATATTGGAAATCTTAAGGCAAAGGGGTGATTGGCAGTCCCTTGCCCCTACTGAGGATGAGTCGGTCCTCCTGAAGACCTTTGGATCTCAACCATCCACCTCCTGGGTTACTCCACCCTTCAATGAACTGATGGAGCTGGTTGCTCAAAGGGCGTGGGAGTCCCCTGACTCTCTGAAACCGGTCCCTCAGAGGCCCAACAAGTTTATTACTTCCCCTACAGATAAGGCCTTTCTTACAAAAGGAGTCCCGGTTGATGCCATGGTGGTGGCGGCGGCCACCAAGAAAGAGGTGTCAGAAACCTCTTCTGCTGTCCATCCTCCTAATAGAGATTCTAGGACGATGGACAGGTATGGGAAATGCATATTTAGTTCTGCGGCATTTTCCATGAGATTGCTCAACTACTTAATACATTTTACCTGCCTTCACTGAGATCTCCTAAAAGACTTGGGAGATACTCTCCAGGGTAACACAGCTGATGCAGTCTCTGAAAAGGTGACTGCACAACTCAACACCCTTAATTCAATAGTAAACTCATCCATGAGACTCATCTCTTATGCTACCGATGGATTGAGTAGGGCGGCAGGCTCAGTGATAGCTCTTCAGAGACAGTCCTGGATGCACCATTACTCCTTTGTGGAAGCCTTTAAGTCTTCCTTCATCAATACCCCATTCGATGGGTCCGCCTTGTTCGGACCCAAAGCTAAGGAGACTCTTACTAGGTGTGAACAAGAAGGAAAGACTCTGTCTGCTGTAGGAGTTTGTTTTTCCACTCCAACTAGACTGCACCCCAAAGGGCAACGAAGTGGGAAAATGTGGTTCTGAAAACCCCAAGGAGGTTTCCAAAGCACACCTACTGATATCCCCTCTAGGGGCAGAGGAGGGGGCAAAAATGGGAGATGCCGTCCAAACAGCAGACATGGTCTGCAAAACCAGGGCGACAGGGAACAGTTCCCTGGTAAGCCCTATCAATGTTCCTGAAAGGAAGCCCGGCTGTCCTACTCTGGAGGCAGTCGAGGGTCGCTTAGCTTTATACCCAAAGGCCTGGCTAAGCATCACAACAGATTCTTGGGTAAAAAGCATCATTGCCAGAGGTTACTACATTCCTTTTACAAAAACCCCACCCATGTGTACAGAGATCCCAGACATTCCACCCAGTCTGAGAAAACTAGCAACTATAGAAATCCAAAACCTGCTAGACAAAAGAGTCATCCAGCCAGTCCCGGCAGACCAAATAGGATCCGGAACTTACTCAAGGTTCCTTTTAGTTCCAAAGAAAACAGGGGACTGGAGACCCATACTAGACCTCAGCAAACGCAACACCTTCATCAAGAAGGAAAAGTTCCGGATGGTCACGCTGCAATCGATTCTCTCATTCTTAACAACGGGTAATTGGATGTGCTCTATAGATCTCAAGGATGCTTACTACCACATCAAAATGGACAGATCATCCAGGGATCACCTGCGTTTCTGGCTGGGAGCCAGTCATTACCAATTCAGAGCCCTGCCCTTTGGTCTCACCACAGCCCCCAGGGTGTTCACCAAATGTATGGCAGTGGTCACGGCTCATCTGAGACGATTAAGATTCCAGGTGTTTCCATATCTGGACGACTGGCTCCTCACCGCCACCTCCAGGCATCAACTAATTCAAGCAAGAGACTACACCATAAACCTTTGTTCCCAGTTGGGCATAACCCTAAATTTTGAAAAATCTGCATTATCGCCCTCGCAGCATATTACATTTATAGGGGCAGAACTGGACACAGTCAATGCAAGGATCAGGTTGCCCCAATCAAGAATCGTATCCCTAAAAAATCAGCTATCCAGTCTGTAGGTCCTGAACAAAGCTCCTGCGTCCCAGATACTGCAGCTTTTAGGCACAATGGCAGCCACACTGATAGAAGTTCCGTTAGGGCGCATGCACATGTGAATACTCCAGTGGCTACTCTTTGTGCAATGGTCTTACCAATGCCTGCCCATGTCACACGAGATCCGGTTAATGAGTCTTTGTAAGAAGGATTTCAATTGGTTGTTGAACAGTGACCAAGTAATAATCGGGCGTCCCTTTGTTCTTCCCCAACCCACAGCCACAGTGACCACGGATGCTTCCCTGATAGGGTCGGGGGGCTTATTTCAGGGACAGACTGTCCAAGGCACTTGGCAATCATGGAAACACACTTGCATATAAATGTCCTAGAGCTGAGAGTGGTGTTCATGGCATTGCAACATTGCAACACTTTCAAGGTTTTCTCCCTCTGGGTACAATTGCTATCCAGACAGACAACATGTCGGTAGTCTGGTACATCAACAAACAAGGGGGAACCAGATCGTATCCCTTGTGCCGGGAGGCCCTAAGAATTTGGCAGTGGGCTGTATCCACCAGACACTTTCTGATAGCAATGCACATCCCAGGGTCATCCAACGTGATAGTGGACAAGCTAAGCAGGGCCTTCCTGTTGCCTCACGAGTGGTCTCTCAAACAACAAATGGCGGAAAAGATTTTCAGCAGATGGGGCCAGCCTTGCTGCGACCTATTTGCATCTCAGATGAATGCCAAATGCAGCAGCTACTTTGCCCTTTATCCCCCACCGGGGAACAAACCGAGGGACACGCTCATACACGATTGGCCCCCGGGCCTCCTATATGCCTTTCTGCCAATACCCCTAATTCCCAAATTTATACAGAAAGCCAAAAGTCTGGGAAGGACTGTGATCTTGATAGCCCCGTCGTGGCCTCAACAAATTTGGTTCCCCTTCCTGTGGAAGTATCAACTGGAAGAACCATGGATCCTGGACCCAGTGCCGGATCTTCTGACTCACTCGTCGGGAGTTCTTCATCCCTCCCTCACCTCCCTAAAACTGACAGCTTGGCTGCTCCAATTCCCAAATTGGCCAGGTCTCAAAATTTATCTTCTGCGGTCCAGCATATTATAGTTTCCTCTCATAAACTATCTACCAGGAAGCTGTACAATAGCAAATGGAAATGATTTGTTCACTGGGCTTCTCAACATGACATTGACCCTTATGTAGCACCTGTCCATATCATCTTAGACTTCTTGTCTTCCTTGTTCCATGATGGCACAGCAGCTGCTACAATTAGAGTTCAATTGGCTGCTATTTCCAACTTCCATGTAGGGTTTAACGGGTCTAACGTCATGTCACATTAGACTATGTAAAGCATTCTTAAAAGGAACCCACCATCTCAGACCACCTATCAGGCATCCTGGAATTTGAATCTAGTTTTATCCCAATTGATGCTCGCCCCCTTCAAACCTGCTTCATCTTGTCATTTAAAGTTTTTGTCTTGGAAAACTATATTCCTGTAGCAATTACATCTGCACGTAGGGTCTCCGAACTTCAAGCCTTGTCCACCAAACCCCCATATTTGATTTTTCACCTGGATAGGGTCTCCCTCAGGACTAACCCTACCTTTCTTCCCAAGGTTGGTTCAGAGACTAACTTAAATCAGTCCATTGAGCTCCCAACTTTCTTCAGACACCATTCCAACAGATTGGAATATATGTTACACAAGCTTGATGTACACAGACAACTGAGGTTCTATCTAGATAGAACAAAGGATTTCAGACAATCGGATCAGCTTTTTGTCTCTTACGCAGAAAATAAGAAAGGTCTTGCAGTATCAAAAATCACATTGTCTAAGTGTCTCTCTGACTGCATCAAATCCATTTATGCTTCCACTAGTCAGCCATTAGAATCTAACGTCAAAGTCCACTCGACACAAGCTGCTTCTACGTCATTAGCTCATGCAGCTCGTTTACCTTTAGATACCATCTGTGCAGTTGCCACATGGTCAAAACCTCACACGTTTATCACTCATTACAAAGTGGATAGGACCTCCAGGGACAGGGCTACCTTTGGTTTCACTGTGCTCAGGAATGTTCTCCCATGAGCCACCCAGGATTAGGGTGCTTGGGAAGCTACCCACATGTAATAACAAAATGGCGAGATAGAACAACTTCACATAAAGAAGTTATGTCCTTACCATAACGTTCCATGTGAGTTGCTCATCTTGCCTTTTTGTTCTTACATTCCCACCCACCTTTCCTCTTCAGTCGAATGGGATGGTTGCCTTGGTAGATTGGTCAAGTTGTCAGTCTGTATGGCATATTCTATGTTTCCTAGCTACAATCTTTTAGCTACCTTCATAGGTAGACACTATAGTTTCACTTATTCCTGTAGGCTGTCTTGGTTGCAGCATACTAGATCTGGGGATTCACAGTAGAGCATCATGGGATATACACTAGTTCTCGAGCTTCTTTGAGAGTTTGAGCTTGAAAGCGGCTGATTCGGAGCCGAGGGATCATCTCTGACCCACGTGTAAGAACAAAAAGGCGAGATGAACAACTCACATGGAACGTTATGGTAAGGACATAACTTCTTTTTATACATCACTGTTAGCACAGGCATTTTCAGCAGGCATTTACCTTTCAAAGCTGGACAGGTTATACTTTCAGCAGAACTATAACTTTTAAAATTTGATTTTACAATATTCTATATTATTGGAGAGAAGTGTAATGTACAAATCACTGACAATGGTGTGATGCTTTTTAGATGGCCCAGAGCAACCTCCACAGGAGCGATGGGCACAGTGAGAAGTGACTGTCATTCATAAATTTACTTTTTGGTTGTAAATGTATACACATCCTGCTAATTGTCTAGAACACATACAGTATATACATTATTTCTGTGGTATTCCTTGGTTTGTACAAACCTTTGTGTGTGGGGGGGTCAACCAAATAACCTTCAGATGTACTAAATGAAAAGTGTATTCCAAGTGGTTAATGTTGACAAAAGGGTGCACAGACTAATTATTTTTTGTAAGCAATACATTAGTTATGTGTTATTTATCTGTTTTATCCTTCTCTGTTTTATGTCACATAGGATTATGGCACCCAAGCCTACAAATCCATGAAAATCCCCTTTCAGTGACACTGACAATGAAGTGATAATACAGGCTCAAAGGTGCCATAAACCCTTTCTGCCTAAGAGAGGATGTGGGGATATGGCTGCCAGAAAGGAGATTTGGAAACAGTATGTCAACGCATTCAGAGGCTGCAGCAGAAATTTTGATCTGGTGTGGCATCAGGCCACTGATATGATTTCATCAGCCTAGAGGAGGGTAGCTGCATTTGTCCAAGAACAGCTATCTATGGAGCATGGGCCTGTTACCCGGTCACCATTAACACCAAATGAGGAGTTCCTGTCCACTGTCAGAGATCCACACAGCTCCAGGTAAGCTTACATATGGCAACTTTTTATATTTGGTTGTAGAATAACTTGACTACGACTTCCTGTGAAAAAAAATGTATCTGTACCTATTGATAATTAATAAAATTATACAAGAGTTGTTCAGTAGACATAGGTGTGGGTTGACATCTCAGCCAAGTTTCAGTTTCAGCTATTTCTTGCAATACATACAGGTTATTGTGTTTTCACTGCCCCCTTGTGTTATTCCCATTGTGATGCTTAATTTCCATGCTTTCCTTGCCTCATTTCTTCCCAGATCATACTCCCTGCAAAGTGTGGAGACATCTGCACATGGCAAGAAAATGTTTATTTGGTATTACTAAGCATTATTTAGACATATACTTATCCATATGTGTGAGGAGGGTGCAGTGAGTGTCTGTATTGCTCTACCATCTATGATTTTGTGACCAGTGTATCATGTATATTGGTTTAATATTTAGTGTAGTAGTAACTTCATTCCTGGGTTTGTTGCTTATTATCACAGGTGATCCTGACAATGGAAATTTAGGATTCTTACCACCTGATGTTGGAGTGTTGGTAGGCTCTGATGATGATATTGGACACACAAAGGCACAGTTGGGGGGTGCAGAGATAGAACCTGGCAGTGGGATTGTGATTCACACATCCCCTGTATTCCTTTCAGACACAGTCAGTATGCCAATGCATACCCATTCCACTAAACCCTCAGATATTGGACAGGTTGAGAATGACACACTTGATCAGGGTAGTGTGGTTACTGCAACTTCAGTGCCAGTTGACTCTGCTGTATCTAAAGTGTGGGTAAAGTGACATATTGGGAGGTTGGTAGAGGTACTCAGTGGAGTCCTGTTGTCCACCCTCCACCTGATGCTGGTGTGTCATTATGTGCCACTTGACTTATGTTTAGGGTCATTATGCAGGCACAGGCATGTTCTATTAGGGCCTCTGTGGACATGCTTATGGTCCTAGATGTGTCACGGGATGATATGTGTGACTGCCTCCACCATTTGGTTGAGTCATTGGATTGGATGAATGACACAATGGAGTGGTGTGATCAAACTTCTGCTTGGAGGGGGACAGCACTCATGTGGCCTAGATATGCAACATCATCTGCTGTTAGCCAATGTGGCCATGCATGATCCTTGCTTCTGTAGTGGCACTACTTCCACTGTTCCACCAGTGGTTGAAAGGTCCACACCCAGACATGGTAGGCCATAGGGTCATGGACCTGGGCATAGTTATGAGGAGACCTTATTCAGCAGACATCGCTCTTGTTCAGGTATCACCAGCACATCTGTCCATGGGCATGGACATGCCAGTGCAGCTCCTGGCAGAGCCAGTTCTTGCAGTCATGGATGACAGTGATGAACTGATACCTCTATGATGCATGGCTCAAACTTGTCTGAAATGCCATGAGATAAAGCTACTACAGAGCTTGGCTGTGTTCATGCAAACACTCACTCGCACATTTCACATCAAATGCATATACAGACACACATACACACACACACACACACACACACACACACACACACACACACACACACGCACACACACACACACACACACACACACACACACACACACACACAAACACACACACACACACACACACACAACAAGTACATAAGGCATCTGTGAGGCTTGCAGGTCATTCTGTCTCAGGCAGCATTTGATAATTAGTTACATTTCTACCTGCTTGTTTTTCTTCCTCACACACATTCACTGCTTTTGTGTCAGCCTGGGCCTCTTGCCCCTCCAAACCCAACTCTGTGCAAATAATGATAACTGTGCCATCACCTTGTTTCTATCTTTTGGATTCAGAGAGGGTAGTGTGGCAGCGGTGAGGTCTGCAGTGAGAGTGATGGATGCGTTTAAGGTGGAGGTGGGATTACATCAAGGATCAGCTCTGAGCCCTTTCTTATTTGCAGTGGTGATGGACAGGTTGACAGACGAGATCAGGCAGGACTCCCCGTGGACTATGATGTTTGCAGATGACATCTTGATCTGTAGTGAGAGTAGGGAACAGGCGAAGGAGACCCTGGAGAGATGGAGATATGCTCTAGAGAGAAGAGGAATGAAGGTCAGCAGGACTAAGAGTGTGAATGAGAGGGAGGATAGAGGAATGGTGAGGATGCAAGGAGTAGAGGTGACAAAGGTGGATGAGTTTAAATACTTGGGATCAATAGATGTTAAGTTGTCTATCTCACCTTCGTTCTTGCTGGTTGGGTTCAGAGCCGATCCTTGGCTCCAACTCAGCCATCTTCAAAAGCTCGAGAGCTGCTTACTGGCTCGAGGCCCCCCCCTATATCCCATGATGACTGGTGTTAGATACCCAGATCTCATTTGCTGCTTCTGCTGTGAGGTTGTTCTACTGGCTCAGGTCGTATAAAACTTTATTATTATTGTATTTTTCCTGTCAAAACTGTAGTTTTTAGTGTAAAATTAGTTGTTAGGTTAGACTGTTGTATTGTAGCTAGTTTTTCTCTAGATCCGATTACTTTTCCCACAAGAAACTCATTTAAGTTAGAGAGTTTCCCCTCCCCCTCTTCTCTCCCTTTCTTTACCTCAGAAAGGTTTTCCATTTAAGTTAGAGGATAAACTATTTTTCTCTCTATCTCCTCCTTAAAAAAAAAAAAAAAAAAAAGTTTTTCCTTTATTATCACTGTTAGAGTTTAGTGATAGTTATCTATAGTTTTTTTGTGGTAGTAGTGCTTGTAGTTGGTTGTGGTAACTGTAGTGTCTAAATTTTAGTGTTCGGTTACTTTAACTTTTCTGTGTGTGTTTTTGTCCTTGGTTTTCCTCCAGGATGTCCAAGGATTCTAAACCGTCTGGATTCAAGAAGTGTGACTCATGCTGTCAGAAGATGTCTCTGACAGATGGGCACACTTCTTGTGTTTATTGTCTGGGCGCTGTGCACCTGCAGGACTCTTGCTTGATTTGACATGTGTTCAGTCCAAGAGTCCTGCAGGAGTGCAAAAACAAATTGATCTTGTGGGGTCTGCTTAAACCCCAAGATTCACCAGCAAAGGCCCAGCCTGTGAAATCTTCTAGGCCACCTAAACCTTCGGCTCCCAGTTCAGAGCCGGCGTTGGATGAACCCATACCATCCATCTCGGCTCCGGCTGGAACCGATGTTCCTCCCTCCTAGTCAACTCCAACACATTCTTCGGACCATCTGAGAGTTGAAAAAGGTCCAGGTCTACTTCTCTGGAGTCGATACGTTCGGCTCCGAAGTCGCCTCTGCTCCAGTCAGAGCGTAGCCATCGCTCATCCCACTCTTCTTGGTCCTCAAGACTTTCGGACCATGACTTGGAAAGAGTGGTCAGTAGGCTGTTAAAATCGCAGGCCCTAGCCAAAATGTCCAGCCCCCCTCATCAGGCTTCGGCTCCATCCACAGCTGTAGATATTCCTCCTCCAACTCATCCTATGAGCTCGGAGCCAGAGTTCATTGGGGTTCGAGTCATGGAACAGTCGGCTCTGATACCTTCTCCTTTGGTTCCGTCATCGGCACCGATCCCTTCCATGGTACCATCACTGGAGGGATCTGGACACAGAGACTCCCTCATCAGCTCTGAGGGGGCGAGTGGCATCGGACCCTTGTCCGACCCCGATCTCCCCCTCGAGGCTTCGGCTCGGGTGAGCTCGGGTCCCACATCTGCTTCAGAACCATCCCCCTCGGTGCGGGGAGGGGTTCTAGTTTCTTTGGAACTGGAACCCTCTCTGCGTCCAGGCAGGGATGCCTTTGAGGTGATGAGGAGTGTACTGGCCCCTGAGTCAGTCCCACGATCAACCCCATTGGCTCCTCCCCCTAGGGTGCCTGCGTCATCCTCTGCCCCTCTTCCAGACCCCAAGTGTGGGTATCCAGTGCTCCAGGACACCCCTTTGGGTGCATCCTCCTTTTCCGAGGCCTCCCCTGATCATTCAAAGGAGCCACCTTGCAAGAAAAAATGCAAGAGGAAGCATGTTGACTCCCCAGAGTCTGTCACATTGGATACCAACTTAGAGGAGTCAGAAGGGTCCCCAAGATCCCCCTCTGAAAATGTCTCCTTCTCAGACATCCTTGAGATGCTTAGGCAGAGGGGGAATTGGACTACCCTAAGCCCGTCCGAGGATGAGTAGGTATTCCTGGACGCGTTTGGATCCCAACCTTCCACCTCCTGGGTGTCTCCGCCTTTTGACCCACTGATGTCTGTGGTGGCTCGGAAGGTGTGGATGGCTCCAGATACAGTGGAACCAACCCCCTAGAAGACCTGCCAAATTCATTACTGCACTGCAGGACTAGCAGTTCTTGACCAAGGGTGTCCCCATTGATGCCATGATGGTAGCGGCGGCCACAAAGAAGGAGTTAGCTGAAACTTCTTCATCTGTCCATCCCCCTAACAAGGAGTCCAGGATGATGGACAGATATGGGAACCGGATGTCCTCTTCAGTGACCTTTTCCATGCGGTCCCTGAATTACCTATGCCACTTTACCCATCTTCAAAGGTATCTCCTGAAAGAGCTTGGAGATACCCTCCAAGATCCATCAGCTGAGGGGGCCCAGGCTAAGGCAGCCTCCAGCTGGTAACTCTTAATTCAGTGGTAAACTCCTCCATGAGGCTCATTTTGTATGCAGCCGATGGTGCGAGTAGAGCCGCAGCACAGGCGTGGCCCTAAGGAGGCATGCTTGGATGTGGCTATGTAACTTTGCGGAACCTTTCAGACCATCTTTCACCAACACCCCTTTTGATGGTTCCTCTCTCTTCGGATCACAGGTGAAAGATACCCTTACCAGGTGTGATCAGAAAGGCAAGACTCTCTCTGCCGTAGGACTCCATTTTTCCACTCTTTCCAGACCATATCCTAAGGGTCAGAAGAGTGGAAAGATGTGGTTCTGGAAATCCCAGGGAGCCTTGCCGGATACACGTGGTGAGTTCCCATCCAGGGGCAGAGGAGGGAACAATAACAGATGCCGCCCTCATGGCAGAGGGGGTCCGCAAAATCAGGGCAGCAGAGAATCTTTCTCTGAGAGGCCCTTCCAGCATCCCTGAAGGGTTGCCCAGCTGCCCACCTCTGGAGGCAGTCGGGGGAAGATTATCGCTGTACCCAAGAGCTGACAAGACATAACACAAGACAAATGGTTACAGTCCGTCATATCCGGAGGCTACAGAATTCCCTTCATTCGCACCCCCTTAAGGTTAAAAAAGTCCCTTCCAGACATTCCACCCAATCTAAGGGACCAAGCAGTTCAAGAAATCTCAAAACTGCTAAGAAAAAGGGCCATGCAGCAAGTCCCAGCAGACCAACAAGGATCCGGAATTTACTCAAGGTTCTTTTTGGTACCAAAAAAGACAGGGGACTGGAGACCCATTCTGGATCTCAGCAGACTGAATAGGTCTGTACAAAGAACAAAGTTCCAGATGGTCATGCTACAGTCCATTT
The DNA here is from genome assembly GCF_019279795.1 of Protopterus annectens. Classification (NCBI taxonomy): domain Eukaryota; kingdom Metazoa; phylum Chordata; order Ceratodontiformes; family Protopteridae; genus Protopterus; species Protopterus annectens. The sequence goes on along the minus strand of NC_056741.1, from coordinate 669,221,748 downwards.
TGCCCTTCCTGGGTCAGGACAATTGGATGTGCTCTATAGATCTTCAGGATGTGTATTACCACATAAAAATGAACAGACACTCCAGAAGATTCCTTCGCTTCCAGCTGGAAGCCAGCCATTATCAGTTCAGAGCTCTCCCCTTTGGTCTCACCACAGCCCCCAGGGTGTTTACCAAATGTATGGCAGTAGTTACCTCTCACTTGAGATGACAAGGATTCCAGGTGTCTCCATATCTCGATGACTGGCTCCTCACTGCTACCACCAGACATCACCTTCTGTGAGCCAGAGACTGCACTATAGACACTTGCTCCAGGCTAGGTATCACAATAAATTTTGAAAAGTCTGCATTGTCGCCCTGTCAATCTATTACCTTTATAGGCGCAAATTTATATACCAAAGACATGTTAGTGAGCCTCCCACCAGACAGGGTGTTAGGGATTTGTCAGCATGTGAAGGTTTTATTAGCATGCAAAAGAATTCAAGCCAGGTTTGTCCTTCAAACTCTGGGTCTCATGTCAGCAGCGATTGTACTTGTCCCTCTAGCTTGTTTTCACATGAGGATTCTCCAGTGGCTTCTTTTCACTGAATGGTCCTTCCAGCAACTTGCATTGTCTTCCTTGATTATGATCACTCAAGCATGCAAGAAGTACCTTGCGTGGTGGATGGTCTTCACATCAGTGCCCCACGGCAGACCATTTGTTCTCCCCCCTCCAGTGGCTACGGTGACCACGGATGCCTCCCTGATTGGGTGAGGGGGCATTATCAGAGCAGAACAGTCCAAGGCACCTGGAAACCTCACGAGTACCATTTGCACATAAATGTCTTGGAGATGAGGGCCGTGCTCTTAGTGTTGCAGGCTCTTCAGGACTCTCTTCCTACCAGGGCCATTGCAATTCAAATGGACAATATGTCTGTGGTGTGGTACATCAACAAGTAGGGCAGAACCAGGTCCTACCCCTTATGTCGAGAAGCACACAGACTCTGGCAGTGGACGATCTCTTCCCAACGGCTTCTTCTTCTTTTTTTTTTTTTTTATTGATAATTTGTCAAATATTACATGAAATCAAAAATGAAAATGATATATATACAATTGTAAAACCTATAAACTTTAAAAACATTATATAACTATATACATTGGTGTCTGTTAAGAAGAAAGCCATAAATAAGTTTAAGGTGTAACCTGAAGAATGATATATAAGTTCATATATCTTTGTCCATTTTCTCAATTATTTCTAGTATTTTCATCCAAGAGTTGTATAAAATTGTAAGTCTGGTAGTTCTGTTCTTCAGAGTAGATATTTCCATTTGTCCAACTGTTCTAACTAAATTTTTAAATTCATTAAATGTAGGAGGAGTCTCACTTTTCCAGTGAATGGGGATGATTTTGTGAGCTGCTGCCATTAAAGTCCATAAGATTTGAAAATCTTTTTTGGCACACAATCCGGAACAGGAGAGTTGAATAAAATCATAGATTTGATAATTGATAATTATCATTAAAACAGTCTGAAAAAATAATTAATATTATTCCAATACAAAGTAAGACACTTACATTCATAAAAAATGTGTTGCCAGTCCACTCTTATTTTAGTCTGACATCTCCAACATAGATCTTCACTTGCTTACATCTTAGATAATTTATGTGGTGTATAAAAACTTCTATTCATATATCTCCAAGTGAATAACTGCAAGTTTATTGATAATGATGACTTCTTGGAAGATTTTAAGATAATCTTTTTTTCCTTTTCATTAGGAGGGTAATTATTTATCTGTGTATAATAATTCCAGTAGGTGTCTATTTGGTATATTTTTGTTGTTTTAATTATTTTGTAAATGTTAGATAGATATCCAGCACCTTGATAAGGTTGATTATTAATTATAATACTGTAATCAATACATTTTGGGACAGTATGTCTAACTGTATCTTGCATTTGTCCAATTCTATTTATAAGATATTGTCTTAGATTTTGCAAAAGTAGCCATGAGTCATTATTTATATTATATTTTCTGGTTATCTGATCTTTAGTTAATATTTTCTCTTGTTCTACCAGCTGATGCCAGTAGCTTATTGAACCTATCTTGCGCATATTCATTTTCTGAATTTGGTATGTATCAAGGATAGTGGGTATGATGGCTATAGGAAAGATCAGAAAGAACCATGAATTAATATTTGGGGCTTTGTTTATGAACAATTTAAATGTTGTTAGTGTGATGTTCATATATTTGGATGGCAGTTTATTATTTTTTCTTTTTATCTTCTAGATAATCTTTTAACATCCAAAGTAAAGGAAATGGTATTATAGTTAAATGATCTGATATGTTGTTATGACTAAGTTCAGTATAGACCTGTTCATGTAATTGTTTCCATATAGGTTTGTAGTGAGCATTTAACCATAAGGTTATATTTTTAATAACAGAGGACATAATATATATCTCAGTATCAGGTAAATTAATTCCTCCATCTTTCCAATTTGGTAAATGTTTATTTAAAGTAATTTGGGGTTTGTTTGGGAACCATAAAAAAATAATATCAGTTTATTATATCTCTGAGTGATATACTTGGGAGGTGGCAGTGAAAAGCTTTGTATTAGATATAATACTTTAGGAAAAATAATTGATTTAATGAGGTATAATCTGTCTCCCATTGTAAACATATATTTGTTCCAGGTAGATATCGCTTGCTCTATTTTATCTAGTGTTTTATTATAATTATATATAAGTGAGTCAGTTAAGTCTTCAAGTAGATCTATGACTAAATATACTATTTTATTATCCTCTCATATGTATTTGGAATTTTTTTGTTTATATGTTTCTTTTTAGTATTACATTACATAATTTTTGTTTTGTTTTCATTGAACTGTAAACCTGAAATAGTTTGAAAATTATTTATTTATTTAAACAAAGCTTGTAAAGATGCATTAGTGTTTGATAGAGTAAGAAGTATATCGTCTGCAAATAACTGTAATTTAAGAGATACAGTTTTGATGATGCAGATGCCTTTAATATTACTATTTGATCTTATCAGATTTGCAAATGGTTCTATAAGTAATGCAAATAATAGTGGTGATAGGGGACAACCTTATTTAGTTCCTTTTTTGATTAGTATGGGACCAGATCTATATGAACCTAATTTAACATATGCTATGGAGTCTTTATATAGTGACTGAATAAGGGCGATAAAAGATGTAGGAAAATTATATTCTTTTAGGACTAGTGTAAGGAAATTCCAGTTAACAGAATCAAATGCTTTATTAATATCCAAGGATATTATATTTAAATCCAAGTTTGCATGTTTACGATAATCTATCAATGACAGAATTCTTTTAAGATTATCATATGTATTTCTTCCTTTGATAAATTCTGTCTGGTCATCATGTATTAGCATGGGAAGAAAGTGTTTAATTCTGTCAGTATATATTGCCATGAACATTTTATAATCAATGTTTAATAAGGATATTGGTCTATATGACAAACATTGTTTCTCATCTTTGTCTGATTTAATTATTGGTGATATCAATGAATATTTCCATGAAGGTGGTATAATTATATTTTGATTAACTATGGAGTATACTTTTAAGAGTAAATATATAGCTTGATTAGGTATTACTTTATAAATTTCTGATATTATATTATCAGGGCCAGGTGCTTTATTTAATTAAGCTTTTTAATCTGTGATTTTAGTTCTGTCATAGTAATTGGTTTGCTTATAGTGTCAATTTGTTTCTGTGTTAATGTAGTAAGAATTTTGTTTTTAAGATAATTTTTTATATCTTTGTCAGGTTTTTCATGGATGCTTGAAAGGTTATCATAGTTGTATTGTAATCTAAAGGCTTCTAATATACTATTTAAGTCCGTGACTTTTTCCTTTGTATTAGGGATATATAATTCTTTTATTTGCTTAGATTTTATTATTTTTTTGCTCTATTAGCTAGTTGTCTCTGATGTGCTGGATTTGTTGAATAAGAATTTCATTTTATCTTTTCTAGGTTAATCATTGTCTTGTGATGTAAAATTTCCGCATATTTGTTGCTAATTTGTAGTAATTCTTGAATTAAATCTTTATTTCCTTCTTGAATTCCTAGTTTTAATTTATCAGCTTTCTTTTGTAATTCTAGCATGTCTTTATTCCATATTTTTTTATTAATATACCAGGAGAGTACTTTTCTATATATATATATATATATATATATATATATATATATATATATATATATATATATATATATATATGCTTTTAAGGAGTCCCAGATATATATTTCTGAAATGTTCTCTGTGGTGTTTAGCTCAAGGAAAGTTTTTATTTCACCTTCAAAAAATTCTTTAAAGTCTGTTAATTTTGTAACATATGAAGGTATTCTTGTTATGGGATTATTATTTATATGCATAAGCTCCATTTCAAAAAACAGAGCATTATGATCTGATAATGGACAGTTTATTATTTTGACATTACTTATTTTTGTTACTAAATCATTGGATATGTATATCCTGTCAATTCTGGAACTAGTCTTATATCTATGTGAGTAAAAAGTATAAATTAATGAGTCTGGGTCAACAAATTCATTTATATCTTTTATGGAGATTGCGTCTGTAAACTTGGAAAGTGTCTTTGATATAGGTAACTTTCTTCCTTTACTTTTTGAATCTGTATCTTTGTCATCTATTATACAGTTGTAGTCTCCTGACATTATTAGACTACCTTTAGTTAAATGTAATATTTCTTCAATATGATGTTTTACTGTTCCTACGCCAAATCCTGGTATCCAATATAGGTTAACTAAAGTGTATATTTTCCTATTTAACTCTATATTTACTAAGCAAAACATACCAGATGTGTCTTGATAAGTGTTAATTATTCTAGGAGAAATAATTGCATTATGCATTAATATGGCTACTTCTCTCCTTTTGTTTGTATTGAGAACTTACTAATACTGTGTAGTTATTAATATTGAGATTGTTTATATCTTTATCTAATAGATGTGTCTCCTGAAGAAATACTATTTGTGGATTGTGTAGATTTAGGTATTTATATAGACTCCTCCTTTTAATATTATTATTTAATCCATTAACATTTATAGATAGATATTTCATGTGTTGGTTTATGTTTTATTTGTATGACAGTTAATATACATAGATTTAACTCTTGGTTTGCATTGTATGTATAATTTACACTATTGTTTACATGGAAGATCTGCTTATCTTCTGTAGACACCAAAACAGTATAAGAAAACAATGAAACTTCTAATTTAACTAATTCTAATTGATTACACCTTTTCCTATCTCTATGAGGTAATATACCTCTTTGCATGAGTAACACAAGTACCCACACAAACCCTCTAAATCTGTGACTAGTGTTTAAACTAATCTCTCTTAACCTCATAACTTAGTATGTCACTATTTACATATATTAACGAGTTAATATGATCAGCTAATAGACAATTATATGCAAATTTGTGTGAAAGCAATAATATTTATACATCAATAACTTGCTTATACTTGTTAAATCTTGCTTGCAGAGTTTCTCATAATCAGGGTTACAAAAACAATTTTCCAATTACATTTAACAAAATTTGTTTCATCTTAGTACAACAATTCACATATCAATCCAACATGACACATTTGCTTTAATTCGCACTGCAAAGACTCCAATACCTTGATAATTAGTTATTTTGGTTAAATTCTCATATTACTTATGTTCTTTTTAGATTGTAGTTTCATTATACTCACAATTTGTTTAGGGTAATTTTCCACCTCTAGAGTCTCTATCATGTAATATTTGTGCTATAAGAATATTATTTATTCTATAGTTATGTGAATATTTCCCATTTTATTCCTCACTCTTTATGAAATAATTAGATTTATTATTCTTTAACTTTTGAGAAAGCAGTTTTCCAAGTCATATTCCAGAACTCTTTACAAAAATTGTGTCGGCTTATTTGACAATATATGTACATATATATAAATATATATACATAAACTTATATATAATGGTCTTTACATATCTTAAGATTTAAAATACTGAAGTAAAACATAGTGGAGAGATAGGTTCCCGACCCACAGACTGGCCAGACTCCGGAAAAGAACCCTGATGACTGGACGGGAGAGAGGAAAATCACCCTGGGGATCATAACGGTCACCCCGGCAAACAGGTGTCCAGGTAAGCAAACAATATGGAAAGAAACATCCAGAGAACTGCCATGACTAGATTTATACAAGCCCCAGGGTCGATATTCTAGTGGCAATCTATGAACCCACACAGCTATTTATGATTCTTATTGTATATATGTAATATTCTAGTATTAGAAATTCTTAATATTAATGTATATAACTATGTATAGAGTAGTGCCTTTCTGTATATCTAACAATATTTAACTTTTTTCTAACAATAACTATGTATAGGTTGCTATTTCTGTTAGTATATAGAGAACCTATTTGTTTAGTGTCTGTTTACTAAATTTAATCATGTTTTATTTTATTTAGTTTAAGTGTGTTAAATGTTTAGTAATAATCAGTAACACAAAAGGGTCAACATGTAGCTTCGTAATTCAGGTGCACTAACACTTTAAGTAGTGCTCGTTTTGGGATTTACTTCCTTGCCCAAGAATGCTGCAATTATGTTTTATTCAAAGGACGTTATACGCAAGCATGAAGTGCTCACAATGAGACATAAGACATTTGGGTGTTGCTTGTGTGTGTATTTAAGGCTACTGTCTCATGGATGGGGCGGGAAAAGTAGTGAAGATTTTTCTTGATTTTCAAGGCATTGCTTGTGGTAATATTTATTTTTGCATATATTTATCTATGTTATATGCAAGACATTCCTATGTTATATGTGAGACATACTTCATGACACCTGGTAGTAAAACAAACAGCACCAAATGCTTTACTTCATATAAAAAATTCAATATGACATTCTAGTAGTGTAGAATAATTTACTGTAATAACATGTAAGGGTTTAAACTCTTAACTAACTATAACCATCCAGCACAACTCAATCATCTTCTATATACACATTATTTTTCTTCTTCTAGTCGAATAGTTTTGAGATGTGCTTGTTTTGAGATTTACTTCCTTGCCTAATGATATTGCAATTGCATATTATTTAAAGGGCGTCATACACAATCACAAAGTAGATATAATGAAAATTACAACCTTTATATATTACTTGTATGCGTATTTGAGACTGCTGTCTCATGAACGGAGCAGGAAAAGTAGTGAAGATTGTTCTTATCTTTCAAAGTATCGCTCGTGAAAATATTTTTCTACTGCATAGCTACATTACAGTTCAAGGATCTTCAATAAACACAACATTATCCCCCTTCCAGTAAGAAAGCTTTGTATATATACGTTAAAAATACAATAAGAGTCCATGAGGTGTACCGAGATGCTACAACATCATAATCCATACAACCAGACATGTGCGCACACCCAAGCTGTCTTTCTATCTCAGTAAAGCAAATCATTACGACAGCATTAGTGGATTAAGTACTTTCACTATGCAACTCATTTAACATAAATATATCATTTTTCAAAGAATGCATTTGTCCCACTCCCCTCCCTGCCCCGATCGGAAAACTTAGATTAGACATATTATATGAATGGTGCATTCAAAGATTTTACAACAAATTGCTAGTATAGTTAAATATATGGTGAGATGGTTATATCTGCTTGAACCAGATATCCATTTGCATATATCTTGAACATATTGCTATATACATTTTGTTTGTTGATGACTAAATCAGAGATGTAGAGAAATAAAAACATTGTTATCAAGTTTCAGATATGTTAGGATATACCTAAATGATAATGTTAATTTACCCAGTTTATATTTATTCTAAATTTTAAGTTAGATAAAATAAATAGAAACTGTACCTGATATATTACTGTGATTAATGACTGGAAGATTTCTTGTTAGTTTTTGTGACATTGTTTAAAGTTTTATGGTACATGTAACATATAAGTTATTTGTCCTTTAGTTTTTTTTCTTCTGTTCAACAGTCTTCCAGTTGTTTACTTCTGCATTTCTTTTTGGTGTACTATTTGTCCAATCCATAGATTCTTCCTTTGTTAAAATGTTGTTTGTAGTGAGATATTTTATTGCTGATTCCACTGTTTCAAATAATTTTATTCCCACTGGAAGGAATATACGAAGTCTTGCTGGAAACAAAAGATGGGTCTTCAGTTGTTTCTTTTTCAATATTTTTATTATTGGCATGAATTCTTTTCTTTTGAAAACCACTTTTGTAGAGTAATCATTGTCAAATCTAATTAACGCATCATTGTATTTAATGGGTGAGTTAGTCCAAGCATTTTTGAGGATGAGTTCCTTGTCTTGCATGGAGAAAAGTTTAACAATTATTGATCTTGGTTTGTTTTTGATTAAAGATGCATTTCCTAAAGTTGACAATGACGTGTGTGCATGTTCTATTCCAAAAGAAAGGGCTTCCGGTAATTTTAATACATTTGGGATCCAGGTAGTAAGAAAGTTTATTATATTATCCCCTTCCACTTTTTCTGACAGACCATATATTCGGATATTATTTCTTCTCATTCTGTTTTCCATGTCATCTATTTTTTCCAGAAGATGTGTATTTTGTTGCAGTAAAAATTCAGTTTGTTGTTCTTCTTGCAGGAGTCTGGAATCGATGTAATTTAAGGACTGTTCTATGACAGAAATTTGACCTTTCTGTTGTGTGAACATTTCCTGAAGCTGTTCAAGTTGTTGAGTACATTTTTCTTTAAAAGAGTCCAATTTATTATCCATCTTATCTATTTTAGTTGTCAACTCCTGAATATTTAAAATAAGTGAATGTATATCCTTTTTGAATGTTGGGTCCTGAGGTGGATTTCTGAGATGGCTCATTCTGAGTAGCTGATGCTGTTGTTGATTTTCTAGTAATTAATTTGACAGGAATTTTCCAATGAAAGTTGATAAAAATTGTTCTGATGATGTCTCTGGGTATTAGAAAGTGGTTAGTAGTGAAGATATCTTCTTATTGTTTTTTTCTCAAAATTCCTGTCTGAAATATTATTGAGGAAAGAGAGCTGTGAGAAAGTGCTGTTACCAGGTCACCATCTTGGCCACACCCTCTTCCCAACAGTTTCTGATTGCAACGCACATCCCTGGGAGGTCTAATGTCATAGCAGACAGACTGAGCAGAGCAATTTTCATGCCTCACGAGTGGTCTCTGTACCAGGTAGTTGTGGAACAAGTCTTCCGCAAATGGGGCCAACCTTGCTGCGACCTTTTTGCAACTCTCTTCAACAGCAAGTGCAGCAATTTCTTCTCTCTCCTTCCACTACCTGGGCATTCCCCCAGAGATGCTCTAGTCCACGATTGGTCTCAGGGACTTCTTTATGCATTCCCTCCTTTTCCCCTCATCCCAAAGCTAATTCAGAAAGTTACCGTATTGGGTTGCAAAATGATCCTCATTGCTCCTTACTGGCCTCGACAAATATGGTTCCTATTCCTGCATTGCTATCTTCTCGAGTAGATTTGGACTCTGGACCTAGTTCTGGACCTCCTGATTCATCAATCAGGTGGGCTGCACCAGTCCCTACACTCTCTCCAGCTCACGGCTTGGTTGCTCCACTTAGCCAGGCTTTCAGATATCTCCCTCTCTGTGCGTGAAATCCTTTTGTCATCACACAAGCTGGGCAGAGGCAAAAAGTATAGACCCCTTTTCAGCCCTTGTACACTACATTTTGGAATTTCTTGTGGAACTCTTCCATGCTGGGTCCGCTTCCGCTACAATTAGAGTTCAGTTAGCTGCAATTTCAGATTTTCACATTGGCCTGCTGGAAAACAATATCATGTCTCATAAGCTGTGTAAAGCCTTTCTCAAAGGAACCACTCTGCTCAGGCCCTCAGTGAGAGATCCTCCACCACCGTGGGATCTAAATTTGATTTTAGCTTCTCTAATTTTGCCCCCTTTCGAACCTGCAGCTTCTTCTTCATTGACGTTCTTATCTTGGAAAACCCTTTTTCTGGTAGATATTACTTCAGCCAGAAGAGTTTCAGAACTACAGGCTCTTTCTATCCTTCCCCCATACCTCGTGTTCCACAATGACAGGGTTGCTCTTAGGACTAATCCATCCTTCCTTCCTAAGGTCTCTTCAGAGAGTAACTTGAATCAGTCCATAGACACTCCTGTGTTTTTCCCTAACCACTCCAACAGGACGGAATATAAGTTGCATCAGTTAGATGTTCACAGGCAGCTACGCTTTTATTTGCATAGAACCAAAGACATTAGAAAATCAGATCAACTCTTCCTGTCTTACGCAGTAGGTAAACAAGGTCTTCCGGTCTCCAAGGTAACCTTATCCAGGTGGTTGACGTCTATCATCACATTCATATATCAACTCAGAAATAAAGAATTGCCAATTAAACCAAAAGGTCACTCCACCAGAGCTTTAGCTACTTCGGTGGCCTTTCAGGCTAGATTGCCCATGGAATCTATTTGTGCTGTGGCTACATGGGCCAACCCACATACCTTCATTTCGCATTACAAGTTGGATTTGGTTTCCAGGAGCACAGCTGATTTTGGTTCCACTGTTCTGAAGATTCTTTTCCGATGAGCCACCCAGGATTTAGGCACTAGGGACGCTGTCCCAACCAGCAAGAACGAAGGTGAGATAGACAACTTAATATAAAGAAGTTATGTACCTACCATAACGTTCCATGTTAGTTGTCTTCTTCTCGCCTTCTTTCATGTATCCCACCCTCCATCCCCCTATCCTAGTGGACCGAGAAGAGTTCTTCTTGATTTTTCACTGGCAGAGTCTTCTCTGGCTATTTCTTCCTGACTAGTACTCTCTCCAGTAGGATTTATGCATTCTGGGATAGGATTCCTTTATTATTATGTCTGCAGTTAGATTTACCAAATGAGATCTGGGTATCTAGCACCAGGCATCATGGGATATAGGGGGGCCTTGAGCCAGTAAGCAGCTCTCAAGCTTTTGAAGATGGCCGAGTCGGAGCCGAGGATCGGCTCCGAACCCAACCAGCAAGAAAGAAGGCGAGAAGAAGACAACTAACATGGAACGTTATGGTAGGTACATAACTTCTTTTTCAGAGTAATGGTGAATGTAGAAGAGAGGCGAAGAAGAGAATACAGGCAGGATGGAGTGGGTGGAGAAGAGTGTCAGGAGTGATTTGTGACAGACGAGTATCAGTAAGAGTGAAAGGGAAGGTCTACAAGAGGGTAGTGAGACCAGCTATGTTATATGGCTTGGAGACTGTGGCATTGACAAAAAGGCAGGAGTTTGAGCTGGATGTGGCAGAGTTAAAGATGTTAAGATTTGCAATGGGTGTGACGAGGTTGGACAGGATTAGGAATAAGTATATTAGAGGGTCAGCCCAGGTTGGAAGGTTTGGAGACAAAGCCAGAGAGGCAAGATTACATTGGACTGGACATGTGCTGAGGAAGGATGCAGAGTATATTGGCAGAAAGATGCTAAGGATGAAGTTACCAGGTAACAGGAAAAGAGGAAGGCCTAAGATAAGGTTTATGGATGTGATGAGAGAGGACATGCAGGTGGTTGGTGTGACACAGCAAGATGCAGAGGACAGGAAGAAATGGAAACAGATGATCTGCTGCGGCAACCCCTAACAGGAACAGCCGAAAGAAGATGATGGATTCAGAGATACATACATATTTTTTCTGATGTGCAGGGTGCATAGCTGACTGAGTGCTTAGTTTATGCATTGGTGATGCTATTTTAAAACTATTTCTGATTTCTAACAGACTTTTTACTGTTGTAATTGCTACCTTGAAATCACTGATATATCAGTGAGGCTTATTGCCCACTTGTAAGAAAGTAGGGATAATAAGACTTTGGAATGCTTTTTCTATTGTGTGTAATTTTGATGTGTGAGGCATGTTAGCTGACAAACAGCAGAAATATATCAACATAAGTCAGTCCTGTCGCACATTGACGTCATTGCTGAACAACTCACATACATTCCACTTAGGTACATTTTTAAATAACAGTAAGCAATTATCTGCCATTCATTTGTGTTCTTACCCATTTATTTTCCCATTCAAGGTTCAACACTTACCTTAATAGTCTTGCAGTTACAACTGTTGTAATTCAAGGCTGACTGTCTGATGCTAGCAGTACACAGCTATTACATGGGTAAGTAAAAGTTATGAGCATTGCCTGAAATCAATTTTATTGTATGTATGTGCATAGGATGGAAATTGTATCTCTTAAGTGGTCAGCATGTGTGCTATCCACTGCTTCTCGGCCAGGGTGAGGTCATATTGTACACACCTACATTTACCTACACCCAGACTGGCTGATGTTTCCCCCTTTGAGTCCTCACCTGGATATGGCTAGGGTGACCTTATCAGTGGTGGTGGAATGTGTGTGCATTCCCCTTGGTGTTCCTTTTACAGCTGTTTTCTCAGGATATTATTGTGTAGGATAGCATAGACAGTGATAATTTCTGCACAAGTACTGAGATCATACTGCAGGCCCCCCTTGATGTTTCAAGGCACAGAAACCATAACTTCAGTAGCCCAAACACATGCTCTATATTTTGTCTTTGAATATGTGCCTCATTATAACATTCCTCTGTAGGTGTGTGTGCATTTCTGATGGGCCCTATCAGCCATTGTTCAAGTACATTCCCTGCATCCCCTAGTTAATGTTGTTGTCGGATATCCCTCCTGGAAAAACCTGTGGTAGAGCTGTATATTGTGACAGACATGGGAGTCATGGTAATTACCAGGGTTGCTAGCACACACACACATTTTGGATGATTCCTTTAATGTTAACCATGACCTGGCAGTTAATGGAGCGGAAGACCTTTCTGTTTATATAGACTCTTCCCTGTTCCCAGGGTGATGCTTTGATGTAAATGTGAATGCAGTTCATGGCACCACACATGTCAGGGAGGTGTGCTGTGGGGTAGAAATCCTGTACAGTTGTGGGTCTGTCCTCGGGAGGTATGGGTAAAATATATATAGTCACTGGCATGCTGTAGCATAGCATTCAGGAATTGATGCAAGATCCTGGATGCTGATACCTGTGACACCACCAGCATGTCCCCTGTTTGTCTGTAGAAGGTTGATGTAACAAAAATTCTGAGTGCTACACATACCTTGGTCTCCACAGGTATTCATTCCCCTTGGTTTGCCCTTGCTCTCAGTTGAAGACGACAGAGGTTGCAGAGTTCCTGGAGGGTGTCTCCATCCACCCTGTAGCACTCTAGTATTTCCACCTCATTCAGACCATGAAAAGTAAAACAAGGTCTAAACACCCTTCTCCTTCTTGCACAAGGTCTATCAGCAGCAGCAACATACACTTGAGCATTTTGCACATACACATGCAGAACAGCAACAACAGCCCCTAACATTCTTTACCTCTAGTGTAATTTCCATGGTTGTATTCCAATAGGTTCTGGAATTCAAGGCAAACACCTAAATTAAGTGTACACAGTTGTTTTATAACTTGTTGACTAGCTCCACTATTTTGGATTGGTTGATTAGCATACAATTCAGGTGCTTATGCTATGATTAGCATGCCATGATGTTTAGCATATTTGGGTGGCTCATGACATGCATATTGTTTTAGTGATCTGTGTAGGGTTTATTGAATTCAGCTCTAAGTGTAATTCAGCAATGTGGAGTAAATATTCAGATCCAGATGGATATCTGGATTCAACACAACAGTGAACTGCAGCAGTAAATGCGATAATTATTAAATACAATTATTTCAAACTGCACACCAATACTGTTGCTGGTGATGTTTTTCTATAACCCTACATCTCTATCCTATGTGATGATGTCATGTCAGGCTGAACAGGCCATGAAGAGAATCGTAAGTATGTGCCATACTATGGTTTCTAAGGGACATGCATATTTTATGCAATCATCCTGTCCCCCTTCCAAGCCCTACATCTGTTGTTTTGAGCTTTGGTCTGTACTAGGAAGATGCAAACAACTAACTCCCCTACAGGAAAACACATCCATCCTTCCTGCCAGTATTGTCAGATTCCAAATGTACTAACTAAAATTGGGACATCTGGTTCATAATCTGGGCTTTAACCGTCTCTGTTACCTGGATTTCACTTTACAGACTATTTGCATTGTTATTGTCATGTTCCATGGTGAAAGGTGATTTCATATTTTTTTGTCATGTTTGTGCAGCGCAGAGTGGTACGCAAAAATTGACACATGCAGACATCTAAAATGGAAACCAGATACATTTAATTATAAAGGCTGTTAGCCTAGTACCAACCTATGAACCTATGAAGCTATGAAAATGCAAAGGACAAGTTTAAGCATAGCTGAGTGGGTTTGTGAGGCATGCAGCAGTGCTTAAACGTAGTTGAGAGTTATATGTAAAAGGATAGCAGCATTCTACATGTCCACATAGCCAAATGGTTAGAGTGACAGCCTTATGTGCAGTAGGTGCAGGGTTTGAATTAACAGACAGGTTGTTAAGCATTTATTTTGTAAATACAAATTATGAGAAGTATATTTAAATCCTGCTTTGCTGCATTCAGCTAATCTCTGCTAAGCACAGCTAAGCTTTACCAAGCACTGTTTAAACAATGAATGTTGTAGCACTGCTTGGCTGGTTTGCGCATTGCAAAGCAGTGTGAAGAACTGCTAAGCATTTGCCAGTTTAAGAATTGCTCAGCTCAGCTAAGCTGGTTTGTGCACTGCTAAGCATTGTTAAGCATTGGTAGTTTAAGCACTGCTCATCTCAACTAGGCTGGTTTGCATGGTGCCAAGCAACTCACTGCATTTTTAAAAATGTCCCAGTGGTATGTAGGGGCAGGAAAACAGATTTATTTAAGTGCAACAGGTGGGAATATATATATAACCTATTGGAGCTTGAACTGTGCAGGAACTATGGGAGGTGTTGGAGAAGGTGCACACTTTTGGTTGCAGCTGTGGGGCATTCTGGAGTCCAGGGTCATTGCTGAACTCCTAGTGAAATACCATGATGTCCGGCTGCTGCAAGGCTAGTACAGGGATCGGAGTACAAGTCGGAGGCCTGGGACCAGCTGGCACATAATCTCACCAGTGCAACAAGTATCACCCACACAGGTGAGCAGCTCCATCACGATTATGATGATCTGAAGTGGCGGAAGGGAGGACTTCTGGACACCTGGGTCCAGGATGCTCAGGATGAGAATGCCCCACAAGTTTGTAAGTACTGCTAGCATTGTTTTACCAATACCTAATCTGAATGTGTGATAGGTATGCATAATGGTGTGCTTGTTAATGAAATAAAGTTTCTACTGCAATAAGTGTGGAATTACAACTTTATTGCAACACCTGCATTGTCCCAACTGTTTAATAATGACTCGAAAATATAACAATAACTGCATTAAGGTACCCCTAATAAAGCTATGTTGTGCAATATGTATGTAAGTAGAGCTGTTGTTCATGAAATCAAGTATGATATCTGCTCTGAAATAAAAACACAAAGAATACCATTAACTGAGTCAAGGTTAGCTAAGAAAGAGTGTTATGCTAAACTGTAGATTTAGAGCTGTACTACAAGATGTGTGCACTATAACATTACTTCTGCACTAACATCTCAAGCAATACCAGCAACACCCAAGGTATATTGCGTATATCAGGATTGTCTTGTATTAACCATTGCATTTCAGCTATATGCATTCCTGCTCCGAGGTATAGTGCTGCAGGCAAGTATGAAACTGTAATAGCTGTAAACTGCAAATATACTATTTGCAACTGTATATGGGTCAGGTAGCCAAAGCAATACTCTGATATGGTTTGAACACATCACAGATATTTCCACCCACTAAGAGTTTATTGTGTACACCTGCATTATATATATTAATGTACAGTTTACCTAGTATCTCTGTCAAACATGAATCTCATGCATGTGTGTTCAACTATCACTACAGTCTTGTATAAAACTGTACTACTATTACCAGGTCATATTTTGTTTCCAAGTGAGCTCTAGACAAATATCAGGCAGTCAATAGTCAGCAGTGGCTCAGTAGCTCAGTTTGTTATATGCTGTGTCTGATGTACATTTTGTCACACATAGACCAGGGTTTGAATACAGTGACAAGTACTAATAAATATTACTGAAACAGTTATGTATTGTTAACAGATGTTCTCCCCACAATAATTACAAGTAAATAGGTGCAGTAGCCCTTATTATGGGTTAATAATTTGTGTGTTCAGAAGTACAGACGGTTAACAGCATTGATCAGGAATGTGATAAGATGCCAGAAAATGAAGGCAACAAGTACAATACTAATAAAAGATAATACAATAAAGTAAATGTGTAATCTTGGTATGGCTGTATACTTAGTGTGTTGATGAATGTGTGCTGATGGTCTAACCCCATGCCTGCCAAGGACAGCATGGTAGTTGTTTACTCTCTGTACTGTACACGATACATGTTTCTCAAGTGTCATGCTGTCATGGACTGTAATCACTGTCACCTAATCCCGCTGTCACAGATCTATCATCAACATGATTATGTCAATAGCACAGTCACACTACATTAGTTCACAGTACTCCCTGGTAGTCATATAGGTCCATCTGACATGTAATAGTCCTCTGTAGTTGTGTACCTGTAGGTGATACAGCTTGGCCCATACTGTCCCATGCGGATAGCTTGAGAGGAATGTATGTGCTACAGCAGCTATAGAGCACTGCTATACATAAAAGAAGGGCAGATCTGTAGAGTATTTAACAGTACTGTTGCAAACTATATATCCTATACTAGTATTAATGGACTGTATTTCTCTCTCACCCCACCTCTTACCTTTATCATTATTTACTATCGGTTATGGGTTACTATACACAAATGTTGTTCTCTAAATATTATGTTGGGCCTTTTGTTTTATTATTGTTATGTAATACAATGGTTGCATACTAACATAGCTTGTTGAAATACCTATGTTGTTGTCCTTATGCCGTAACTGTTACTGGCATGCTGTTACTATACTGATTGTTATCTCACTTATTGTTGTGTTCCATATATTGTGCAATATTATGCTAATGTGTTATTTGCAATGTTCTGGCATGCTGTTATAGCTAACTAAATATGTTCATTACTAACCTATACATATTGAAATACCGCAACATCACAGCTCGACTGGGTTGACAGGTTCCTGGCAATCCACCAACCATACCTCAACTGTCCATGGCACCTGGTCTGAGACCCAAGAAGGTGGTGCCCCCTCTACTGGTCCTGTGTCACCTGTGGGTGTGACCACCTCAGAGGACAACCCCATCCCCCTGGGAGTGGGGAAGGATGGGCGTTGTCACCTAGGATCATCTACTGATGATGGTGTGTAGGATAGTGCATTGTGGTTATGAGAATCACCTGCTCCAGATTGTGGACAGACTGGCCAACCTAAAGGGACAAGGTGGCCCTAGTGCCCAACCTCCAGCACAGCCACCTTTGGGGCAGTAAAGGAGTAGTGTTGACTGCCCATGCTGAGTGCTCAGTCACACTGCTGCCATCTGGGAGCACATGGATCTCTGATTCCACAACACCCTCCCCATCCAAGGTGTTTACCTCATCATGTGTCACACACCGCTCCTGTATGCTGTCTTGTCTGTCTGCAAATGCAATCTCTCCTACCCAAATAACCTCCTCACATTTACCTATATCCCTTCCCCAACATTCCACTCTCTCCTTAAAAAAAAAAAAAAAAAAAAAGCACCTGTTCCACAAAAAAAAAAAAATATTGCCGCATACATAGCTCTCCATTTTGCACCCACGTCCATTGGACACAATTATTATGTTAATTAATGAACACAGTTATGTTGCCCTCACCCCTCTCTCATTGGTGTGAGACTCAAATTCCAAATTTTGTACACCCTACACAGCTGTTACTGTACAAGAAATGGAGAGCTATGGTCCTTTCCTACACCCATCATGCACATACCTACCTGCCTTTCAGTATGTTTTCCCCCTGCTTGCCCCAATTTCACCACTTTCCTATCACCTCTTTTTCTTTTCTTTTTTATTCTTAGCATGGGTTTAAGCTGAGCTAAGTCTTGTGGCATGCTCCACAAACCTGTGCAAACCCACTTAAAACTGCTTAAAGTGCCTTAATCATCTTATGTATTTCTGATAGTGTTAGCCACAGCTGCAAAATAATCACCCTTGCCACGTCTCAAATCCAGGCCCCTGTCAACTACAGCACAGTGCATTAGCCTTCTAGGCCACCCAGCTCTGAATTAGAACAGGTGTTTCCACCAACATATCCTGATTGCCATTGACACACTGCAAGTACATATAATAGGGAGAAATTGGCAGTATACATGGAACTGTGATGTAGACACTGCACCAGTACACAGCCAAATAAATAATAATGGATGTATGTGAGGCCTGGGATAGCAGGTATAGCTGTCAACTGTACAGACTGTTGCAGAATGTCCACAGTTGTGCCCTCTAGATTTGGAAAAGTTTTCACAAAAAACATATGTGTCTGCTAAACTACTGGCAAGTCATTAAAGACTGAGGTTAAAATATCATGACAGACATGTCAGTGTCACATCTCATACCCATCAGAAAACACATGCTAATGCAATTCCAGTGTCACAGACTGTATGGATGCCCATATATCTTGTGATTCAGTAGTTCAGTAGCTCAGTCTGTTAAATACCTTGCATGCAGTACATTTTGCCACTCACAGTCCTTGGTTCAATTCAGTGTGTTATACTTCAGTTACATTCTTATGAATACAGAAAATAATGACAGAGTCATGCAATTTTCACCAAAACAGGTTGCTGCTACTGAATTATCTGCTACCCATTTTAGCAAGGCAAAGGCCTGGAAGTAGGACACACTACACATATTCGTATCGACTACCTATATCTATCCTACTACTCTCTGACTAGCAATGTTACATAATAGATGTACCTTTAAGCACATGCCTTGACTAGAGTGTTATGGGTACCCTCTCCCTGGCTCTGCTGTAACAACACAGCTGACACTGCTCGCTCAGTGACACATACAGCTTGCTATCCTCCAAAATGTTCACACTCCCAACTATGAGTCCTAGGCAAAAAGAAGCAGCTGCAGCCTGCAAAATATGCAGCTGTATGTTAAGCTACCTGCTACAGACCTACCATACCTCACAATCCCCTAGAAGAAGGGATCCACACAACACCCATACATAAAGGGGTGGGATCAAAGGTCAAGCCCCTACAAACATAGTGAGCTGATAGACCACAGCTACTGCTGCAGCATACATATTCTGATGGATATGATGTCTGACACTCACATGTCTCTTCCCCGTTACTAACCTTAACCCACAATTTTTAACACCATACTGCCAGATAATCAGAAAGTCATTTGACAATGGCCAAACATAGCATGCAAAACTGTGGACATACCTCATAAATCTCAGCAGTGAACAGTATTTGTACCTACCTTTTGTGATGCTGTAGTCTCCACACCTCTCTAATGTCCACCTCACAGACTAAGAAAGGGGCCAAGGCCGACATGAAGGCTTTAAATATTGCACTGTTGTGTCATGTCTTTGGCTAACGAAAGTGCTACCCAGTTATTCTGGGTGCAATTAGCAAGTTTGAGCCATGGACTGGTGCACAGGCAAGCAGTTACCTATGGAAAACAGGTCGGTAACTTCCTTTACCAAGACAGATTGCAATTTCAGAAGCATTTTTCTTGAGGATTTGTGCACAACAGGATTAAGTCACTCTACTAGGTATGTAATACAAGTCCTCACATAATGGGACGCAGATGGGAGGATGCAGTTATGGGGAATAGGGATGACAACAGTAGGCCAGTAGTACATCTCTGGGAATGACATGTTGGTGATAGTCTGCTGTCCAACAGCTACATGCATATCTTTGAAGTGTGCCTGCTGTGACTTAAATCACAGCTCTGGCCCTCTCACTCCCTCCTACAATTGTCGGCACCTGTACAAATGCTACTGGATTATGCGTTAGACTTAGTGACAGTAGGTAAGAGTGGAGACAGCTCTCATATTACATGATGTACTGTCATTCAGCTCCTCTCGGTCTGTGAATGTCACACAGGAATATTTCAGACATTCTAAAGGTGTCCCTGACTGTCCCTAATGTAATAATGTACTCTGGCTAGGTCATTGTTTTGTCAACATTTATATCTCATTGCTTGACAGCTATGGCTAGCACACCTGGCAACCCCCTACAGCAGGAATTCAGGTCATAGCCATTATTAGTGGGGGGTCACTTGCCCAACGTCAGCAACAGAGTGTACATATTGGTCATACAAAGTAAGGTTATAAATACAGTAACAGATATTACTGTAGCATAACTGTTTTCCAAGGGTTCTGGAATGTGACAGCCAGATTCTCTACATTCTGAGAACAACCATCAGTTATCGTCCAACCATTTGCCAGACATACACATGCTTGTGGCTAAAGGATCACATATATCAGGCACACATACATATTCCACAAACATCTGTGTACTGGAGAAGATACCCTGCCTCACGTTTGCATTGTTGTCTGTCATTGTGGCACATGGATGTTGCTGGACTGTCCCTAAGTACTTGTATTGACACATAACTATTTTTCTGACAGTGGCTGTATGACATGGTACTGGGACATTGCCCATAGAGGACACACCACAGTAGACAGCATTGATGGGTGTGGAGACATACAGCACACTCTGTCATGGCACACAGGGACATAACCAGTATTGCTACTATGTTGCTGATAGCCACATACATAGTGTGTTGATAGATGAGAGGGTATGATGTGGGAGGTAGCAGTGGATAGTACAGGCCAATTTAGATGTGCAGGGTCTGTACATAGTGGATAGCAATGTATGCTGTCCTGTGATGTGTTCCCCTCTTCTTGTCTTTCAGAAACAATGTATAGATGGAGGCACACGCCATTTCCAGCCACTAAAAATAATGTTATCCTGGATGGCCTCAGACTGCATCACAACATTCTGCTGTCTAGGGGTCACCAGCATCATGAACAACATGCAGCACTGTGATCTGACTTTGTCACAGTAGTCAACCAAGTAGGGCTACAGGACAGAAGCTATGAGCAGGTCTGACACCGGGCAACAGATATGGTAAATGCTGCTTGGCCAAGGGTCATTGCTGTGGCCAGGCACTGTGCTGCCACAGGTGGAGGGCCTGCAGCAGAACAACCAATCAGAGCAATTCCTGGTGAACCTGGGCTCAACCACCATCTCCCAAGCATCCATCACCCCAGACATCATGGAGGTGAGTGTCAGAGCATCCACAGCAGAGGAGCATCCAGGTAAGCCTCATGTGTTCGTCACTCCAATGCTCTAGAAGTCATTGTGGCAGCCTCTGCATACCAGTACATGGGTATCAGGACTATCTGCATTAGGGGGAGTTGTTTTAATTCACAGTTGTGCACACATACTCAAAATGTCAGCAATGTAGGCAGTATCACATTACCTACTGTACATGTTGATATATGCACATATTATCCTGTAAAAATGCCACATTTGGTACTGCTGACAATACCTCTCCCTCACATTTCCATAGGTATGTCAGGTATGGCTGGACTCTAAGGTCTTGTACCCAGTGAGTGTGATACTGTTGTTTTATGGATCATATATACCCTAAGAATGTTAAGGTCTGCCATTTTACTGTAGAGGCAACTGATAAGCTTAGCCAGAGTACAATACGTGTATGTTCAGTTTTGGAGGGATTAACTGAGGTGCACTGAATTGATAATTACAGTAGAGTGTTTGCAGGAACAGTAACATATTTGCACTTTTTTTGTGAAGGTCTATGCACGCTGTTACACAGGGGGCAATAGTATGCTCAAGATGGGTGCACTGTGTTTTAAATGTAAGTCTATTACATACACTGACATATTGCTTATCTCACAGGTGTACAGTAGTGGCAACATTAACTGGTCATAGCTGCAGTGCATGTTATAAAGGGCCTGTCTTGTCTGTGTATGTTATAGTCTGCTTGTGTGTTGTGCATAGTATCAGAAATAAGATGTGATATGTGCAATGCAGTTGTGACTCCTCACTTGTATGTGTGTGTGTGTGTGTGTGTGTGTGTGTGTGTGTAGATCACCATACATAATATTGCAGGTAGTAATGTACTTATTTTATCTTCCTTCTCACAGGTGACTATGGGGGTTGGAGTGTGTCCCCCTCACAATCTGATGTCAGTGTCCCATTAGAGTCTGATGATGATGATGGGGCCCATAGATAGGCACAGGTGGAGTTTTTTTTGGGGGGGCTGAATCAATCCCATGGGTTGACATCCCACTTCCTCCCCCATTGTCCCTGCACACAGTCAGTATGCCTACACATACTCAGTCCCCTGTGGCTACAATTTTTGGATAGTCAGAGTATGGTGGCAATGAACAGGAGAGTGTGGCATTAAAGAAATCAGTGAGTGTAGAAATTAGCCATAGCCAGACAGTTGGTGAGATCCCACATAGGCAGATTGACAGGTGTGCTTGAAGGAAGACAGTTGCCCATCCACCACCTGTTACAGGTGTCACATCATGGTTCACTTGATTCATGTTTCAGTCCATCAGGGAGGTGCAGGCACATGTAGTGGCAGATGGTGGGGTGAGACATTCTCAGTCCTTCACTGCACATTCTCTGTGTTGCAACATGTGGTGGGAGTAGGGTGTCAGACATGTGGACATAGGTCAGCAACAACATCCGCTGTGAGTCCATGTTGCCATGCACAGTAATGTTCCCGTAGTGGCAGTACCTCCAGTACTACAGAAGGGAGGGTGCTGTCCACACCACAACATTGCAGGCCATGGGCCCATGGTCCTGGGCAGTCCCATGAGGGACATAGGCCCGGCAGACACCTGTCACCATCAACGACTAGTACCACATCTGATGGGCATGGTGGTACCAGTGGCACTCCTGGCAGAGATAGTTCCTGTTTTCGTGGCCGGAGATGGTGAACTGTCCATTCTGCCATGGACGGTCCACAGCTGTCCAACATACCCACATGTAAGGCTAGCACCTGGCTTGACTGCGTACGTGCACACACTCAAACATCACTGTCACATGCAGGTCACCAACAGACATACACAGCACCGCTCTATGGCCCAGCTGACCATCACCTCTTCCTGACTCACACACATGATGTCAACTGTTTGGCACAACCCAGGCCTCTGGCACCCCACACCACACCCTGTGCATGTGATGATACCTGTGCCACATCCCTGCCATCTATATCATCGATGCAGGACATGCAAATATGTGTCTGGTGCACAGGGTGACTATATTACATTAAATGGTGTGTTTTAGTGTGGTAGTGTTATGCCATGACAGGTGATGTATGCTGGCATGTGTCATTAGTACACATCAAAGTGTACCTTTGTTGCATGATGTTAGATTGGTGGTAGTGTTGCAGACAGACAGGTGTCTTTCAGAACTGTGTATATTTCTGTTCCAGGTCTCTGAGTGGCTACGCTGTGGAGACTTGGTGGCAATGCAGCAGCTCAGGATGGCATGACAGCACAGTGGAACTATGACATCAGTAAGATATATGTGCATGGTTACCTAGGTGCATATGTGTAGACCAGTGTGTCAGGAACAATGGGGGGGTGACAGCATAATCCTGCATGCATTTCCCTTGACAAGGCACACTACCCTTGATACGTGTCACTTGGGTGTTCTGTACCTACAAATGTAGGTGGTGGCAGATAGCATTTATGCCTAGGCAGATGTGGGCAATTTAGGACTAGCAGCTACTCACAGGGCTTTACAATGTATAACCATTGCACACAGATAAGTGAGAGATGCACACTGCTGCAAGGGGATATATTTAAACACACACACACACACACACACACACACACACACACACACACACACACACACACACA
>NC_056741.1:669002924-669192924 GCF_019279795.1 Protopterus annectens | reverse complement strand
AACTGTGAGGGCTGCCAGCACACAAATTTATGATAATGGCCTGGTCATTGCACATTACCTGGCAGTTGATGGAGTGATACCCCTTGCGGTTGACATAGACTCTAACCTCCTCACCAAGTGGTGCTTTGATGTGTACGTGAGTGCAGTCTATGACACCCAGTACCTCAGGGTAGTTTGCTACATGGTAGAAGAGATGCATACTGCTGGCCCTCTCCTCAGGGATGTGGGGTAAATAAATGTGCTCACTGGCATATGTTTGCATGGCAGCCAGGAACTGGTGGAGTACCCTGGATGCAGATGTCTGTGAGACCCCCATCATGTCCCCAGTTGGTCTTTGAAAAGTACCTGTACCTAATATTCTAAGGGTTACATATACATTTGTTTCCACTGGGATGAACTCCCCTCTGTTGGCTCTGGGCTGGAGCTAAGGGCAGCAGAGCTCGGTGAGTTCTTGTAGTATGTGCCTGTCCATCCTGTAGCACTCAACAATCTCCAGCTCATGTAACTTCTGGAAGGTTACCCTGGGCCTGAACACTCTTCTCATTTTCAGTCTAGGCCTATTGTCAGCAGCATCATCAACACTACCCTCAGCCTCTAGCACATACAGAGCAGCATCAGCCCCTAGCATTCTGTCAGTTAAAATTCCCAAGTCTGTACTCCAATGGTGCAGAGTAAGGGGGAAAAATCAGATTGTAGGGTTATGCATACTTTATACAGTAGTCCTCTGTTGCAGATGCAGCCTGTGTAATTGGCTAACTATGATGCATTCCACCTGCCAGGTACATCACTGAGGGGTCTGACTGGCCCAGTGTAAGTGGAACAGGGGTTATCAGTAATTTATACATGATTGGTTTTCCCAGGCTATTTCCTTTTTTTTTTTTTTTTTTTTTTTTTTTTTTTATTATTTTAAATGCCTTCTCTGCTAAGCACTGTGGAGTGGTGCCCAAACTGCACTGGTATAAACACTACTCAGTAGTCTGGACACACTCCCATGCACAGGTATGCTCAGCATAGCTCAAACCAGCTAAAACATGTGCCACGCAGCTAAGCAAAGCTTAGCATCACTGGACACACACCCTTGCTTAGCTGAGTGGTGTGCCGTGCAAACGGGTGCTGTTGAGCTCCAATCCACTTAAACTGATAGCGACACACCCCCTTTTGATATCAGTTAGCTCTTCTGTGGACAACAACATGGTTCTGGGGCTAAACAGATTTTATCTGTGGACACAGTGGCCCATTTTTGCTATTTAGTAACCCCAGCTCATTTGCATACAGATCCATGCACACAACCTGGATACTTCACTATTCTAGGGTCTGTCTTCTTAGCAACCACTGAAATCTACCATTGTACATACTCCATGCAGGGCCCTATAAGCATTATTCTCACATATGTGTTATTTTTAGTTTTTAAACTTTTTAATATATTTTTTTTTTGCATTACGGCATGTTTGCAAGCTGCTGCATTCTGTGCAAACATAATATGGGTATTAAAAAAACATTATTTTATATTTTGCATTCTTTTTAGGCACACAGGGCATAGCTTTGCACATATCTGTGCCTACTATGCAATTTCTGACCTTCCAAATGGGCTTTTACAGCCCCTATTCAATTTTTACTTTTTTGTACACGGAAATATTTTGTGTACAGTTCAGACACTGACATGGGGTCTGCAGGATGGCCTATCTGCTTGCTGGATCACTCCAGCACCTTTATTTCCATGCAGTCCACCCGCTTATGAGGTCTTTTGCATGCCACGAACACTTCTGTGTCCCATCTGCTCTGTTTACTGAATCGCACGGCTTCTTACTTCCGTGTAAGCTCCATGCCACTCGCCTACATGGAAAATCACTCCAGGTAGGCTTTATTGAATTCCCCCAGGGTTTGTCGACAGCTGGTCTGCATCTGGCATGGGAGTGAAGTCTTCATGAGGAACAAAGAGAGGTGTTTGTATACCTGCCTTGCCCCCACCAAAATGTAATACATTGCTATTATAGCAAGCCATTACCTAAAAAAATAAATGCCCTGCCTTTTTAAAATAATATCATTAGATAGTAGAACTTCTTTGCTGTTCCATCTGCTCTCATATATTCTCACTGATGCAAGTTACCAGGGATGTCTTTGCAATGTGCTGTGCTTGCATATGGCCATGTATGTGATGATATTTATACAATGTGTCAGTCTACTATAAATGCTGCCACTTCATGCTTGTTAACTTTTTTGTTAGATTTAAAAACTGGATAAGTATTTGAAATTATATCACAGACATAAAAGCTGTCACCAAGCAGGAAGTTCTAAAATATTTAGTCTTTTAGTTTCTAGCAGTGTCAGGGACAGGAGCTACAGTCTTTGGAACTGTGTCACTACCCAGTAAATGCAAAAAGCAGCATCATACAAATGGAATAAGATATAACAATATATGGATACTAATCAGTATAAATGAAGATTGGCCTTAAAAGTGTCTTAACAAAATAAATGCTGCTGCCATCTTAAAATGTACCCCATAATAGCCACACACAAATAAGGTTTACAGTAACAGCTGCAGGAAAGGATTATAGGGTTTTGAACATAGTCTTCCTAGGCCATCCCCCACCTCACTCTGAGCTCAGTACTTTGCAATGCTAAATTATACACAGCAACTGTACTATGATTAAAGTATATCACACACACACACACACACACACACACACACACACACACACACACACACACACACGCACACACTAGCGCATTAATTTCTGTGGAGGGTTAGTAGCATTTTCCAGTGCCACAATCCTTTTCTATTTCCATACTTAGTATGCCTTCTGCCAGAGCAATTCTGGCATACTGAAGTTACTAGTTATTGTATCACTCTTAAAAATGTGCTAACCTGAAAAATAATACCTTACATTAGTTGACAGTTGAGCAGTCTGTTTATTCAGAGACACATACCATAAGTTGTGTATCATGGGGGGGTGCAATACTCTTCCATGTAGGTGAGTACCAAATCCAAAATGTTTGATCCTCTGGTTGGAGGGTGCATTATCAGTTACAGGGTTTTTGTGTTAATAAAGCCCAAGAAAAGCTGTGCCTGTGAGTTTGAGGCAGTGTACATTTCCCAGTCTATAGAGGGATAGTTAAAGTCACACACAAATAGGGTGCTTGGTTAGATGGTACATACCTCTAATAGGTTTATGTAAGAGTCGTGAGACTCTAGGTGCATATATGGTGACCTACAGATAGCCATGATTGGTGAGGGATCTTACCTCTGATGACTTGCACATGGGTGAACTCCATGGTATCATCCTGTTTAACCAGTCTGGCAGTATGTTTGTTGATAACATAGATCAAGGCACCTCTATCTTTCACCCCAGTCTATGTTGTTACTGGTCTAAATGTGTGGAAGGCAGTGCAGCCTTGTACTTCCAGAGTAATTTTTATTGCTTTAAACCAAGTCTTGGTCACAGCACAGATGTCTACATTCACCAGAGTGAGGAAGGTTTGAAAGGTATGGAGTTAGCCTAGTAACAACCTATAAACCTTTACTTTGATTTAACAATTTAATATCAGCTGCTGGCATTTTCTATTTATATGTCCAAATTGTGTATGCTTGCATAAAATTGTTTTTCTCAAATGTTGCAATGAAGTGGATCAGAAAGGTCATGATGTACATCTACGCCTATATCGATATATATATATATATATATATATAGATATATATATATATATATATATATATATTTTATATATATATATATATATATATATATATATATATATATATATATATATATATATACACATACACACATATACATTATATATATATACATATACATATATATATCTATATATATGTATATATATATGTATGTGTGTGTGTGTGTGTGTGTGTTTGTGTGTGTATAAAATGTACATATGTCTATAGCTATCTGTATAATTGGCTCTGTGCTGTGATGTAGAAGGATGAAGCCCTGACAGCAACCCAGATGACCTGAGATCAGCTACTGGAGGATATGACAAGGACAAGAGTGAGAGGTCAATACTGACTCAATCATCTTGGTGGCAAGAGGTAATGTGGGTTAGTCTGGCCTGTTACAATAGTAGCAGGTACTGGAAGCAGCATTCACCACATGATGCATACAGGGCAATGGACATGCCCTTGGCTCTGCCAAGCCACATACACATGGAAGCTTTCAAGGACAAGTGCAGGAGTATGCACAAGTACAAGAGAAAGTCTAGCATGCCCCAGTATTGGCATGCACATGCATCAGGGACCAGGGAATGATTAGGACTAAATATGGAAGAACCCCTCATGGCTGAATGGATGATCGTCTTTCTGCAAAAGTCCCTTATGCCAGTGATTGGGAATGAATGGGTGAAGCCACTGCAGAGGATAGATGTTCAATAGGGATAGGGGACATAACTACATAGTAATGCCAAGGACCTCCCCATTCATCCATCATTAATTTCTCAATAATAGTAAATTTAAACCTATGATTAGGATAATCCAATTGATGTTTTGCTAAAGCATTTGATTCCCTCTTCTTTCTGATATCATTTATATGTTTAGATATCATATCCTTTAACTTTCGCTCAGTTTTTCCTATATAATATGCTGAACAATTTTCAAAAAAGAGCAGCATAAACCACCCCAAGAGTTTGACAATCATAATGCCCTTTCACCCTGAATTTACATTATTAATTCCAAATACTTGCCCCTCTAAAATAAACCTGCAGATCGAGCAATGTCAGCATCTACCCATTTTATTGGGATGGATGAATGGGAAGGTCCATGGCCATTGCTATTAGAGAAACAAGAATTATACTGGCAATTATTTTTAAATGCCAGTGCATGGTTGGGACTGAATGATCAAATTTCTGTAAACCCCACTTTAAAACTGAAATAATTATGTAGAAAATAAATGTAGGGACATGTAGGTTTAAGCTTACAAACCGGGTCTTTATATGAATTATGGTTTTGAAATATTACATTGAACTGGAAGTGATTACGCGTTGTGTATTCCTTTTAGAAATTATCATTGTGCTATATATTAGCTTTTTAATGAATGAATTGTGTTACGTGTATTCTTATTGGTTGATTGCTTGAGGGCTTGGCTGTGGCATGTACACTTAAATAGTATTTTAAATGAATGCATTTTGTTTGTGAAATCTTATTTCTGAGGAAGTTTTTATGAATAAAGATGAAAGCACTAAAACTTCAGTCTTTTCCGTTGTTCTTGTTACTGTGTAAAGTAGCATTGTTATTTGATTCTGGTGCCATGAAGTTGTAAAGTAAAGGTTTATCTGGGAGAATTTGCTGGTGTCTCTGCAGACAGACAAGTTTTGTTTATTAGTTTGTTTTTTGTTGGATTGTGAATTTGTGCGAAACATGTTGGAATAATTCCTTTAGCTGGTTACAGTGTGGGTTAAACAAAACTGAAATAAATTATTGTGGGCATTATTTTTATTTTGATCAGCTGAGGACACACAGTCAGGAAATTGTCTGTATTTGCTTGTGATAGGAGGTTGTATGAGGAAGAAAATGTCTGTCATTTGCTTGAAATTAATGATCATTATTCCGACTTTGTATGATTAATGCCCATTTGTACGATGTAATTTGGAACATCTCACTGTGACTGCTGTTTGCATGAAATAACATTGAAATGCATGTCTGTAATCATTTTTCTTATCATAATCAGATATCTGAGGGGAATTCAATCAGTAAACTAGTTGTAATTTCTGGGTATGAGGTTGCCTGTGGATTGAATTGACTTACAGTGCTGTTGTTTGATCAGGTTGAACAGCCATTAATTTGGCTTTCCATAATTGCTGTGAATTTGTATGAAGTAAGGTGGACTCATTTATTGTTGCTACTGTGTATTTGGGTGAAAAAAAATATTTATACAACTGTGGTTATCTTAGTTTTTACCTCAATCAGATATCTAAAGTGCACACTAAAGAAAGAGGTTATAACTGCTAGACACATGGACTGTTTGTGAATGAAATTAACTAACCCTGACACTTTCTCAGATTAACCAGTTAATACGCAGACTTCCCAGGTCTAGTGTACGTACTGTTTGCATGAAACAAAGTTGAAATATATTTCTGTGGACATTTGTAATATATGTGAGGTAGACAGGTTGCAAAGTGGTTATACTTATTGAATATGAGGGCTGTCTGTGGATGAAAACCATTGACTATGCTGTTGTTTCCTCAGGCTGGACAAAATTATTCTAGCTTTTCATTATTATTGTTATTATTATGATTATTGTCAATTTGTGTGAAATATGTTGAAATACTTTATTGTAGTTACTGTGTAGTTGTATGAAACAAATTTGAAATGCATTATCATAATTATTTTAAAGAAACCCAAAGCATGGCACAACAGCACAGAGTAAAAAAATAACCCAGTAGGTGGCAGGAACAGTAAAAATTCAAACTTCAACATAAAGTATAAAAAGTTTAATAAATACATTATCACTTTCACAGCACCACAAAGTCACTTCATCAGACAATTCAAAAAAGCAGCAATTTCACTAATATACCTTACAACAACTTATCACAAAGCACGTCAACAAAATACAATTAATGTTTTAAAGCAACAAAGCAGGAAAATCCTTGCAAAAGCAATGCAAAAAACATAAAAATGCCTATAAACAGTATACAGGCAAGAACCAACAATTAAACTAAACTAAAATCAAAACATACCTATCCATGATACATTCTGCATTAATGCTAAAAACTGACTCAAGACATCTATACAGGAAAAGAAAAAAAAAAACAATCATTAATAACTCAATGTCTGATCAAGGTCCTAAAGCATCTATTGCACATTGCAGAAATACACTACTTAGACACATACACAAGCACTTGAACAACTATTACAGAAACTCAGTGCTTCAAGCATCTAGCCTTAAGCAAAGATTTGAGGGGGACATTGTCATTCAGACCCATGGCCTGATGCGCACCTAACCTAAGAATCCACTCCAGTTCTACCACCTCAGTGTGATTCACCAAACCTCCCCCCCATGTATATGCAAGGATGTAAGACTTGGAATAAAAAAGAATGTGCTGAACCTGTCTGTAATACATGTTTCGCTAGGGGACTATAATCGTGCCCTTTGCAAATTTAGTACAAATGGTCCCTAATTCTCTCCTTAAGACTTCTATTGGTTTTCCCCACATAGAACTGAAAGCAGCATTGGCAGTGGGTTAAATAAACAACATGCCTGGTGTTACAATTAGCATTTGTCTTGATACTCTATAAGTGACCCTTCACAGGATGCCTAAAAAAATCTAGATTCATCAATATATTGGCAATAATTGCAACTCTTGCACTTGGATGTAGCATCAATGATGGAAGGAAGGGGGACTCTAACTTTGGGATAGCACAGCCATTGCTTTAAATTCCTCTTGTTCCTATAAACAAATCTAGGACCGTCCTTCAGGAAATCTGAAAACCTATTATCTACCTCCAAGATGTGCCAGTTGTCACTAATAATTCCTTTAACATCCAACACCCCTTGTGCATATGTTAACACAATGGGAGGACAATCACTCACAAAATGTGGAGATACTGAAGTAGAACTCTTCTCAGAGAAATACGGTCTGGCTCTTCCTTCCCTTTCACTAAGGACTTTGAGACATGCTTCCTCAACTTCTATGTCACTATAACCTCTATAGATAAACTCACTTTTTAACCCCGACAGATGACTGTCTAATGCTCCTTCTTGACTGGACAATCCAGATACTCTAAGGGCTTGTCCAGTAACAATGTTATTAAAAACATAGTTTGGATGCATACTCTGCCTATGTAAATAGGAAGGTCTATAGCAGTCCTTCCTATGCATACTAGTACATATGCCTTCAGAATCTTTTCTGATGTTAACATCAAGGAAGTCAATCAATTCCTGTAAACATGACAGAGTGAATTTAAAAAAACAAGCTATTGCCATTCAGAAGGCCTATAAAATCATCAAGTTGATCCCTATCCCCCTTACAAGCAATAAACATATCACTGACAAAGTGTCGATAGGTGACTATATTGTCCTCCCATTTCTCCAGGACATGCAGATGTTCCCATTCAGACATCACCAAGTTGGCGTAAGAATTAGTACAACTTGTGCCCATGGCTATGCCTGATTTCTGCCAATAGCAATTGCCCTGAAACAAAAAAAACGTGTGCTCCAATACCATCTCTAATAGTAAGCATGACAAATCAGTATATTCACTGGTAAACAAGCCACTTCTGAGCAAAGCTGTTTTGACCATGCTAATTCCCTCATCATTGGGGATGCACATAAATAGTGGCACCACATCCAATGTGACAAGGAAGTCTAGCCTTAAGCAAAGGTTGGAGGGGGACATTGTCATTCAGACACATGGCCTGATGTGCACCTAACCTAAAAATAAACTTCCCTGAACATTTTATATAAATCCCTCAGGAAATGCTCTGTATCTTTGAGGATCACCTCACTCAATACAAGTACCTTCTTGAATTGTTTATCTAGAAATATAGATATGACCTCTGTTAGCCACCCACTGCCTGCTACTATTGGTCTAAACTCTGGTTGGAGTGGGTTCTTGTGTATCTTAGGCAACCCATGCACCTGCAGTATCACAGGATGTTCAGTAAGGAAGTAGTCTAAAAGATCTTTCATCAATATACCAAGCCTGTGGCTTTCATAAAGACCATTATCAATTTCCACTTTCATGGAATTTACAATTTCATTGTCAACTTTTGTATAAACACTCGTGTCAGAAAGCATTTGATTCATCTTGTTAAAATAATAATCAAAATCAAGTACCACAACTGGGCCTCCCTTATCAGCAGGTCGAATGGCTATTAAATGGTTATTAGCCAATTGGTCCAATGCATTGCATTCATCCCCAGTCAGATTGTTATGTGTACTGCCATGGAATCTACTCATGGCCATATACAGTTATTTCTCGCATACAGCTAAAAATACATTAAATGCTGGTGGAAAAACTAGTGGAAAAACACTGGGTTTCCAAAGCACATAAGAATTATCAGTCATAGTCTCATTGCTATACTCAGTCTTTTTAAATAAAGCACATAAAGCTAGATTGTGCAGAAACAGGCATAAATTCACCATACAATCAACAAAGTGTACCTGGGTGGTGGGTATAAAGGATAACCCTTTGGAGAGGACTGAATATTCATCCTTCATCAATACACGCTGGCTCCATCCCCCACATCTTTTTCACCAACCAATTCTGTAGGCAGGATGGAGGATCTTTCTGTTTTTGCCCTTTCTGGTTTTCTTGCCCAAATGAGTTTGTTCTCCCCAAACGAAAGGAGAGAAGAAGTCCTGCAAAATTCTGTTTGCTCTGTTCAAACAGGATCTTCCTATGCACCACCGGACTCAAGTCCATGGGTTGAATCATTGCAGGAGATATATTCACTGCTGGAGCCTCTGTCGCTGGTGTGGAATACACTGTCAATGGAAGAGACAGTGAAATCACAGCTCCTTGCTGCTCCCCATTGGATCCTGGGTTCACAGACACTTCACCATTGGTAAACACTTCCCGTTTGGTTCGTGCAGCACAGTTCAAACTCTGAGTGGACGGTAATGAATGTTCAGTGGTAGAAAATGTTTTCAAATGCTCTAAATTATTTATACTGTTGGTATTAGTCACATTGTAATTATTTGGCTTATCCACTTGTGATCTAGGCCATGCGAACACTTGTTGGTTGGCAAAATCAGTAACATCTCGAGTTAGTTTTTTTTTTCTCTTTAATGCCAACAAGCATTTTTCATAGCCATCCACCTTCTCAATAAGTTCATTCAAAAACATTTCAGTGTCAACGATTCCCATACATTCATTTAGTTTGTTCTGTTGTTCACATATCAATTGATCAAGTTCAGTTTCCATAGGCATAAAAAAATCAATTAATAGCTTTAAATAAGCTTGCCCAGTCTCTAGATTAATTCTCTGCCAACAGACCAGAAGGTCAGGGTAAGTACTGCCATGCGATGACATGTTCAACACCCATAGTCCTCTGAGGATAATGTGGTGCTCTAAACATGCCTCCAAATGGAACCTCTGGCACTGTAGCCTCTTAAACTTGTACAGGTTATTCTATAAACCTCGTTTAGTGTCCCGTACCTTTTTGTTCAATGGACGTGGAACCTCCTGTTCAGTCGCTAATTACAATTCACCTGAACACAAGGGATTCTGTTTCAAATTTAAAAAGTTCTCCAAACAATTATTCAAGGACTTGCTCACCAAATCCAAAGTGTTCTCTGCCATGCTATAATGTCACAAGTAATCCAAAGAAACCCAAAGCATGGCACAACAGCACAGAGTAAAAAATGAACCCAGTAGCTGGCAGGAACAATAAAAATTCAAACTTCAGCGTAAAATATAAAAAGTTTAATTAATACATTAGTGCTTTCATGGCACCACAAAGCCACTTCATCAGACAATTCAAAAAATCAGCAATTTCACTAATATACCTTACAACAACCTATCACGAAGCACGTCAACAAAATACAATTAATGTTTTAAAGCAACAAAACAGGAAAATCCTTGTAAAAGCAATGTAAAACACATAAACATGTTTATAAACAGTATACAGGCAAGAACCAGCAATTAAACTAAACTAAAATCAAAACATACCTATCCATGATACATTCTGCATTAATATTAAAAACTGGCTAGATGCTTGAAGCACTGAGTTTTCCATAATAGTTGTTCAAGTGCTTGTATATGTGTCTAAGTAGTTTATTTCTGCAATGTGCAATAGATGCTTTAGGACCTAGATCAGACATTGATTTGTTAATGGCTGTTGTTTTTCTTTTCCTGTATATATGTCTTTAGTCAGTTTTTAATATGAATCTATCCCTCCAGCATGTTCTATTTATTGTTGTGGTGAGGTTTAGCTCACTAGAGCCCGTGGCTTGCAGTGATTTGGATTTCTTTAGGTGAAGCATGTCCATCAGTTTTGAGTTGGACATGACTTTGTAAGTCAGGCAAAGATCACCTCTGAGTAAGCGATATGCCATTGAGTACAGCCAGAGTTTTTTCAGTCAGGCTGCATAGGACATATGTTTGAGGCCAGTAATCCTCTTGGTGAGGTACTTTTGTGGTCTTTCCAGCTGTTTGATGTGTCTTGTGAGGTACATCCCAAATGGGGCATTGCACTCTATGATGGGTCTGATGAGTGTTGAGTAGAGAGGCACTATAACCTCTTTATTTCTAGATGCAAACCCTTTAGTAATTAAATGGGCCACATAGAAGGATTTCCTAACTACTTTGGCAATATGATTCAAAGGAGAGATTACTATCTACCTGGGTTGCCAGATCTCTTATTACCTCTTCTGTATTAAGGGGACTGCCACCTATGCGGTAATTTGTGGGTGTTTTGTTTTTCCCAAACAGGACGACTATGCATTTTTCGTCATTTAGCTTGAGGCCATGACTTTGACACCAGGTGTCCATCTCAGTAAGGCCCTTTTGGAGGATTCCGTGTCAGCCGGAGAGTCAATTATGGCTCCCAGTTTGCAGTCATCGGTGAACTTGGTTAGCCATAGTCCTTCTGTGTTTGCCTGTACTCCTGATAACTATATGCTGAGCAGTAGGGGTCCCAGGACCAAGCCTTGTGGGACAGCACTTGTGACGGGTTTAGAGTCAGACCAGGAGCCCACTATTCTTACCATGTGAGTTCTGTCTGTAAGCCAGTTGGCAACCCATCTCGTGATGTAGGGGTTTATGTTCAGGCTGATGAGTTTTTCTGTAATACCCGAGTGGAGAATGATGTTGAAAGCCTTGGTGAAGTCAAGGTAGGCTGTGTGAACCACCTTTCCCTCATCTATGGCCTTGGTGACTGTCTCGAAGAAGTCAACCAGGTTTAGTAGACATGATCTGTCCTTAACATTGCCGAACTGGGTCGGATCAAATGGAGGTTCCCAATGTCTCTGTTAATGGGTTACATGATGATGCACTCCATAGCCATGCAGACCAGGCTAGTCAGGCTTATGGGGCAATAGTTACCAGGGTCAGTTGTGGCCCCTCCTTTGTGGAGTGGAATAACCATTGCTGTGCACCATTCTATGGTCACATAGCCTGTGGAGAGGCTGAGGTTGAACAGCGTGTTTAAGTGGGGGGTTAGTTTGTTCTGTAGTTCATGCAAGACGCAGCCTAGGACACCATCTGGCCCCATAGATGCTGTGTTTTTGGCTTTTGAAAGGGCTGTTTTCACCTGTGCTTCTGTGATTTCTGGGACACTATATTTTTCCGGTATTGCTGTGGGCCCTTTTGCGGGTGAGAGGGGGGTGAAGTTTGCACTGAATCTATCTACCAGGATGTTGGCAATATCAGTAGGTTCAGTATATTTTGTGCTATTTTCCACTAGTTCAGTGCATATCTGCAAGTTGCCACTTAGATTCTTAACATAGCTAAAGAAGGCTTTGTGGTTATCTTTTGAATCCTTGGCTATTTTTCTTTTGAAGTTAGCCTTGGATGATTTTATGAGGGACCTTAGTTTCTTACTGATACTGATCAGGGATGTTTTTCCTTCTTGGGATTTGCTTTTTTTCTGAACTAGTTTCCTCCTTCTATTCTATAGCCTCTTTATGGCAGGAGTCCACCAGACTGGTTTGTTTCTCTTAGAGGAGTGATTCTTGGTTTTGCTAGGAATGGCATGATCCATGCATCCGTGTAGGTGCTCATAGAGTGCATTTGTAAAAGTTTCTACATCTTGGGCAGCATGATCCTTTAGCATGGGGGCTGCGAAACATACTGCCTCTGTCTTAGGTAAGGTGAAGTTTGCTTTAGAAAAGTATTTTACTGTAGTTTCCTTAGTTGGGGGTGGTGGTGTGGTGTGGACATCCAGAGTGATTAGTTTATGGTCTAACCAGTGACAGGTTGACCTCCGGTGTGGAACACCTGTCGCCCATGTTGATGATGACCAGGTCCAATATGTTTTCACCTCTGGTAGGGGTGTTTACCAGCTGATCCAGGGCATCTGAATTGATGAATTTCAGGAAGCACTGGGCCTGGGAGTTTGCACTTGAGTCATTTTCCCAGTTAATGGTAGGGTAATTGAAATTTCCCAATATCAGGGTGTTCAGTAGGACCTTCTTGTTTTCCAGTAACTCCAGAAAGGTGGATTGGATGTCCTGGGTCATGGAGGTTGATCTGTAGCAGGCCACAATTTGCATTGCAGATTTGCCGAATGTTAGTTGCACAAGGATGATCTCAGAGGTATCATGCTGTGCCACTAACCTGGAGGTGTAAGTATCCTTGATGAATATAGATACACCCCCTCCTTTTGTGTTTTGGTCCGTGTTCTGTGGCCAAAACGTGTGGTATGAGTTGTAGCCTGGTAGTGCTGGGGTGTCTCTGGTGCCTTGAATCAGGTTTAATTTACTGCACAGATATCGACGTTCTCCATACTGAGGAGTGCTTTGAGTGCATGCATTTTGAGATTTAAACTCCTGACGCTGAGTAGCATAACCCTCAGTTTTTTGTTAATTGTGCTGTTTACAGAGGTGGGTTTGTCTTTTGAGCCTTGCCTCAAAAAGGCATTATGGGGGCAGCAAGAGCCTTGGCCAGTATTCAAAAGCCTAGGGGTGACAGGTGCAAGCCATCTCTTGAGAAGCAATGCAGCTTGTCGAGCATGTCGTTCCAGGCTGAGAGACACTGGATCCCCTTTGAATGACACTAGAAACTTAGCCAATTGTTGAAATTTATAATTTTTTTCTTTATACTGAGGTATCATTTTTGGTGAAGGCAGGATGCTACTCAGGGTCATACCAGCCTGGGCTACATGATCAGAGAACTCTTCCATGTCTATTTTCATGTAGTCATGGGAGGTATGTCTCAGGTCATTCACACCAACAAGAACAATGATAGAGTCATATTTGTACTTGTTCTGGAGTGACTTGAGTGCTTGTGTTATATGGTAAATTCTGGCTCCCAACAGGCAGCTAACAGTAACCTTCTTCTTGTCCAGCCTAGTGAGTGGGACATCAGTGTGCCTGACTATAGAGTCACCTATTACTAGTATGTTAGGTATGTTATTTTTGCCTTAAGGGCTGTGATTGTGCGGCACACTGATTTTGTATTTTATGTGTTGTCTTGTTTGTGACGGGAGGTGCAAGTTGTTTGGGTGTCTGCTTTGGAGGTCGCTGATGCTTTTGCAGGTTTTTATTTAGAGCCTCCGAGTATGATTTTGTGTATTTATGTGTATTTTTTGCCAGTGCTGGTTTAGTAGGTCTATGTGTGGCTGGAGGTGTGGTGCAAGTGTTAACCTTCTCCTCATGACTGTCTGTTCCAGTCTTGGGTGGAGACAGCTTAGCCTCCAGTTTGGCTGTATAATTGCATCTCTCGCATATGTTAGTGTTTTGTGGTAGGAGGAGAGGGTTGTCTGTGTATATGAGGGGTCTATATTAGATCAGCGAATGCTTAAAAAAGTGAACGCTGATTGATCGACCTTATGTAAGCAAAAACTTACAATCTCGAACTGTCAGATCAGTGATTTCTTTTCCTAGGGAAAAAAATCGCTGAGCCAAAACACATACACACAGCACAAGCACACCAAACAAACAGAAATCTACACACATACACCTAAAATCTGACACCTAACCCTACACTAAACTATGCACACACCACTAACTATCCACTTACCTTAACCCAAACCCTAACCCTAAGGTCCGTCACTATCGCACACTCACTTCACCCACTCCCTAACCCTAACTCACCTAAATCTGCCCTAACCCTCATGTCCACACAATCGCACACATACCTAACCTGAACCCTAACCCTAACTCACCTAACCCACCCTAACACTCACATCCACACAATTGCACACTTATCTGAATCCGACCCGTAACTTTCCACGACAGCACTGAAAATACCGAAGCAACAGAAACGGACAACCAAATTCTTTCCCTAGGAAAAAATTTGAGTTTCTGTTGCTTTGATATTTTTAACTTTCACTAAAATAAGGTTGATCAATCAGCGTTCACTTGTTTAAGCATTCGCTGATCTAATATAGACCCTATATGAGGCAGTTGTAACATTGCCTCAAGATACCCAGATTCACCAGCTGGACTGGATGCCTGAATAGTAGGGTGAGCTGCTTAGTCACTTGGTTAGTGAGGGGTGAATAAAGAGCCTTGCCCTGCTGGGCAATCAAGCGTCAGGGTATATTAGTGCTTGCTATTAGGTCTGAGCAAGTGCTGGGCTGTAGGATGCTTTCTGAGTGCTTAGGTTGAGAGTTAGACTAGTTTCAAGGGAAAAAAATGAAAAGTACCATGTCCGAAGCACTTTGCAGAGGATTTAATAAAAAAAAAATGAATAAAAGAGTCACTAAATACACCATAGAACTTCACTTACTAAGTGCTTTCACCATTAAATTATGGCATCATCAGAGTAATTGACCCTATGTTGTGGTGGCCAATTATATGAAAACCTTGAGATGCCCAGGCAGGTGCAGTTGCAACACACAACAAGTGGTATGCATTGCCACTTGTGTTAGTTGCAATGCATTCTTCGTGGGCAAAACTGTTTGTAGGTTAAAGTACAGGATTGCAGAACATCTAAGGGCCATAAAAACTAAGGATATAAATAATGAACTATACATGCACAGTATACACTGCAATGACTTTAAGAAATTTATATTCTTCGTTATTGATAGGGTAACACACCATGAGAGGGGGGGAAATGATAAATTGAAGGTAGAATTATTGGAATACAAGTGGCAAATTATTTTAGATGCCACAAGCCCACCGGGTATGAATGACTACATTTCTTTAAACCCATGTTAAAAGACAGGGCTAGTAGAATATAATACAATGTTTTAGCTGTGTGTCAGCTGCTTTGGTTGTCAAAAGAATTTTTCTTACAATATCAATTTCAGCAATAAATAATTTTTCACAACAATGTTTTGGATAGCATGGTTTTAAATGCTGTTGTGTGTGGACAAGATTAATATTTATGTATTTAAGTTATGTTATCTAAACTGTTTTTCATTGGATGTTGATTTATTAGGGTATGTATTCCATCTGATGTGTTAGGCTTTTACTTACTCTGATGATGCCGTAATTTAATGGTGAAAGCGCTTAGTAAGTGAAGTTCTATGGTATATTTAGTGGCTTTTTTATTCATTTTTTTTATTAAATCCTCTGCAAAGTGCTTTGGACATGGTTCTTTTCATTTTTACTAGTTTTTTACCCTTTGGGTAATTCATTTTGTGAATTTTGTCGTAGTTTGAAGAGAAAAACTGAAGAGGAGATTTAATGGAGCCGGGAATAAATTTAACCCTAGCTAACCGGCGCTGCCCGGCGTGCAAAACCATGCAAATGTTGTTTTTATAGTAGGGAAATGAAAGAGATAGAAATCAGCCCAAAATTGCCAATACACTACTAACTTCTGGGCTGGAACCACTCCTCCAGGGACAGATAGGCTGCTTAAAGCTTCCCTCTCTGACAGGTGAACTGAGAAACTTCCTTCTATCCAAGTAAGGTATGGGCAACTCAGAAACTTGTAAGACAGCCCTGAATTCAGCACTAGCCTGAAAACTGGACTATACTAGCTTAGAAAGGCGGGAAACAATGCATTTTTTTAAAGATAAGGCAAAAACAGTAAAACATACACTTTAAACAGTTTTAAATGACTACAAACGATCAGAAAAGGCTATCGCACTTTAGTGTGTAGCCTACAGCAGTTAAACAAATTATTTAAACAAAAAATGACTTTTTAAAAGTGCAGGCAGTCAAATAAGTACAATATGTGAAAAAAAAATAAGCTTTTAAATCACAATAAATGCTGGAAAATCGACGTTTAGGCGGAAAACAGTTAAGTACAGCAAGAAAGTACAGAAAACTGATAATCACTCCAAAGTCTCTCTTCTAAGCTAGAAGGTTTGTATCAGTTTAAGGCTTTCTAGTGCTTCCCAGTAAGTTAGTTACAGGTAAGATGGGAAACAAGTGCAGATGTGGTCTTTTAAACCAGAAAGTTGAAAGAGATGGACAAACTGTCCAAATGGTCAATAAACTACAATGTCTGGGCCAAGAATCACTTCTCTTGTGGTAGACTGGCTACCTAGTGCTTACCACTCCCACTGATAAGCTAGAAGGTTTTCCTCCAACATAGAAAGTGTTGCAGGGCTCAGAAGCTTACCAACAGTCCTGGATACAGCAACTTTGTATCTGGACTAGGCTAGTTACAGGAAAGGTAGGAGACAAGTGCAAGTGTGGCTTTTAAATCAGAAAGTTGAAAGAGATGGAAAAAACTGCCCAAATGACCAATAGCTACATTTTCTGGGTCAGGAACCACTCCTCTTGTGGTAGATAGGCTACCTAATGCTTACCACTCCCACTGATAAGCTAGAAGGCTTCCCTCCAACACAGAAAGGCTTGGGGGCCTCAGGAGCTTACAAATAGTCCTGGATACAGCAAATCTGTTCCTGGACTAGACTAGTTACAGGAAAGGTGGGGAACAAGTGCAAATGCAGGCTTTTAAGCCAGCAAGTTGAAAGAGATGGAAAACTGCCCAAACGGCCAATAAACTACAATTTCTGGGCCAACACTCACTCTTCCCATAGAGGCTAGGTTACCTAGTGCTTACCACTCCCACTGATAAGCTAGAAGGCTTCCCTCCAACACAGAAAGGCTTGGGGGGGCTCAGAAGCTTACTAACAATCCTGGATACAGCAACTCTGTAACTGGACTAGGCTAGTTATAGGAAAGGTGGGAAACAGACGCAAGTGCTGCTTTCAAACCAGAAAG
Organism: Protopterus annectens; assembly: GCF_019279795.1. NCBI lineage: Eukaryota > Metazoa > Chordata > Ceratodontiformes > Protopteridae > Protopterus > Protopterus annectens. Next base: position 669,175,186 of record NC_056741.1, on the reverse strand, counting down.
TTGAAAGAGATGGAAAAAAAAACTGCTCAAACAGCCAATAGCTACAATTTCTGGGCCAGGGACCACTCCTCTTGTGGTAGATAGGCTACCTAATGCTTACCACTCCCACTGATAGGCGAGAAGGTTTCCCTCCACCACAGAAAGGCTTGGGAGGCTCAGAAGCTTACAAAGAGTCCTGGATATAGCAAAGCTGTACCTGGACTAGACTAGTAACAGGAAAAGCAGGAAACAAGCACAAACACAGGCTTTTAAATCAGAAGGTTAAAAGAGATGGAAACACTTCCCAAATGGCCAATAAATTATAATGTCTGGGCCAGAAACCACTCCTCCTGTGGTAGATAGGTTACCTAGTGCTTACCACTCCCATTGATAAGCTAAAAGGCTTCTCTCCAACATAGAAGGTCTTGGGGGGCTCAGAAGCTTACCAACAGTCGTGGATACAGCAAATCTCTACCTGGACTACATTAGTTACAGGAAAGGTGGGGATCAAAAAGCAAACACGGGCTTTTAAACCAGAAAGTAGAAAGAGATGGAAAAACTGCCCAAATGGCCAATGAACTACAATTTATGGGCCAAAACCCACTCTTCCCATGGTAGATAGGCTACCTAGTGCTTACCACTCCCACTGATAAGCTAGAAGCCTTCCCTCTAACACAGAAAGGCTAGGGGGGCTCAAGAGCTTACCAACAGTCCTGGATACAGCAAGTTTGTATCTGGACTAGACTAGTTACAGGAAAGGCAGGAAACAAGCTTAGATTTTTTTTTTTTACAGAAAAGCAGCTAAACAGCAGTAAATACAATTCAAATTGCAGTGCAGGCTAGCACACTTGAGTGTGTAGTAATATTACATCAAAAACAAATTAAATAAACGCAATTAACAAATGACTAAAAAACAAGTGCAGAAGGCAGTAAATTAGAAGGCTACTAACAAGTAGTAATAAGTGCAGAGTAAGAGTAACTGAACAGATAACAGCACACAGAACAGCAACTAAGACTACTGTGTAACCTTGAGCAAGTGATTTAATCAGGCAGTACTTAGGGGCACCTGGTAATTTTTGCTAGGTTCCTAAATGATCTTTTGGACTGCATGCCTACTAACTACCTAAGATTCTAACCAAATATGATTCATTTTAAATGTAACCATTCTATTTTGTTTTTCTATTCTCATTAATTATTATTATCAGAATGAAATTTAAAAAAAAATGTAAGTTAATTTTGAAGACAGTTTAATGAAAAAGACAAAACACCAATATAGATGACAAAAATAAAACAAAGATACTATATAAGCTATGACCTACAGTACAGAACATATTTTCCCTATAGGTTCATAGGTAGTTACTAGGCTTGCAGTCCATGGAATCATTGAGGAGCCTAGCTTAGGTTCCCAGTAGCTTCCAACTACTGTGTGGTTAAATGACTTGCTCAAGGTCACACTGTGAGCAAAAGAAGGCTAAGGGAATCAAACCCTGTACTACAAGAATTACATTTCACAGCTTTAATCCTCTGCACCAATTACCAGAGGAAAGCTAATTGTCGTGGGATACAACCTTTGAATGCCTCCTACCATGTTACCAAATTTCAATGCACTATTCATTGCACCACTGAGTCACTAGCTATGTAATATTTGTTCTAATGCTATCAGACATGAGAATATAGAATGCATCAGCTGATGTGAACAGCATTGTATTTTATAGTAACTGTCAAACATGTTTTAGTATCACATGCTTGACAGAGTTTTATTTCACCAAAAGGCTGAAGTAGCCTGTAACCACAGAGGAGGTGTGATTAAACTAGAGATGTGGTGTAATGATTAGAAACCTGAGCTGTGCAGCAATCAAGCACTGAATCTCTTTTACCCTATTTACATCCTTGGTTTAATATGCTTTGCAAATCTGTATTAAAATAACTAACTATTCTCATATATCAACTACCGCCTTCTTTGTTGAAGAAACATTTGGTAGTACTAGCTGAATTTCAAGCATCATGTTCATTTTCAATAATAAAACAGAGTTATTGGCAAGTATTTTCACATTTTTCTATAAATAATTATTTGACAGACTGGAAGCTAGAGGCCAGCTTCTATCTTTCACTTCCTTTAGTCACACACTAGGTGGATTGTTACAGAACTGTTTGCAGTCAACAAAGTTTGCATCATGTTTGGAAGTACTCACATGGCATTACTTAATATCTGTTTTTTAGGTAAGTTATATTCAGCCTGTTTGTCATTTCTTTGTAGTTGTTTAAAATGATGACATTTTAAATCCTATGCGTCTCTCTCTCTCTCTCTCACACACACACACACACACACACACACACACACACACACACACACACACACACACACACACACACACACACACACACAGCCTCTGTCTCTCTCCCTTCTTTCTCTCTCTCACACACACATTCACACACACACAAGTGTGCATGTGTATCTTTCTATACTTCATATACCTTTTTATCAGTTAGGTACTTCAACAGTTATTGTATTAAGTATTTATATATCTTTACCAGGTTTGTATTACATATTAAATATGAGCTCCTCACCTTTAAATCTTCTTTAATCAACAGTGTAGTAAATTCACTTCAAGACATACTCAGAATAGTCTGTCATGAGAAATAATACACCTTTCTATAGTTTCAGCCACAGAGTAACTGGAATTAAAATGTTACTATTTTTAGTAAAATTATATTACTGTTATTTCTTCAGAAGTAGCAGTCCAACTGTTTGATCTGTGCTGTGCTCTCCGTTGTCTTGAGTCATATGCTTTAATTCATTATAGATATATCTAATAGTTCATATCATCATTACAGTACAAGCAAGTCAAGTCTACTTACAATAACAATCTAAGAGAACTTGTCAGTAATGGGGCTCATGTCAATCTATCAACAACTCTTTCATTGAATCCTGATAGATATGAAAAAATGGTCAGCAAACTTTTTGGTGAACCTTAGAAGGTTTTTAGGGGGCTTCATGCACCTCCATGTGGGGGTAACACTTCTCCAAACATATATATATATATATATATATATATATATATATATATATATATATATATATATGTGTGTGTGTGTGTGTGTGTGTGTGTGTGTGCATGTATAAAACTAATCCAAGACTGCACAGTGGTGGAGATGAGAAAACTCTGTAGTTAGTAAAAGTTGTTTCAGACAGATGACTTCACTCTACATGCACTTGGTGAAAGAACTGTCAACCAAGCTACTTGTTCCCTCAGTAAACTATCTTACCCATAGAATAGGCTACAAAATGTGTAAATGCAAACTAAAAATTTTGGCTCACATTTTGTTGATTTATATTTGTAATTACAAATGTGATACGTAATTGCTTGTCCTCTGAAATAGCTAATGGTAACACTGCTGTAGTTGACATTTTCTGTTTATATTTTTTTCAGCTTTGAGCGCACAACTAGTACAGCGACCAAAGTTTGTAAAGGTCAGTGCTGGTGAGTCTGTATCTATCCTGTGTGATACCGAACGTGAACGTTTACCTATTAGCGACATTTACTGGTATATACAAATGCTAAATGGAAGCTTTTACAGAGTAAATCCAACAGAAAGGTTTACTACACCAAATAAACCGACAGATAATATCACTACATTGCAAATACAACATGTACAGTGGAAAGATTCAGGAACATATTATTGTATTTACTGTGTAGGTAACCAAAAATTCTTCTTTGGAACTGGGACAAAAGTGATTGTCACAGGTAAGCAAACTGATGAGCGCTCATTTATTTGCAAAATATCACAGTTTTATCCAGTAAAGAGTGCATGTGTGTGCATGCATTTGTAAGTTTGTAACTGTGTTTGTGTGTGTGTGTGTGTGTGTGTGTGTGTGTGTGTGTGTGTGTGTGTGTGTGTGTGTGTATCTGTATACTAAACCAAATCACTAGAAAGTAATAATAACTTTTACTTTTCTGCTAATGTCAACACAAACGTATGCAGAATTTATTTGATGATATACTGAGCTAAAGCTAACCATTTAGGGGCATTACTTTGATTTAGAATATTTTGTAAGAATTCTAAGAATATTCTTGTGATAGATTTTAGATATACATAAACAATCATATTTCCAATAATGCACCAAAACTGAAAGTAATATGTGTCATCTAAGTTTCATAGACCAGGTGAAAAAACTAAAACAAAAATATTACCAATAATATATCAAAACTGAAAATAAAATATGTTGTTCAATTTTAATTGATTAGGAAGAGACAGAAGAGTTCATGAAATACATAGTTTCAGCCACAGAATAACTGGAATTTAAATTGTACTATTTTTAGTAACAGCAATCAGCTCATAATTAATTACAAGTTTCTTCTTAAAACGAAACATTTAGGTTATTATAAAAGAAGAAGTACATCTAACTGACAGAAATATCCATTCTGGCAATTGTTCTATTGTACCTCTTGGCTTCCAACATGACACTTACTAAGAGAGGTCATTAAATTAAAAGAGATGAACAAACAGTGCTAAGCTGAAGCAAATGCCTTAAAATCTATAGTAAGAATATTTAGACTTGAGAAAGTAATAGAATAGTCAACATTATTGAAGAAAATTATTACAATATCTTGTTTTGAATATTAAGCAGCATAAAATGAAATATTAAGAAACATTTATCAGATTAGTATAGCTGTGTTTTGAAAACAGTTTCAGAATTTGATAATGTAATCATCCATTATTTGGAAGTTTGAAGTCTACTATGGTGTTTTTGACTGCTTGCATGTATGTATGTATATGTATTATATTAGTATATGTGAAGTGACAGAGCATGAAAAAAACAATCAAAACTCACTACATCTGAAAGAAATCAAAATACAAACACATTCTTACAGCCTCCTGTACCCTCTAACACCACCTGCAACTTATACCAGCTCTGAAATTGCATTACAGTGAGGAAAGAGGAAATTCCCAATCCCCACTATACAGTGATCTCACACATGCAAATATTGGCAAAATGCAATAAAATGCATTTTTAAACTTTTGCACATGCAAACTATGGCATTTTTACTGTGTGTGTGTGTGTGTGTGTGTGTGTGTGTGTGTGTGTGTGTGTGTGTGTGTGTGTGTGCGCGTGTGTGTGTTTGTCTCTGTGTTTGTGTGTATATATGTGAGGCTGAACAGATTAATCAAATGAAAAATCAACCTATTGTAATATTGTTGGATGTCTTGATGTCTTTCCTTTGTTGTCCTTAGCCAGTCTACAAGATTGCACTTAACATAGGTAGTTTAGTTAGCAATGTTGGCATCATTTTTTTTCTGTACTGAGTGGATTAGCATGGTGTATTTTGGGTGGGGCTTTACAGATTGTTGGAGGTGCTCTGAGAGAATTTTTGTGACTGTAGACGTCTTTTGGAGCCACACAGTCAAGTTCTTCTAGATAGGTGAAGAAAAAGAACTAATATAGATTTACTTGTCAGGTCGAGCAGGTTGGGATCCAGTTCTTTTACCAGTTTGATGGATAACAATAGGCAAAGTAAAAGTTGAATGCCATTGTGTCATTTTTTTCTGAAGTGATAGTCATTACTAAAAGTTAGAAATCAAAAGTATATTTGTGGAGTGCTATACTTGCATATTATATTAAAGGAAACTTACAAGATGGAATTTTTATAATAACATCTGTGCCAATAAGGTGGTGATTGCCCAAATGATGACCATGGTTTGATTGCTGGTACTGTCTTTACCCTGCAGTAATATTGGCCCTGTTATGTAACTATAGGTAATGGACTGCTAAGTCATGGTTTATAAGGAAGGGCTTGTCAGAATGATTTAGAGTATTGCTAAGCAGGTGTTGGTTCTGGCATTGTGATGGCGGGGAACTTTCCTACCACTCCAATCTTCCTTGTGTGCATTTTGAGCATGTTAAAGCAAGAGCATTCATTCTGTTTTTCTAATCTCAATTTTGTAGTTTCTTTCCTTTTCTGCTTCCCTTATCTCCTTTTTAACCATTAGATGCACTTCTTCTTTTATAGAAATCTAAATGTTTCATTTTGAGAAGAAACTATAATTAACTATGAGCTGATGGTTGCTTCATTTTTATAATGTAAGTGGTACAATATTGTTTCAGCTATGATTTTACAAAGGCATTTGCTTTAAAAACAGAAGAAAACTGAACTGCTCACAATTCAGTTTCAAGAAGGCATTAAAATGATCATCACAGTCTTGCTTTATTGGCTTTGTTGTAATGTTAAAACAAATAGAATTACCTAAGCCTGCACAACTGCTAGTGCCTCTAAGTACTATTTGTTCACGGCCTTGCATTGAGAGAGAGAGAGAGAGAGAGAGAGAGAGAGAGAGAGAGAGAGAGAGAGAGAGAGAGAGAGAGAGAGAGAAACAAAACAAAATAAAAAAAAATTATATTCAAGGGGCATTGAAATTCTGTTGGACATTGGAGTGAGCTTTGGAAAGGAAGCTAGCAGTGTATTAATTGTACTCATTTTTGTGTTACTTCCTTTTTTGTTTTTGAAACTAAATCTCAAAGGCTAAGGCCGTCATTCTTAATGCAAGCAGTGCTAAATGCTACAATGTATATGACAGCAGGCAAAGGACATCATTCTTAATACAAGCATTGCTAAATACTACAATGCTGTATGTCAGCAAGCAAAGACCATCCTTCTTAATGCAAGCAGTGCTAAATGCTACAATGCTTTATGTCAGCAGGCAAATGTCATCATTCTTAATACAAGCATTGCTAAATACTACAATGCAGTATGTCAGCAGGCAAAGGCCATCATTCTTAATACAAGCATTGCTAAATACTACAATGGTGTATGTCAGCAGGCTAATGTCATCCTTCTTAATACAAGCAGTGCTAAATGCTACAATGCACGTCAACAGGCAAATGTCATCCTTCTTAATGCAAGCAGTGCTAAATATTATAATACTGTATGTCAGCAGGCAAAGGCCATCCTTCTTAATGCAAGCAGTGCTAAATGCTACAATGCACGTCAGCAGGCAAATGTCATCCTTCTTAATGCAAGCAGTGCTAAATGCTACAATGCACATCAGCAGGCAAATGTCATCCTTCTTAATGCAAGCAGTGCTAAATGCTAGAATGCATTATGTCAGCAGGCAAATGTCATCCTTCAGTGCTAAATACTACAATGCTGTATGTCAGCAGGCAAATGTCATCCTTCTTAATGCAAGCAGCGCTAAATGCTACAATGCATTATGTTAGCAGGCAAATGTCATCTTTCTTAATGCAAGCAGTGCTAAATGGTACAATATTGTATGTCAGCAGGCAAGGGCCATCCTCCCCAACACATTATTCTCTCTTCCTGAGGGAAGTAAGATGCTAGCTTTTGAAATGTCATTATATTCCTTCTCCATGTCAACTACTTCAGTGCCAGGTTGTTGGGATCAATGTCAGGACTTAAAAGCTGTATGTTGAATATTTGTAGTGACTCTTACTAGAAGATATCAAACAATTGTAGAGATTTTTTTTAATGAAAGCTGTTTTGATGAACACACATTTTTAGTGTAGAAAGTCATAAACATATTTAGCTTATTGTCATTTTACTTTTCTATGGGGCAGAAGGTGTTTTTATTTTCCTTGCAGTAGGCTGTGCTCACTGTGCTTTGCTCTTATTATAACTAAATCCAAGGCCATCACAGCTTGGGGTAAGGTTTCAATTTATTGGCATCTGTTATAGTGAATTGATGACAGACTGATAACAAATCTAAAACATCTTTCATTAAACTTCTGAGGTAAATTGTTTTTGCAGCGGTGTTCGATCCCCCTGTATTTCCCATGTGGAAGGAAAGATGGGACATTCACACTCCATAGACACACATATCACCTCAAGGTTACAAAATAGTGGAGAAAAGAGAAAATTCCACTGTCTGTGAAAGTTATTTCAGAAAAATTCATTCAGTCAGCTGACACTCACTGTAATATTCCCAAAAGAGAGATCTCTTTTGCTGTTTTTCTCAGTCAGTCAAATTATAGCTTTTCAGCAAACTAATCAAAAGCCATTCATCATCTTTGGATAGGTAAGAATGGATTCTTAATATTTTAGTGGCTGTATCATGAATCACAACTGCGCATTATAGCTCTGGGGAACAGTTTAAATCAGAATGGTTCTTGTACGTTCTCTGCAGCTATCATTTACAAAAAATGTTACATGCTAAGGTTCTGAAAGTCTCATTTTTATTATAATGCCTTTCCAAACATGCTACTATTAAGAACCATTTGAAAAATGTGAACTTCTTTGTAAAGTCAGTTGTGAATAGTATCTATGAAATAAGGCTTTGGAGGTAAATTTTGTTTATAAATTAAAAAAGATTGTCACTTTAAAGAGTTGCAGTTAGGGAAAATACACTATAGAAAGTTTTTAGTTTCTACTGATGTCATTTAGAATAAGTATTTCTATACATATAATAAACTATTACCCTGTTTTTACTACAAATTTATCTGCTGAAATTTCTCTTTGTATGACTTTTAATTTATAGGATTTTCAATTGTCTTTTTTAAATATTCTCATACTAATATTGAGAAACCACTATGCCTTTATTTTTTGTACTGTAAATAAAAGAAAAAGAAGCACAGTAACTCTGGTGCTGATTTAGTACATTTAAACATATGTGCAAGGGCAGTCAACTAAAAGCAGTCCTGTGCGTGTATGTAAATCAGGTAAGTATGTACAATCATGCTGATTTCATAAAGTCTCAGCCCTGTGACAAAACCCCCATGGAAACATCACCCATTGTAACTGGAAAAATATGGTAAACATGCCACCACAACTCCAAGCCAGTTCCACAAAAAGCATAAACATAAAAAACGAGCAGGTGTCGAAACAGCACAACACTGAGGTGGAAAGTTTCTCAATTATATTTATTCTGGTGCCTTGGCCTTTTACCTTCAAGGAATAATTCTCATCACATCATCATCCCATTTATATAGTCATCCCAAAAGTACAATTCCATTAACATCAGTTTACATCAATTACACATTTAAAGCAACAAGTACCTCCTTATTTCACCAGCCTGTGCATTACATTGTTTTAAAACAGTGTATGCCAAAGCTTACTTCATTGCACCATATTTTAAAATTTGTATAATTTTTATTATGTTAGATATTCTAAAAAGTTAAATTACTGTCAATATTCATTCCCCTCGGTTGAAGAGTTCTAAAATGTATCATCTTACATTCTCATTTACTTAATTAATTTTTAAAATTTCTTCCATTTACCATAAAGGGAAGTGCTAATACGCTGAAGAAAAAATCCTTATTACTCCCGCCATGTGCAGATAAAAAGTGTCTTGCTACTGGACTTAAGATGTTTCCCTTCCTTATATCACCAAGGTGTTCCATAATTCTCACTTTGACTTTCCTTTTAGTTTGCCCAATATACCATTTGGTCTTTTTACACCCACATCCTATGATATAAATAACCCCCTGTGAATTGCAATGAAAAACCTCTTTGGCCATATATCATCTGCAATTTATGTTCCAACCATTAAGATTTTTAACTTTATCACAAACTGTACAGTTCCCACATGAATGCGTACCCATTCTATCAGTAGTGATAGTTTCCCTGCCATCACCACTCAATATTTCTTTTAAATTGCTGTATCGACCATACAAAAAAGATACATGGTCTGGGAAAAGATGTCCTATACTCACATCCTCTTTAACCACGTACCAAAATTTCCTGATAATGCTCTCCACGACATCACAGAATGGTGAGAATTTTGTCACAAAAATAGTTTTTCCTCCCTTACTTCAATCTTATCTATATTTTCACACTCCTTTCTTCTTTGTCTTACATAATTTCCTTTGTATCTTTCCTCTTTACTACATTTCTTGAATTCCCAAAACACTGTAATAAATCTTCTTTATATCTCCTACATTTCAACCTTTCATAGCCACCCATAAGATATGTTTGCTTTAATCCTTCTTCAGATGAATTCAAATACATACATTTAAATTCTCCTACTGGCAAAGCTTTAATTAGGAGTGGGGATGCATACTTTTTGCATGTAAAAATTATTTATTGCAGTTTCTTTTCTATGTGGTTTAAAATGTATTGAATTCTCCCTATTCACATAAAATTCCACATCCAAGTACATGATATTAGTACTATTAACTTGATATGTGAATTTCAAACCATCTGCCGTTTTATTTAGTACTTCCATGAATTTCAAAAAAAACACCTTTTTATCCTTACATATGAAAATTATATCATCAATAAATCTTCCATAGTATATAACATTTTCCATGAAAAATGTATTTGTGTACAAGAAGCGATTTTTAAAATCTTCCATATAGACTATTGCATATGAAGGGGCAAATGCCACCCCCATTGCAGTGCCTCTTTTCTGAATACAAAATTGTTTCTCCCATTTAAAGTAAGTATGTGTCAGGCAAAACTCCAACAAGAGGAATAGGAAGGAAGAAAGTATGAGGACCTTCCCCCATCATTCTACCCATTGCATTCAAACCCCACTTGGTCTCAATGAAATATGACTTTCAGACTTCACTCCCCTTCAGAAAATTCATGCTAAAATGCTAAACCTGTTATTCTATCAACTTTCTAAGTTTGTAAGAGCAATATTTAAAAATTGTCCCTTTTTGTGCCTTTGTCCCACTTTTATTTATGGTTTTATGGCATTGTCCAGATTTATTGCTCTAAAAGGTTGAGAGGTATGTATGTGTGTGTCTGTATGTGTGTGTGTGTGCATGTGCATGTGTGTGTGTGTGTGTGTGTGTGTGTGTGTGTGTGTGTATGTGTGTGTGTGTGTGTGTGTGTGTGTGTGTGTGTGTGTGTGTGTGTATATATATATATATATATATATATATATATATATATATACATATGTGTGCAAATAGACACATATGATAAATTTGTATGTGTGTGTCTATCTGGTGCATCTGTGTGCCTATATGTGTACCTATACATATCTGCATAGATAAATATTAAGAGAAACACAACTACAAAGCTACTTGTACATATATTTTACCATACTGTATACGAAATACAACATAGTAATCAAGATAGAAATCTGGCCTTTTTTCCTTGACCCCAGAAACCCCTCTGGCTAGCTGGTCCTTCCTCCATCTCAGCAGGTCATTGTGTCTGTGCCTACACTGCTCTCTGGGAGATGGGGTGCATGTCAGATATGACAGGTGATCCTTAACTCCTGTGAAATATTAATTTTCTTCTGTCCAGAACCTGTTGTTGCCTGATCCAACTTTAGCAGGTATGACTCCTGCAGTAGGTAGAGGAAAATTTTGGTCTTCTTGTAAGACCAGCTTGGGGCTCGAGCCTGGGCTATCCTTTTGAAGTGCCAGTAAAAGAATGATGTGTATAAGTCTGATACAAGGGATGCTTCAATATGAACCACACCCCTGTGGTGTGTCATCGTTATGCCATATACTCATACAGAGCTACCTATTGAACTGATAGCAGTGCAAAGGTTTGGTGTCATAGCAGAATATGTAGTTTCATGCATTTCTATTTTTCCAGTTCCATTTTACTTGGGTAAAGAAATGTAAATATTCCTGCCTGTAGTAGTAGGACAGAGGTTTGTCTCGGGCAGTGTTTTATTCTTTTTTTTTGTTTGTTTGTTTAAGAAATTGCTAATATTCTTTGATTGTGATATCACAGTTGTGGTTTTACATTTGTTTAAGGGTGTTAATACATGCTGAATCATTCCTGCTTCACTTGTTTAAAGGATATCATGACCACTCTGTAAAACCCACATATGTGGAGGCTCTTAACATTAACCTGCCCAAGCAACAAGGACCTCCAAAGCTGAAACATAAACAAACACCACTCTCAAACACAACCAAAGCATCACATATCTCTCAACACCAGTGTGCAACCCAACAGCAGCCCCTAAGGCAAAACAACATACCCAACACTTTAGTCATAGGTGTCTCTGTAGTCAGGCACACTGATGTCCCACTCACCAGGCTGAACAAGGAGAAAATTACAAGTTAGTTGCATATCGGGTGCCAGGATCCACCACATAACGCATGCACTCAAGTCACTCCTCAACAGGTACAAATATGACTCTGTCATTGTCCATGTTGGAGTGAATGACTTGAGATGTATCTCCTTGGACTACATGAAAGGAGACATGGAAGAGCTCTTGGATCAGGTAGCCCAGACAGGTATGACCTTAGCCCTGAGTAGCATTCTGCCAGCACCCAGAATGATACCGCAGTATAAGGACAAAATGAATTGAGTTCAGTAATTGGCTAAGCTTCTGGTGTCATTCAAAGGGGATCCAGTATCTGTCTGCCTGGGACAACATGATCAATAAACCATGATGTTTTGCAAGAGATGGTCTGCACCTGTTGCCCCTGGGACTCAGGTAACTGGCTAAGGCTCTTGCCACCCCATAGTGCCTTTTTTTAGGCAAGGTTCAAAGGACAAAACTACCACCATAATGGGTACAAACAAGCAAAATCTGAAGGTAATGCTACTCACTGCTAGAAGTCTAAACCTCAAGATGCACTCTCTCAAGGCTCTCCTAAAAATGGAGAACATCGATATCTGTGCAGTAACTGAGACCCGGATCAAAGCTCCAGAGAGCACCCCTGCAATACCAGGCTGCAACTCATACCACACTTTTCGGCCACCACACCAGGACCAAAACATTAAAAGTGGAGGAGTGTCCATATTCACCAAGGATATTCACACCTCCAGGCTGGTTACCCAACACAATGCATCTGAAATTCTCCAGGTGCAACTAACACTAGGTAAGACTGCAATACAAATTGTAGCTTGCTACAGATCCCCCACCATGCCCCAAGATTCTCACTGCACCTTTCTAAACATACTGGAAAATATTAAGATACAACCAAATACCCTAATAATGGGTGATTTCAACTACCCTGCCATTAACTGGGAAAACTACTCCTGTACCAACACCTTTGCACAACGGTTCTTGGAATTCATAAATTCCAACACATTAGAGCAACTAATTCATAGTCCCACCAGGGGTACCAATATTCTAGACCTGATCATTACCAACATGTGAGATTGATGCTCCACACCAGTGGTCACCCCTCATTGGTCAGATCAGACCATAAGCTAATCACCCTCGACATTCACATCCCACCCCACCCCCTTTTAAGGAAACATCCATAAAAAACTTCTCCAAAGCCAACTTCATGCTTCTCAAGTCAGAAGTAACAAACTTCATGAGACCCATGCAGATGGGAACTGGAAGTTCAACTGCTGAATCCTACACTAAGGTGCTGTATGAGCACATTCACTTATGCATGGATCAAGCCATCCCAAATAGAGCCAAGACACTGTCCTCTAAAAAAATGAAGCCAATCTGGTGGTCCCCTGGCATAAACAAGATGTACAACAGAAGGAAGAAACTGTTGCAGAAAAGAGAAAGAACCCAGGATTAAAAAAACTCCCTCACCAGCCTCAGTAAAAAGCTGAGATTCCTCAAAAAAATCTTTCAAAGCTAGTTAAGAAAACAAAATTGCCAAAGCTTCCAAAGATAACAACAAGGCATTCTATAGCTATGTCAAGAATCTAAATGGCAATACTCAGATCTGCTCTGAGCTACCACAGAATGGCACTAGATATACTGATCCCAAGGATATTGCCAGTATCCTGGCAGATAGATTCAGTGCCAACTTCACCCCCTTCTCACCCCCTAAAGGGCCCATCTCAGTACTGAAAGAATGCCACTCATGTAAAAACCACACTCTCCAAAGCCAAGAATACAGCATGGACCAGACAACATCCCAGGCTGTGTACTGCATGAACTACAAAATTAACTGGTACCTCACCTATTTGTCATGTTTAATCATAGCCTCACCTCAGGCTTCGTGCCCGCAGATTGGCACACAGCTACAGTCATCCCACTCTACAAGGGGGGATCCACTTTTGATCCTGGGAACTACCATCCCATCAATCTGATGAGCCTGATCTGCAAGGCCATGGAACGTATTATCATGGAACTTATAAACAAAGACATTGGTAACCTTCAAACACTGGACTCCACCCAGTTTCGGTTCATGATGGGCCGATCTCTTGAACCTGATTGACTTCTTCGAATCAGTCTCCAGAGCCATGGATGAGAGTAAGGTGATTCACGCAGCCTACTTGGACCTTGCCAAGGATTCGATACTATCTCCCACTCTGGAATTATAGCTAAACGTGCTAAGCTAGGCATTAATCCCTACATCACTCGATGAGTTGCAAACTGGCTTACTGACAGAACACACATTGTAAAAGTAGCCAACTCCAAGTCCAGCTCCAGACAAGTGACAAGTGGTGTAACATTGGGTTCTGTCCTAGGACCACTCTTGTTTGGCATCTACTTCTCTGAAGTGCAGGCCAAGACTAAGGGACTTTGGCTTACAAAGTTCGCAGATGACTGCAAGCTGGGAACCATTATTGATTCCCCAAATGATGTGGATATACTACAATCGGGACTTACCGAAACATATGCCTGGTGCCAGAGCCATGGGCTCAAGCTAAATGCCACAAAATGGATAGTTGTCCCCTTTGGGAAAAACCACGTACCTGTGAAGTATCACATAGGTGGCAGTACACTAAACACTAAAAGTGTGATAAGAGACCTAGGGACACAGGTGGACAGTGGTCTCACCTTTGATAACCACATAGCCACAGCAGTTAGAAAATCTATCTATGTGGCACACCTCATCACTAAGGGCTTTTCATCCAGAAAAAAGGAAGTCATTGTCCCTCTATACTCATCACTCATTAGACCCATTATAGAATACAATGCCTCATTTGGTATGTACCTCACAAGACATCTGCAACAATTAGAAAGGCCACAGAAATACCTCATTAAAAGAATCACAGGCCTAAAGTAGATGCCTTATGATGAATGTCTAAAGAAACTCCAGCTATACTCTGTCACATATCACCTATTCAGAGGCAATCTCTGCCTAACATACAAGGCCATGTCAAATCCAGAGTTTTTGGACATGCTACACTTAAAGAAATCCCAATCCCTCTGAGCCACATGCTCCAGGGATCTTAACCTTGCCCTCACAATGACTCGAACATGCTGGAGGGATAGGTTCCTGACCCAGAGACTCCCCATACTCTGGAACAGACTCCCCATACATGTCAGGCAGAGTGCCTCAATGGCCCTCTTCAAGAAGAAACTTGATGATTGGATGGGAGATAGGAAATTCACCCTGAGGATCACATCAGTAGCCATGCTAGACATGGGTCCAGAGAAAGTAAATATTTGTGGGAAGCAATAGCCAGGGAATCGTTATGGCTAGGCTTGCATAGGACCTAGGGCCAACAGCCTAGTACCTACCTATGAACCTATGAACCTTTTTGTATGTTGTGACATTTTCTCCCCTTGTTGTAGATTATGGATAGATTTTGTATTGTTTGCTAGGGATTATGATGGGAAATTAAAACTAGGTGAAGTGAAAGCAGTGTGTGACAGAGTTTAATCTATCATTGCCAGTCTTAGAGGTGCATGCATAACATGCACATGGTATGCCATGCTGGAATGTGCCTGAAACATGCTTGACAGTTATGTACATTCAGGAGGTAAGCACAGCTAGCCCACAACAAGCCATATGCGCCGCAATGCAATTCACAGAGCTCAGCATGGATGAGCCTCATTTGTATAATATGTTCTCAAATCAGTCCCTAAATATGCCATTTTATTTTGGTCCACCCTTTTAGGCTTCAATAAGTGAAAAAAATATTTATGAACACCAGGGATAAGCAGAAGTAAGTAGGAAAAAACAGCAATCTGTGGCACTCATCCTCATCTGTTGAACAGTAGTTTTATTTTTATTAGTAAACTTTGACAGATACTACTGTTTTCGTGGCTTATGAAAGATATGACTGAGAATGTGCAAGGTGCTAGTTTTACTGCTGTCTGCATGTGATAAGGGGCTCACTGTAAACAATTGTCACTGTCAATTGGTAAAGGGCAGGTGAGAAGTAATTAATTCCAGGTGATATGAATTACTGAATTAAATACATTAAACTACTGACTACCACACCCTCACTGTGAGCACAAAGAACCAGAGGATAACACAGCACAGGCAATTTTAACAATGACACTGGAAAATATGAATTAGAATTAGTAATGGATGTTGTACTCATATCACCATTTATCTCTTCTTCTCTGTTACAATATCATCCATGATCCGCATTTACTAAAAGCAAAAAAGGATGACAGGTGTCACTGCCACTTTTGTCACAATATTTGATTGTAGGTTACAACTTGAATCAGCAGCGAGGAGCAAGACACAGGAGAGACAACTTTAGTTTTGGGGAGAATCAAATCCTTATGGATGCTTTGAGGACATTGGGAAATGTTTCTTGGGAAAGGGTGGACGACCAGGCAGAGAGCTTTAAGGAGTGGAATTAAGTAAGGGTTGGCATTAATGTTGCAAGAGAAAGGAACTATACCCTAGCAAAGTGCAGGAAAAAATCTGATGACATAGTGGGATATGTGGGGACAAAAGGCACGCAGAATGCAATTGCCTGTAGTAGCACTGGTAGTGACCCTTCCAACTCTAGCTTTTAACTCCATACAAGGAATCCCTTCTATCTATAAATGGTGATGAATAGGATGCAGATGAGGATGTGACTGGCATCATTAAAGGTGGTATTGACACCAGTACCTTCAGAGACCTATAACAATCTTAGCTGGACAGTGTGAAGTTTAGTTATTGTACCTTATTTTACTTCAATATGCCACAATATATTTTACTGAAAGACATGTTCTCAGGGGGTTGGTATAATGGTTAGGGTGTTTACCTCAAATATACAACATAATAGGATTTGATTCTTACTTTTGAAAAGAAAATTGGCTAGGCATAAAATGATTCACAAGGGCCCCTAGCCTAGTACTTACTTATGAACCTATGAATCTATTAATGTATGTTTCATCATCAGGTATCAACATCAGGTGCATGAGAAAATCTGAAGGCAATGTATGATAAGTTCTGTCATAATAGCTACATATAAAAAATGTTACCCTGCCATAGGTCACATTATCTACATATTTACATATCTCCTCACATGGTAAGGACCACAGACCAACTCATCCTCTGACTTACTACAGTAAGCTGATGTTGACAACAGGATGGCTGTCGAAGATGATGCCATGGCTGTCATTCTCATGAGACAGTCTGAGGAAAGTGACAGAGTCACAAAGTGTACTGGCAGGGCCATCCATACCACAACAGGTGGATTATGAAGTGACATGTGCTCAGACACTGAACGAAATGAGGATATGTCATTACCTCATGGAGGAAATACCATGCAGCTGAACAATTGCTTCTACTGCACAGGGTGAACTTCACAATGAAGAGGCAACCTATTCAGATATAGCAGAATCTCCTGTCACATCCATACACAGAGGTGCCAGGAAGAGGCCTATTTCACATTTCACTCCAGACAGGCAAGGACTTGGCCCTATTGGGATTGTCTGGGTATCTTTCTCCCACATTGCTCATGTTTCATTTCTTCTTGCAAATCCTGATATTTTATGACTTTGTGTCTCTCTATACAGGAGACACTATAATTTCTAGGTGTAGCAATTTCAATGATCAATGCTATTTTTTCATGGACTATGATATTTGTTTTTCTGGCAATTTATTTTTTGTATTGTTGGTGTAAGAATTGATAAGATTGTATTATACTAGAATTAACTGCAAACAAGTGAAAGGAGATTAGAATGAAAGTCTTTATTTGTTAATTGTGCTGAACTGGTGCCAGTCTGTCCTTTATGGGCCAAATCTTTTTGTACATTCTCAATAAAGTCTGCAAACATTGTAGTTCAGTTAATAGCAATATCTAAATACTATCTTCAGTAACAGTGCTGATAAACAATAGCAGTCTGTAGACATTCTGGAAAGCTGGATAACAGTAACAGTTCTGATAAATATATCCAGAGTTTCTGCATGTATACACTGATTCTCCTGAATAATATCAGCTGAAACAGTCTTTTCCTCCTGAATAGTACGGATATTTTATCTGACTTCTGTACTCATGCCTGAGTGTCTGTAGTGAAAAGATACTCCATCCAAAGCTAACTACTGACTTCCCTGACTGTGTCTAAAGTATATTCTAATAATACCGATTACCCTGTAATGTTTTACATGCCTATTTAGCCTTGGTTTCCAAGCCAGCCTTGTCTTGCATGTGCCTCTTTATTTCGCATTCCATTGCAAGTACACCTATCTTTCCCTTGAGAAAGGAACATTCTGTATTTCACACATCTCATGCTTAGCCAGCAAGATTATCTTTTCCCGTCTAATGAACTGTGTTTCCCTGAAACTGAATGCATACATGAAAACAAGTTGAACACTATATTTTAGGGCTATTAATGTTAAGTTGTCTATCTCGCCTTCATTTTGCTGTTTGGGATCGGCTCCGACTCGGCCATCTACAACAGCTCGAGAGCTGTTTACTGGCTTAAGGCTACCCCTTATCCCATAATGCCTAGCGATAGCTATCCAGACATCATTTACTGCTTCAGCTGCGAGGGTGTCGTTTTTCTGGCTCAGGCTTGTATATTTAACTTTTTGTGTAAACTTTCCTTAGAATTAAAATTTTCCAGTATCCTTTCTATTTTAGAGTTAGTTATACGTGTTGTAGTTATATTTTCTATAGTCTCTACATTTTTTGACAGAACTCGTTGAAGTTAGAGAGTTCTCCACCCCTCCCCCATCCCTAGGTTAGACGTTTAACTTAGAGGCTCTCCTACTTCTTTTTTCCCTCATTATAAAAAAAAAAATATATATATATATATATATATATATATATATATTTAATTATGGTTTACTATCAAAATTGCGAACGGCACTACGTCGACTGTCATATACTCGAACATGGAAGTCCGAAATCGGTAATGTCGAAGACAAAATAATCAATCTAGGAATGGTTTTAACATGGGTCGAGATAGATGTTCAGTAGTATTCCGAACTACAAACATCTCCCCTACCTCGACCCATGTTAAAACCATTCCTAGATTGATTATTTTGTCTTCGACATTACCGATTTCAGACTTCCATGTTTGAGTATATGACAGTCGACGTAGTGCCGTTCGCAATTTTGATAGTAAACCTTTAATTATATTATATCTTAAATTTCCTTCATAGTTATAGATAGTACTGGTGTGCTTTGTCTAGTGTAGTAGTTTTTTTTGTCTGTATTTACTTACTTAGTCTTCCCTTTTTTGGTACGGTCATGTCTAAGGAAGCTAAGGTTTCTGGATTCAAGAAGTGTGACTCATGCTGTCAGAAAATGTCTCTGACAGATGGGCACACTAGTTGCGTCTACTGTTTGAGCACTGTTCACCTGCAGGACTCTTGTTCTATTTGCCATGCTTTTAGTCCAAGAGTCCTGCAGGAGCGTAAGAACAAACTGATTCTTAGGGGTCTGTTAAAACCCCAGGATTCACTGGCAAAGAGTTCACAGCCAGTGAAATCCCCAAAATCCACTAAGCCGTCGGTTCCACCCTCGGAGCCGACTCCTGTGCAGGATTTACCTTCTAAGTTGGTTCTGGCTGGCACCGACAAGACAACCTCCCCATCAGCTCAATCGGTTGCTTCGGAGCCATTGTGGAGCCACAAGAGGCTGAGGTCCCCTTCTTTAGAGTCGGTGCATTTGGCTTCTCGGTCTCCATTACTTCAAAGTGACTGTAGCCACCAATCCTCTCACTCCTCTCGATCCTCTAAGCTGTCGGATCATGATCTAGAGAGAGTAGTCAGTAGGTTGCTAAAGTCACAGGCACTAACTAAATTATTGTCCAGCCCTCCTCAACAGGTATCGGCTCCATCCACTTCACTTGATGTTCCTCCTCTGACTCCAATGAGTTCGGAGCCGAAGTTCGTTGGGGTTCGAGTAGTGGAACCGTCGGCTCGGATAACCATATCCCCTTCAGTTCTAACGTTGGCTCCGATTACCTTGATGGTACCTTCCATTGAGGGATCTGGATGCCAAGGCTCCTTCGTCGGCTCCGAGGGGGCAAGTGGCATCTGACCCTTGTCTGACCCCGTTCTCCCTCTCATAGCATCATCGCAGGTGAGCTCGGCTCCAACATCTGCCTCAGAGCCACCCCCCTCTGTGCAGAGAAAGATTCCTATTTCTTCAAAACCGGAGCTTTCTCTGCCTTGAGACAGGGATACCTTTGAGGTCATGCGGAGTGTGCTGTCCCCCGAGTCAGCTGCACTACTGGCCCCACCAGCTCCATCCCCTGTAGTGCCTGTGCCAACCTCTGCTCCTCCTCCAGACCCCAAACGTGGGGAAACAAGGCTCCAGGACACCCCATTGGGTGTTTCCTCTTCTTCTGAGGCCTCCCCTGATCACTCAGAGGAGCCCCCTTGGAAAAGGAAGTGCAAGACGAAGCACATTGACTCCCCTGAGTCTGTCACTTCTGATACAGACTTAGATGAATCAGAAGGGTCCCCGAGATCCCCCTCTGAAGATGTTTCCTTTTCAGACATCCTGGAAATGCTTAGGCAGAGGGGGAACTGGAATCCCCTAGCCCCTACCGAGGATGAGTCTGTATTCCTGGATGCTTTCACTTCCCAACCTTCCATCTCCTGGGTTTCTCCACCTTTCGACCCACTTATGTCCATAGTGGCTCGTAAGGCTTGGTCAGCCCCGGACACAGTGGAACCAACTCCGGGGAGACCTAGTAAATTTATTACAGCCCCCAGGATAAGCAATTCCTTTCTAAGGGTGTGCACATTGATGCCAAGGTGGTAGCAGCAGCCACCAAAAAAGAGCTAGCAGAGACCTCTTCGTCTGTTCATCCCCCTAACAAGGAGTCTAGGATGATGGACAGTTACGGAAAGTGAATGTTTGCTTCAGCGTCCTTCTCCATGAGGTCACTGAACTATCTATGTCATTTTACTCAACTTCAAAGGGATCTCCTTAAAGAGCTTGGAGATACCCTTCCAGATCCTACAGCTGAGGGAGCACAAGCCAAAGTAGCTTCCCAGCTAGCGATGCTTAATTATATAGTTAACTCCTCCATGAGGCTCATTTCCTATGCAGCCGATGGAGCAAGTAGAGCCACGAGCATGGGTGTAGCCCTTAGAAGGCATGCATGGATGTGGCTGTGTCACTTTGCAGAACCCTTTCGAGCGTCCTTCACCAATACCCCCTTTGGTGGCGCCTTTCTCTTTGGGCCACTCTCTGCTGTGAGACTCCATTTTTCCACTCCCTCTAGAGCTTCCCCCAAGGGTCAGAAGAGTGGGAAAATGTGGTTCCATAAATCTCAGGGAGCCTTGCCTGATACACGTAGTGATTTTTCCTCCAGAGGCAGAGGGGAAACAATAATCATAGACGCCACCCTCATGGCAGAGGTGGTCTGCAGAACCAGGGCAACAGAGAATCTTTCTCTGATAAGCCCTTCCAGCATCCCTGAAGGCAGTTGGGGGAAGACTTTCACTGTACCCAAAAGCCTGGCTAAATTTAACAAAAGACAGATGGGTATGGTCCATTATATCTGGAGGTTACAAAATTCCCTTCCATCAACCCCTCTTACAGTCAAAGAAAATCCTTCCAGATGTGCCACCCAATCTGAAGGAGCAAGCAGTAATAGAAGTTTCAAAACTGCTAGAAAAAAGAGCCATCCAGGAAGACCCCACAGACCAGCACGGATCCGGAACTTACTCAAGGTTCTTTTTGGTACCAAAAAAGACAGGGGACTGGAGACCAATTCTGGATCTCAGCAGACTAAACAATTCTGTACAAAGAACAAAGTTTCGGATGGTCATGCTACAGTCCATTCTACCCTTTCTGGGTCAGGACAATTGGATGTGCTTGATAGATCTTCAGGATGTTTACTACCATATCAAGATGGACAGATGCTCCAGGAGATTTCTTCGCTTTTGGGTGGGGGCCCGTCATTACCAGTTTGGAGCTCTGCCCTTTGGTCTTACCACAGCCCCCAGGGTGTTCAGCAAGTGTATGGCAGTGGTCACGGCTCACCTGAGACATCAAGGATTCCAGGTGTTTCCATATCTAGATGACTGGCTCCTCACTGCTACCACCAGGCATCAACTCCTACAAGCGCGGGATTATACAATCACATCCTGCACCCAGCTAGGTATTACAATAAATTTCAAAAAATCTGCCTTGTTGCCTTGTCAATCAATCACTTACATAGGAGCAGACTTAAACACAAGAGATATGTTCTAGAAAGAGTGTCCACAATTCGCCAACAAGTGCAAATTCTAATGCAGAGCAAAAGGATCCAAGTCAGGTATGTCCTTCAAACTCCAGGCTCCATGGCAGTGGCCATTCTTCTAATCGCACTAGTGCGCTTCCACATGAGAATTCTTCAGTGGCTTCTTTTCACACAGTGGTCCTTCCAAGAGCTACCCATGTCTCACATGATCCTTATCATGGAGGCATGCAAAAGACACCTTTCTTGGTGGATGGTCTCTCCATTAGTTACTCAGGGAAGACCTTTCATACAACCCCCTCCGGTAGCCACAGTGATGACAGACACCTCCCTGATAGGGTGGGGGGAGCATTATCTGGGCAGGACAGTCCAAGGCACTTGGCAACCTCATGAGTACCATCTGCATATAAATGTCCTAGAAATGAGAGCCGTGCTCCTAGCGTTGCAAGCTCTTTAAGACTCTCTTCCTTCCAGGACCATTGCAATTCAAACAGACAACATGTCAGTGGTGTGATACATCAACAAGCAGAGTGGAGCAAGATCCTACCCCCTGTGTCGAGAAGCACTCAGACTTTGGCAGTGGGCGATTTTCTCCCACCATTTTCTGATCGTGACACACATCCCTGGGAGATCCAATGTCATAGCGGGCAGGCCCAGCAGAGCTATCCTCATGCCTCATGAGTGATCTCTGAATCAGGAAGTTGTGGATCTTATTTTCCACAAATGGGGACAGCCTTGCTGTGATCTTTTTGCCACCCCCTTCAACAGCAAATGCAGCAAGTTCTTCTCCCTTCTTCTGCTTCCAGGTCACAAACCCAGAGACGCTCTAGTCCACGATTGGCCTCAGGGACTACTTTATGCTTTTCCTCCATTTCCACTCATACTGAAACTCATACAGAAAGCAAAATCATTGGGTTGCAAAATGATCCTCACTGCTCCCTACTGGCCTCGACAGATATGGTTCCTGTTCCTGCGCCATTACCTTCTTGATAAACTCTGGACTCTGGACCCAATTCCAGATCTCCTGATTCATCAGTCAGGCGGGTTGCATCAGTCCCTACAAACTCTCCAGCTCACAGCTTGGTTGCTCCACTTCCAATCTTAGCCAGGCTTCCCAGCATTTCCCCAGCAGTATGTGAGATTATCGTCTCCTCTCACAAGTCTACAATGAGAAAAACTTATGCTAGCAAATGGAAACGTTTTTCTTGTTGGGCGGAGTCTAGGAATGTGGATCCCTTCTCAGCCCCATTCCACGAAATTCTGGAATTCCTGGCACAACTGTTTCACTCCGGGGCCACTTCCACTACGATTAGGGTACAATTAACGGCCATTTCTAATTTTCATATTGGTTGGTCAAATTCTAACATTATGTCTCATAAGCTCTGTAAAGCTTTTTTGAGAGGAACATCTCTTCTTAGACCTCCAGTGAGAGATCTTCCTCCCCCTTGGGACCTTAATTTAGTCCTAACTTCTTTAATTCTGACCCCTTTTGAACCAGCAGATTCCTGCTCCATCAAGTTTCTATCTTGGAAGACACTCTTTCTGGTAGCTATCACTTCAGCTAGGTGTGTCTCAGAACTCCAGACACTATGTGTTCATCCTCCGTACCTGGTGTTTCACAAGGACAGAGTTGCTCTGAGGACTAATCCTTTGTTTCTTCCTAAAGTCTGCTCAGAAAATAATTTAAACCAATCTATAGATCTCCCTGTGTTCTTCCCAAATCATAGCAACAAGGCAGAGTACAAACTTCACCAATTGGACGTTCATAGACAATTGCATTTTTACCTGCACAGAACTAAAGAAATAAGAAAGTCAGACAAATTATTCCTTTCTTATGCCTTAAACAAACAAGGCCTCCCAGTTTCCAAGGTGACCTTATCCAGATGATTGCCCCATACTATTACTTTTATTTATCAGTTAAGGAAAAAAGAGTTACCAATTAAACCAAAAGGTCATTCTACTAGGGCGTTAGCCACCTTCGTAGCCTTTCAGTCTAGGTTGCCCATGGATTCCATCTATGCAGCTGCCACATGGACAAATCCTCATACCTTTATCTCTCATTACAAGGTGGATATGGTCTCCCGGAGCAGAGCTGACTTTGGTTCTACTGTTCTGAAGAGTCTGTTCCACTGAGCCACCCAGGGTGTTAGGTGCTAGGGATGCTGTCCCAAACAGCAAGAATGA
This sequence comes from Protopterus annectens, assembly GCF_019279795.1. NCBI lineage: Eukaryota > Metazoa > Chordata > Ceratodontiformes > Protopteridae > Protopterus > Protopterus annectens. The sequence continues at coordinate 669,150,856 of NC_056741.1, read as the reverse complement.
AGGTGAGATAGACAACTTAACATTAAGAAGTTATGTACCTACCATAACGTTCCATGTTAGTTGTCTTCATCTTGCCTTCTTTCATGCGTCCCTCCCTCTGTCCCCCATCCTAGTGGATTGAGAGGAGTTCCTTTTTTCACTGGCTGAGTATTCTTTTATTGTTATTCTTCTGGCCAGGTCTTCCTAAACTATTCTAGATATTAGAATGCTGGGAACAACCAGTTTTTTGATAACTGTTTTTTCTCTTATGTCTGGTTTAGCTATTTCAAACGAGATCTGGGTAGCTATTGCTAGGCATTATGGGATAAGGGGTAGCCTCAAGCCAGTAAACAGCTCTCGAGCTATTGAAGATGGCCAAGTCGGAGCCGAGGATCAGCTCCGATCCCAAACAGCAAGAAAGAAGGCGAGATGAAGACAACTAACATGGAACGTTATGGTAGGTACATAACTTCTTATTCTACCTTATGACTAACAGCTACTTTACAGTGGAAACCCTTAGTCTAACAGCTGGTAATGTGTGATCTCACATGAAGTACACTTCATCATTCTCTGTAATGCTTTGTGGTTCCTGTTTCCTATGCTTCTCAGCTATTTCTCTATTGTAGTGTTTGCACAATCCTCAGTGCACAATCTTGCCCACTATCATGCCTTTTAGTGTACACGCCCTTTGTCATGAGTGTATCATAGCTGACAACAAAGTATGCAACTGTTTCCAATTTTTTTTTACAGAATCTACATTTGTCTTTTTCTTCTGCCTATTCAATTGACTTTGTAAACCAACATGTGCATAGGCTGCCATTACCAACCCTTCATCCTTTGGTTTCAACTCAACCCTCCTTAACCATTGCTGCATCAAATCCTGATCAACATGAGGCTGTTCCAGAACATCTCTATACTTCCATTATATTTACAGCTTTTCTACATTCTTTTTCTTCTCACCTGATCCTTCTACTTATATTCTTTCTTTTGTTTTTTTGGTACATTCAGTTACCATCTGATTTTTGTCTACTTCTGGTTTGATTTCCAATCCTGCTTACCACCCAAATGCCTCTGCTAAAATAGACAGAGAGGTTATCTTGTACTTCCTTTTTTCATGTTTTAAATTTTTCACTGTAGGGGGAATTTAATAAAGCCTACAAGTTTTTTTTCCTGTGTAGGCATTGCACCATGCCACAAACACTTTTAGATTCAGTAAGCACTGCTGAGCGGTGTGTACAAGCACACCAACATAGAAACTTCTCTAGCATGCACATCACCTCATAAGCAGGTGAATCTCAGAAAAATGAAGCAGGTAGAACTATCCAGCAAGCAGACAGGCAGCTCGGCAGACTCTGTTTCAGTATTTGTAGTGTATGCAGAAATATTCCATGTACAGGAATGTATATAGAAAAAAGTGGCTGTAAAATTGTAGATAGAGGGACAGAAATGACATAACACATACATATATAAATGAAACAATCCTCTATATGTCTGAAAAATTAAAAGAAATAAATAAAATTTATTTTTTTAATAATCTGGGCATGTTTGCATGGCATTCCACAGTGCATAAACATACTTTATAAAAATGTTTTTAAAAAATTAGAAAAAACAAAGGGCAGGATTCACGATGGCTTGCACGGAGTCTAAGAGTAGTGTAAGACTCCATGCAGCCATCATGTCCGACGAGCGATCCATGAACAGCCTGTAGGGGCGTGTAAGAGAGCTCCTAAAACGGCTCTTACACGGACAGGGCTTGGATATGCAAATTACCTCACTTGCAGCTGAAAGACATGCAAATGAGATAATTTTGCGATCCAGGAAGCACAAACCTGTCCGTGTAAGAGCCGTGTTATCTGCAGAAATGTACTCAGATGACAAGTGAGTACCGTTCTGCAAATAGCACAATGGAGCCTTGTCAGCTGCAAATAAAGGTTGCATATGTTCCAGGAAGCATGCCAATGGCCAAATATGTGGCCACTGGCAAAGTACCCCCATGCAAAATTAAAATAAAAAAGTTTTTTTTTCAGCGATTGCCGATGTTTAAACATAGCGCAGCACCACGCAAATGGGCTGCGCTGTAAAAAAACAGAAAAATAAAATTTTAAAACCCACAAACGTGTGTTTTATGCAAACCATGAATTTACAATGTAAAGGAATAGCAGGCTGAAAACAACATGGCCACTGACTAGGGGTTGCTAAGGGGGGAAGCTCAGTGTAAGACATGTAACTAAGCATTAGTAGGCAATCCTATGTAAATAAGTGTTAGGATAGTGAGTCGCACTGTTACATAGCAAATGAGCACAATCCCTGGAGTGTAGGAGTAGGATAAGGGGGAGTAACAGAGTAAGAGATAGGTGACATCACAGGGGGTATGTATGAAAGAAATGCAGCTCAGTGGAGCAGAGTGGCATGTGAAAGCTGTCAGTCACACATCATGGAAAGAGGTGTGTCAAGAAGTAGACATGGGAAAACCAAGAAATGGAAGGTGTACACTGTGGATAACACCAAAGTTTCTTGCTGGACCTGCATGCGCGCATGTGCACTCTCGGAGGCCCGAGTAAGATAGGGTGCGTGCGTGCAAGTGCGAGTGCGCGCATTTAAGCTGGAGTAAGCATGTAGAAGCTTGTTTAAAGACCTGTACACTCGTTTGCTCTGGTGTACGCGTGTTTTAACCTGAATAAGCAAGTTTTAGTCTGTCTAAGCATATGTGCGTGCGTGTTAGCTGCTGTGAGCGTGTTTGCGCGTCACCCCCCCCCCCCCGAGGAAACAGAAAGGAAAAAGGAAGCAGAATAAATTGTAGGAAGCTACCAGGGAATACCAGCAGAGCTAGCAGGTGAAAACAATCAGAAGCAGGCAATTGCACAGTCAGAACAATAGCCCAGCCCAGCACTTAAAACACTGCAAACAATAGTGCAGTATGTTTCTCTCAAGAGACACTACAACACTGGAGTAAGCTATTAGAAGTGAAAACTGAAAAAGCTTCACTCAGACAAAAAATGCTAGGAGCTGCCATAGCTGTTATAAGGCAACATATGCAACATGATGAGGGTGGTGACAATGCAAATACTGCCAGACACCCCACAGTGAGGAGACGGAGAAGAGTGTACAGGCCCAGGGTCACCTACCAGGGGTTACATGAGCTGGAGATAGTGGAGTACTATAGAGTGGACCGAGACCTCCTACAGCAAATTGTTGAGCTGTGCAGGCCACACCTCACACACAGAACCAACAGAGGGAAACCCATCCCATTGGAAACCAAGGTATGTGTTGGCCTAAGAATACTAGCAACAGGTACCTTCCAGAGACCAACTGGTGATATGATGGGGATATCACAGGCATCAGCATCCAGGGTACTGCACCTGTTCTTGGATGCCATGTCAACACATGTCGGTGATCATGTATATTTCGCCAATTCCCGTGAGGTATTGGCCAGCAATATGCGTCTCTTCCAGCAAATAGCAGAATACCCTGAGGTAGTGGGTGCAATAGACTGCACGCATATACGCATCAAAGCACCAGCTGGTGAGCGGGGTAGGGCCTACATTAACCGAAAGGGCTTCCCCTCCATCAACTGCCAGGTCATGTGTGATGCCCAGGGCATAATAATGAATGTGTGTGCTGGCTGCCCTGGAAGCTACCATGATTTCCATATCTGGCATCTGATGCAGCTGTACCAGACATTTGCCAATGGGGACATTCCACATGGTCACCTACTGGGGGATGCTGGCTATGCACTGGAGCCATGGCTGATGACACCCATCAGAAACGCACACACACCTGAACAGGAACGCCATAAAGAGGCACACACACAAACACGTAATGTAATAGAGCGTGTGTTTGGGCTGCTCAAGTCACGGTTCTGGTGCCTGGACACATCTGGTGGAGCCTTGCAGTACTCACCAACTACATGTACCCAAATTGTCATGGTATGTGCTATGCTACATAATATAATTCTGCAAAAACAGCTACAGCAGGACCAGCATAGGCCGGGCCAAACAGCCCCCCACCATTGCCAAGGCCATCACAGGCAGAGCGTGACTCAGAGGAGGAACAACCTGAGCCTGCCCCAGTAGGCAGAAGGAAGCATGCCCAGTATGCCTTGGCCTTGGCAAAGAGGCAACGCATAGCACATACACTGGCTCAGTAGGAACCCTGGAAATGATACCTCTCTTTGACGCACACATATAGTAAAAGGGATGCCTAAGTTGACAAAACCTGCTTTCAAACATGTACAAGGAGTGTAGTATGTGCATCCAACATAGGCAGCCCTGCAGCACTACCTGAGGCATGATTTCCATGTGTTAAGCAATGTAACACCATGTAGTATATGCAAACTTGATTACCCTGACTAACATCCTACCCTCACCAAGCATGATGCCACAATATGAAGACAAGATGATCAATTACAGCAATTGGCTTAAGTATTGCTGTTAGTCAAAGGGGATCCAATGCCTGTCAGCCTGGGATGACATGCTGAGCAAGACACAATGCTCCACCCACTAGGGATGGCTTGCACCTATCACCCCTGGCCTTTTGGATACTGGCAAAGGCTGTTGTCACCCCCATAGTGTCTTGAGTAGGTAAGGCTCAAAACACAAACCCACCTCCATAGGTATCACAAGGGATAAGAAACTAGAAGTAATGCTACCCAATGCCAGAAGTCTAAACTGCAAGATGCATGCAGTCCAAACTCTCCTCAGCATGGAGAATGTTGATATCTGTGCAGTAACAGAAACCTGGTTCAAGGCTCACAAGAGCACCCTAACACTACCAGGTTACACCTCATACCATGCTTTACAGCCCCAAAACATGGAACAAACTACAAAAGGAGGGTGACTAACAATAATTGTCAAGGATAACCACACCCCGAGGTTAGTGCCACAGCAAGAAGCAGCACGGACTATCCACGGGCAAGTAACAGTGGCTAAAACTGCCTCCCACTTTGTAGCCTGCTACAGACCACCCTCCTAAATCCAGGAACTGCACTTAGCCTACTTGAGAACACATGAAAATATGAAGGTCTCTCCAAACAACATTATATTGGGTGACTGCAACTACCCAAACATAGACTGGGAGCATTATTCTAGCTCCAACACCCTAGGCCAAAGGTTCCCAGAATTCATAAACCAAAATGCTATGGAACAAATTACCACTCCCACAAGAGGGGTAAGCATACTGGACGTGATAATCACCAACATGGGGACTCTATGCCCAAGACGAGAATTTTATCCCTCACTGGTAAGATAAGACCATAGAGTAATCTCACTGGATATTCACATCCTGACCCCAGTCCCTGGCCAGAAAACCACAGTGAAAAACATGTGTAAGGCAAAGTTTGCACTCCTCCAAACTGAGGTGGAATCCATTAAAGCCCTTGTGCCTGTGGAAAATATGGCCCAGACCTCAGAACCCTTTATAAATGCATTCTATGAACACCTTCTGGAATGCATGGATTATGCAATCCCAAATAAAACCAAGACCCAGTCCTCCAAATGCAGGCATCCGGCCTGGTGGACCCCAGCCATTACCAAACCATGCAAGAGAAGGAGGAAGCTACTACATGATAGAGCAAAACCCAAAAAGGGAAGTCATCTCTGATCAGTATTATGACAAAAAACTATGGCCAAACATAAAATCCTCTAAGGCCAGCTACAAGATAAAAATTGCACAGGACACTAAGGATAATCACAAGGCTTTCTTAACTGATGGTAGGAACCTGGGTGGGAATTCACAGTTATGATCAGAATTAGTCCAAAATGACAAACAATACACCAAACCCACACACATTGCCAACATCCGACCTGACAGGTTCAGTGCAAAATCCCCCCCCCCCACCAAAAGGCCAAATATCTATCCCAGCAGAGTGCTGGCCCCCTGACATTGCAGATGCTCAGGTAACAGCCAGCATCTCCAAAGCAAAACACACAGCAGCTATGGGACCAGATGGTGTCCTGGGCTGTGTCCAACATGAACTCCAAGAAGAATTGAACATCAAATAAAACTACTGCTCAATCTCAGCCTTACCACAGGATATGTACCCAAAGTGCAGTGTACAGCAACAGTGGTCCCTCTCCACAAAGTTGGTGACTGAATGGATACTGCAAACTATCACCCCAGAATCCTGACTAGCTTGGTTTGCAAAGCTATGGAAAGGATCATCATGGACCAAAGAAATAAAGATATTGGGGACCTACAGATACTGGACCCTACCCAGTGTGGCTTTCTTAAGGGCAGATCCTGCCCCTTAAACCTGGTTGAGTCATTTGAAACAGTCATCAAGGCCAATGATGAGGGGAAGGTGGTCCACACAGCCTATCTGGACCTTGCAAAAGCCTTCCATACAATACCCCACTTGTTCATTATAGATAAGCTCACCAGCTTAAATATAAACCCCTATGTCAGTAGATGGGTTGCAAACCAGCTCAAGGACAGAACTGACATGGTCAGAAATGCTGCAGCCATGTCAGACTCCAAACCAGCTACAACTGGCATCCCACAAGGCTCGGTCCTGGGACCTCCCTTGTTTGGTATATATTTCACAGAGGTACAGGCCAACATGGAAGGACTGTGTCTGAACAAGTTTGCAGATGACTGCAAACTGGGCACCATATCTGACCCTCCAGCTGATGCAAGCATCCTACAAAAGGGCCTCATAGAAACAGACAACTGGTGCCAGAGCCATGTCATCAAGCTAAATGCAGATAAGTGTATAGTCATCCTCTTTGGAAAAACAGTAAGTGCCCACCAATTACCACATAGGTGTTAACCCATTAAGTACTTTAGAAGTAATAAGAGACCTGGGGTCACAAGTTGATAGAAATCTTGCATATGACAACCATGTGGCCGTAGTGGTTAGAGAAACATTTCACATACCCACCTAATCATGAAGGTATTCACATCTAGATCAGGGGAGGTCATTGTGCCTCTTCAGTCATCCTTCATCAGGCTCACAATTGAGTACAATGGCCCTTGTGGGGTGTACCTTAGCAGACACCTCCAGCAACTGGAAAGACCCCAAAAGTACCTCACCAGGAGGATCCAAGGGCTCTAACAGATGCCATGTGTTGCCTGATTAAACAAACTGCAGCTCCACACAGTGGCATACTGCCTGCCCAGAGGTGATCTGTGCCTGATGTATAAAGCCATGTCCAAGCTGGAATCAATGCACATGCTGCACCTTGTAAAATCTGAATGCCATTGAGCTATGCATATGAGAGACCTGAACCTCATCACAGACATAAATAGGACATGCTGTAGTGATTGATCCATATCCCAGAAGCTCCCTCCACTCTTGAGTAATCTCCCAGTCCAGGTTAGCCAGAGAGTCCCTCATTGACTCTTTTCAAGAGGAATCTTGATGAGTGGATGGGAGATTGTAGGTTTACTCTGGGTATCACTATTATGTCACGGTTAGACAGAGGCACAGTATACTAACCTTGTAAAATGTCATGGCAAACTCCAGTTAAAATGTGTGTTGAAGGACAAACACACTCTCTGACTAGGATTACAAATGGCCTAGAGCACATAGCCTAGTGCTTGTCAATGTCCACCCAAGTTGTGGAATACACTACTAATGTTGGACAAGCCTGGTTTAAGTAGGCCATAGCTGAACAAAATGCAACATGGTCATATTTGCACAACTGGCCCTTAACCAGTCTGGTGCGCTCAGTATGAATATTTAAAGCAGTGATAGGACTGAAACCCAGGATACTGTCTACCACAGTGAAAGGACTGAACAAGTACACTATACAATATTACAGTGTTTGGTCAGTATGAAAGAATGCTGACAAGTGTATGCAAACTATCCCATGGAAACCCTGCAGGCACAGCATAATCCTTGTTGGGTTCAGACACAAAGCAGTTGGGCAGTAAGAACACAACATGACTTCCAACACACAACTATAAATGTCAAATATTGTTCAAGTTCACACACAACCACAAATGTGGTGGTCCTCAGATCTCAACATATGGAAAGGTCACACTGGGCATGCTCACACGCTTTGATAAATGAGACATATGTCAGGCAACAAACCATGGAAAGGCTGAACTGGGCATGCTCACACACTTAGGCCATGTCTCAGTATAGCAGTTGGCCACACATATCTGGCATTTGTATGTGTTAAGCCAGGAACCTCACACAATGCAGCAATTTGCCCAGTGCACACAGTTAAATGACAACAGAGACATAAGTAATATAGTGGAACCCTCTCATATTCAAACATCTTCCACAGATGCACAAGTTGTTCATAGAAACAGGGAAAGCTATGGCAATAAAGACCTAAAAACAGTTTATCAGCAACAAATATTGTGCATCCGAAACATAAACATATGGGTGTAGAGGTCAACACTAGGCTGTTTGACCTAGGGAATACATAAGCCTAGCCAGAGTGTATTTTGCGTCTGCCTCCCCCGTACAGTAGCCTACTGTGCCTCTGTAAAGTAGGTCACAGAAGGCACCGTTTAAGGCTAGTGTGCTGTGCCTCTGTCAAGCAGGGACACAGTGGAGATCCCAGGGGTTGAATTTGCAATGTCACATCCATTTGGCTGGAGTTTGCTGGAAGAGGGTTGGTGAGGGGCTATGTCTAACATTAATTGGGATTCAGTTACAGACTGAGGGGAGCCTTATCTGCAGTGTCTGGACAATTTCACTGTCAAAACTTGCAAGTGATGATTTTGAGGGATTGAAGTGTCTTGCCAATACTGTTCAGAGATGTCCTCCCTCTGTGGGATATTGCTCTGTAATGTATTAGCTCCCTCCTTATGTTGTACAGCTTATATATGGCTGGTGTAAACCAGACAGGTCTCCTGTTGTGGAGGAGTCTTGGTTTTATTTGGGATAGCATGATCAATGCAAACCTTCCGGATGCTCATAGAATGCATTTGTAAAGGATTCTGCAGATTGGCCTGTATAATCCTCCAGCATGGGGCCTTTGAAGTATTCCACCCCAGTCTTCACAAGTGCAAAGTCTGCTTTTGAGAAATACATTGTTTGCAGTGATTTCCTTGCCTGGAGGTGGGGATGGGATATGGACATCCAGGGAAAGTTGGTTATGGTCAGATATTAACAATGGTGGTCTACCTCTGGTGTGGAACATAGAGTTACCATGTTGCTGATGGTCAGGTCCAATATGTATTCCCCCTTGTGGCTGTGGTGACTGGTTCTGCCATAGCACATGGATTCACAAATTGTAGTGGCTGTAGGGTGATGTTGTTGAGGCCTGAGTAGTTCCCCCACTCAATATTCCTGTACCTGAAGTTAACCACTGTAATGGTGTATGTGAACACCTTCATATCCTACACTGTTCCCAGGGAAGCCAAGTGTGGTTCCTGGATATGGGAGGGGTGGTCTGAACTACACACCAAATCAAAAGTCAGTTTTGCACAATGCTTGTTGTATATGTATGGCCTGTCATGTTTAGTGCAGTGGTAACAACTGAGAGGTGTGTGTATCTGTGATGTATATGGATACACCCCCTGGTTGTGTTGTGTGTTACAAGTCCTGTGGTCACGAAGCATGGTATAAAACATAACCTGACAGTGCTGATGTGCATATGTGACCCTGAAGTAGGCGTCTGTTAATGCATATATATTCTATCCCCCATACTGAGCGATAGTAATAGATGTACATACCTCTTTCTAAATAATGATGTCAGCACCCTATAAATACTGCAGGAGAAGAAACACCACTTAGTAATTTGAATAGCGTGCTCTACTAATGCATCTCTCTGAAGTGTCATATCATAGTTAGAGAGGGGTTTGAATCCTGCAAATGCTCAGTGTATGTATGTTTGGGGGCGGGGGGCAGGGTGTGTGCAATTATCTTAGAATAAAATGGACCTTTTGGCAACTGGAATAACACACTACATGATGTACATTCCTATTTGTAAAGACTGATGATGTCAGCACCCTATAAGTATAGCAGGAGAAAGAAAACCACCCAGTAATGCAAATTGTGTGCTCTGCTAATGCATCTCTCTCAAGTGTCATAACATAGTTAGGTAGGAGATTGAATCCTACAAATGCTCAGTGTGTGTGTTTGGGGGCAGGGTGTGTGCAATTCTCTTTGACAGAAATGGACCTTTTGGCAACTGGAATAACACACTACATGATGTACATTCCTCTTTGTAAAGACTGATGATGTCAGCACCCTATAAGTATAGCAGGAGAAGCGCAACCACTCAGTAATGCGAATAGCGTGCTCTTCTAATGCATTGCTCTCAAGTGTCATAACATAGTTAGGTAGGGGTTTGAATCCTACAAATGCCATGTCTGTTTTTGTCACACAGTTTGTCAATGTGTAGTGGGTGTTGCTTTTATTATTGTATGACATATAATTATAACAGTAATTTCAATGCACACATCAGGTATGTGTGTGCCACATAGAGATATGTACCTGTGACCTTAAATAGTTCCTATGTGTGAAGCCTGCCTCATGTGTATACAGTTGTTACCTGTGCCAGCATGTCCTGCAGATTCCCAGACTGTACGCCATACATGTATGTTGTTGACAATGCAGGCTACTGCAGTGATCTGTGTTATAGGCCAACTGGATGACACACACTCATGCAAGCTGTGATATATTAATGTGGGTGAGGGTTCTGGAGTATATGTCACACATGTTATAACACAGCAAAGTCTGTGAGTAATGCACATCCAGTATAGGTGTATGGCAACTGTTGCTGATATGCATAAATACACCTTCTTGCTTAGGCGATACACCAAGGGACTGCACAATACCTTTGGAAATGTGAATATCACAGGATAGACAAGAAAACACTTGTCCATATGTACACACCCTTACCCATTCTACATGATGGGTGCTGCCACCTACATGGTACTACTGGAATACTATGTTAAGTACATGCTGATGACAAAGTTACAGTTGCGTTACAGTAATAGAGCATGGCTTGGACAACAGGTAACCATCTGTATGACACCCATGTGGTGGTCATGTGTGTCATGTGCAGAATGCATTGTAGGCCACTGTATACATTTCCAGTCATGGATTAACATATCTCTAGTGTGTTGGCATGTATGTGAGACTGCTATATGCCAAACAGCATTCTTCACAGGGATGTGTGTGGCTCAGTAAGAATGTCTACTGGTATAGTGTAGTACTGCAGGGATATCACTGACACTGGGTTTCCTACATCTGTGTATCAGTTGAGGATACATCATGTAATAGGTTCATAGGTTCATACTAGGCTATCTGCCCTAGGGCAGTTATAAGCCTAGCCACACTGTGTTTGTCTTTTTCCACCCATGTTAAATGAATTTTGATATGGCCTTTTTCCAGGTTAGTATACTCAGCCTCTGTGTAACAGTGACACTGAAGTGATACCCGGGGTAAACCTACAATCTCCCATCCACTCAGCAACATTCCTCTTGCAGAGAGTCATTAAGGGACTCTGCCTAACCTGGACTGTGATTTTAATCCAGAGTGAAGGGAGTCTCTGGGGTATGAATCTGTCCCTCCAGCATGTCCTATTTATGTAAGTGCTGAGGTGCAAGTGTCACGAGCACATAGCTCCATGGGATTTGGATATTCTGAGATGCAGCATGTCCATTAATTCCAGGTTGGACATGGTTCTATATGTCTGGCATCTGTTTGAGCCCTTTGATCCCCTTGGTAAGGTACTTTTGTGGACTTTCCAGTTGCTGCAGGTCAGGTGTCTGGTAAGGTACACCACAAAAGGGGCATTGCACTCAATTATGAGCTTGATGAGGGATGACTAAAGAGGCACGATGACCTCCTGTGATCTAGCTGTGAATCCCTTCATGATTAGGTGGCCTATATAAACTGTCTGTATAACCGCTACAACCATGTGGTTGTCAAATGACAGTTTGCTATCAACTCGGGTCCCCAGGTCCCTAATCATGTGTACAGTACCTAATGGCTTACCACCTATGTGTTAATTTGTGGGCACTTAGTTTTTGCCAAAGGGGATGACTATACAGGTTTTGGCATTTAGCTTGAGGCCATGGCTCTGGCACCATCTGTCTGTTTCTATGAGACCCTTTTGTAGGATGCTTCTGTTGGCTGGTGGGTTGATTATGGCACACAGTTTGCAGTCATCTGTGAACCTGCTCAGCCACAGTCCTTCTGTGTTGGCCTGTACCTCTGAGAAATCTATACCAAGCAAGGGAGGTCCCAGGACTGAACTCTGTGGGACGCCACTTGTAACCGGTTTGGAGTGTGACATGGCTCCAGCAATTCTGACCATGTGTGTTCTGTCCATGAGCCAGTTTGCAATCCATCTAGTGACATAGGGATTTATAGTTATGCTGGTGAGCATCTCTATAATGCCTGAGTGGGGTATTTTATCGAAGGCTTTTGCGAGGTCCAGGTAGGCTGTGTTGAACACCTTCCCCTCGTCACTGGCCTTAATGACTGTTTCAAAGACATCAACCAGGTTTAAGAGGCAGGATGTGCCCTCAACAAAGCTGACCTGGGTAGGATCCAGTGTCTGTAGGTCCCCAATAACTTTATTTGTGAGGTCTATGATGATCCTTTCCATAGCTTTGCAGACCAAGCTAGTCAGGTGTACAGGGCAATAGTTTCCAGGATCCGTTGAGGCACCACCTTTGTGGAGAGGGATCACTTTTGCTGTACGCCACTCCTTGGCTCCATATCCTGTAGTAAGGCTGGGATTGATCCAGCACACATACTTGGTACAAGATGTTGACATTATAATTACAACTCTAATTATAATGTTTATTTGTTCACATTTTGAACTTGCACATGAATTATTTCTAACATGTAATTTTAACATGTATTTTGATGCATACGTTTAATGTATTTTGAATATGTATTTCTTTGACATGCATTTTTATACGCATTTTTAACAGGTATTTGCTAAGCGTATTGATAATGGATATTTTTAATCCTTATTTATGGCATGTATTTTCAATATGTATTTTAACAGGGCTGTTGAGACAGAGTTTTTAAGTATTTAAAACAGCCAATATATTTATTTATACATTTATTATATTTATTTTATTTGTATCATTACATTTTAAATGTTTTAAATATTTTTGTACGTTTGTTATATGAGATGAAATTTTACTGCAACGTAATAATTTGATGGCAGGTTTACACATTATTATACTTAAAATGCAAATATGCAAACAACTTAAAGGTTTTCTAATCATTTAACACCATAAACTAAACTATTGTTATATTGAAACTAAGAACTGTATGTTGCTAGTAGTTCTTTACTCAGGTATTCAACATAATCAGCACACAGGAGATTTTAAAAGTATTTTTCTGGAAACAAAGAGTTAACTAACTGTGACAATTAAATAATTAAATGTTTAATTGATCACATGATTGCACATAACATTCCTGTATAAAAGGTCAAAGAAAATGGCTTATAACTTGTCTTGAAAAAGCCTGGGAGAGCCTGGGTGAAAGCGCTTGATTTAGCGTGGTTTTACTTGTTCTTTGCTGTTTTAAAGTTAAATCTAAAATTAAAGTTTTCAAAGGAAAGAAGGAGCCTGAAGTTCGTGGATTTTATTGTTTATTACCAGTTGGTTTTTGTGGTGCTTTGCACTTGAACTTTGTCTTAAGGCTGGGATTGAGCAGTAGTTTTATGTTTGTGTTTAGTTCTTCTTGGAGTTCATGTAGGATGCAGCCTGGGACACTGTCTGCTCCCATTGATGCTGTGTTTCTGCTTTGGAGAGGGTGACTGAGCATCTCAGATGTCAGGGGGGCATCACTCTGCTGGGATATATATTTGCCCTTGTGGTGGGGAGGGGGGGGTGAGATGTTTGTGCTGAACCTGTCAGCAATGATGTTGGCAATGTATGTGGCTTAGGTGTATTCTTTGTCATTTAGGACAACTTCTGAGCATATCTTGGTGGGAATTCCCACCCAGATTCCTAACATAAGTAAAGAAAGCCTTGTGATTATCATTAGTGTCTTGTGCAATATTTCTTTTGCAGCTGGCCTTAGACGATTTTATGAGTGCCCGTAATTTTTGTCCAAATACTTATCAGAGATGCCTTCCCTTTGTGGGATATTGGTCGATCATATAGTATCTTCCTCCTTCTATTGTTTTCTGTTATGTGGCTGGGGTCCACCAGAAAGGATGCCTGTCTTTGGAGGATTGGGTCTTGGTTATATTTGGAATTACATGATCTGTGCATTCCTGGAGGTGTTCATAGAATGCGTTTATAAAGGATTCAGCAGTGTGGGCCGTATTTTCCACAGGCCCAGGAGCTATGAAGGATTCCACCTCTGTCTCAGTTTTGAGCTGTGTGGAATTTGCTTTACACAACTTTTTTCTCTGTGGTTTTCTGTGCAGGGGCTGTGGTTGGTATGTGAATATACAGTGAGATTACTCTATGGTGTCATCTTACCAGTGAGGGATACACTTCTGGTCTGGAGCACAGAGTCCCCATGTTGGTGATGATCAGGTGCAGTATGTTTTCCCCTCTTGTGGGAGTGGTAACAAGTTGTTCCATAGCATTTGAGTTTATGAATTCTAGGAACCTTTGGCCTAGGGTGTTGGAGCCACAGTAATGCTCCCAGTCTATGTGTGGGTAGATGAAGTTTTGTTTGGAGACATCTTCATATATTCATGTGTTCTTAAGTAGGCCAAGTGGGTTTCCTGGGTTTAGGAGCGTGGTCTATAGCAGGCTATGAACTGGAAGGCAGGTTTACCCACTGTTAGTTGCACGTGGATAGTCTGTGATGCTTCATGCTGTGGCACCAACCTGGGGGTGTGTGTATCCTTGACATTTATTGATACTCACCCTTCTTTCATAGTTAGTTCCATGTTTTGGGGTTGTAAAGCATGGTATGAGGTGTAACCTGGTAGTGCTAGGGTGCTCTTGGGAGCCTTGAACCGGGTTTCTGTCACTGCACAGATATCAACATTCTCCATGCTGAGTAGAGTTTGGACTGCATGCATCTTGCGGCTTACATGTTTGGCATTGAGTATCATTACTTCCATTTTCTTATTCCCTGTGCTACCTATGTAGGTGGGTTTGTGTTTACAGCCTTACCACTAGAATGCAAAGATGTGCATTCATTACACTGTTGGAATTAACACTGGTGTATAAAAAACTACAATGACAATCATACTGTTAATGCATCAGGCATGCTGGGATATACCCACAATGATATCATTACACTGTACTGGTAACAACATGATAATATTACTACAGTTCTATGTAGTCACCCTGTGCATCAGCACCATGCTATCCTGTTCCTGCATCAATGTTACAGATTGCAGGAGGTGGCACAGTTTCATCATATGCACAGGGTGTATACTTGGTATGCCAGAGTCTACCACTGACACATCCAATCAACATGTATGTGTGTGTGTGTGTGTGTGTGTGTGTGTGTGTGTTAGTGAGGGACAACAGTACAACATGGGGCAATGTTGATGCAGTGTGTGTGTGTGTGTGTGTGTGTGTATGTGTTAGCCCTAGGTGTTAGCATTATGCATGTGTCTATGCATGCACACAGTTCCACCTCATGGCTGCCATATACGGGTGTTTGTGGGCAACCACAGACTGTACCTGCCAGGTCATACAGATCACTGTCTCTGGCCACGGACACGGTACCTGTGCCTGGCAGGGGTGCTACGGACAGTATCAGGTACTAAGCCAGACTGGGTACTGTCATCAGAAGCAGTCAGTTGATGACTGGACACATGTCCCTGCTGGAACTGTCCAGAGCCACGTGCATGTGGTCTTCTAGGGCAGTCTGATGACCGCACAGACCCAGCATTGCTGGGGCTGATACTGGCACTATGGGAGCGGCTGTGGTTTTGTTGTCGTCCGCGACGACTGCCAGCTGCTGATGTTGCTGGCATACGTCCACGTCGATGCCTCAACTGTCCTGCATTGCCCTGGCTCATGGACATGTAGTTGTGGAACAGATTTAATGTGTCCCCCCAACATCTGTCAATGACCTCGCCGACAGTACGGATGGCAGCCGCAACGTCACGCATAGTGTCATTCATAGCAGTGCGATGTGCTCTAAGCTCCCTCAGACCCGGTTTGGTGTACCGTTCCATACGTGCCTCTGCCTGCATTACAGCCCGGAACATAGCTGAGGTTGAAAGACCTCTGTGGGCACATCTGACAGGGGCAGTACGACCACAGATGCTCCCATGAGAACCCCTGGACATCTGCCTGTGTGGTACCATGTCAGGACTCTGGCCATGGCTGCTGTGAGGGGATGCATGTGCCACTGATACCACATTACCCTGGTCAATGCCCACTGTATGCTGTCCCTCAGCTAAGGACATTGGTGACAATGGATGTATCGGCAGGATGAATGTGCGCATTGATGGGGTTGACTGCTGTGTACTGTCGATTGGCTGGCCAACAACAGACCCTGTCACACCTCCCTGTGCCATTACACGTATCATCATTATCACTATCCCCAGCAGTGTCTTCAGGTTCCCTGCTGCATGCCAACAGAGCAACATTAGAACCTGTGAGAGGAAGACAGGAAACACAGTTTACGATGTGTACACAATGTTACCACAGATGCACATGGGCACATGCACACATGCACATGGGCACATGCACACATGCACACATACACACATGCACACATGCACACATGCAAACATGCACATGGGCACATGCACACATGCACACATGCACACATGCACATGGGCACATGCACACATGCACACATAGGCACATGGGCACATGCACACATGGGCACATGCACACATGCACATGGCCACATGCACACATGCACACATGGGCACATGCACACATGCACACATGCACATGGGCACATGCACACATGCACATGGGCACATGCACACATGGGCACATGGGCACATGCACACATGGGCACATGCACACATGCACAGATGCACATGGGCACATGCACATATGCACACATGCACACATGGGCACATGCACACATGCATACATGCACATGTGCACACATGCACACTCCTCAGTACATGAGATACAAACACACACACACCTGCAATCCAACACATACACAATACTGTTTGAGGGTATTATTACTATTATTATCATTAGTATTAATAGTATTGTTATTACACACTCACCAGCATGGATTTGCTGCCTTGCTGTTACTCCAGACGGACCTGCACAAATAAGACAGTTATTGTCAGTGGGCACAACTGTGCCATTGATACTGTGAGTATGATACAGTACAGTAGTACAACAGTTGGCTTTCACAGGTGCACTGATGATATTCAGAATATCAATCTTGCACAAGAATTTCCAGGATAACAACTACACACACAGTACACATCTCACACATGCATAAACTACCAGTGCAGACAACACTCAACTACAGATATGGCATGTTACCTGCACACTCCATGTCCACATGCTGGGTGGCTCCAGCCACCATCATGACACATGTCTGTGGATGTTGTTGTTGTTGGCCTGGAGCCACACCACTTAGGTGGAGCTCCTCCAGACTGGTGAGGAGGGGGGTGGATAGGTACCCCACCAGCTGTGGCAAGCTGTTGTCTGTGGATATCAGACGCACGCTGACGGACATTTCTAATTAAATCACTGCAGTGATGGCGTACCTGCTCATATGTCCAGTTATGCATGCCTATGTCATTTACCCGATGGACAAGGTCTTGCCACAGTGCAGCTCTCTCCTGCTGGTTCTGCTTGGTCCGGGAAAACAGTGTGGAAAAATCCTGCACCAGGCTCTGGTGTATCTCCTCATCCTTTGCAGCTGAATAACAGGGGTTGTGCTGATGCACCATCACCCTGGAAGGAAAAGAAAAATATGTGAGCAAGTAGTATGGCACACATAATACTCTACTGTACTGATAACAATGAACTGCCATATATAGAATCTGTCTGTCTATCAGGGGATACACATGTAAATTGACACATATCAGTGCTCAGCCAACAACTGTGTGACAGTGCCTGCCACACTCCATACAACAAACTAGTATACACCAGCACTCGGCACACTGTTTGAGGTCCAATGCACAACCACACACTGGGGGTATGTATCAAGCTAATGGATGGGGAATATTGTCATCCCATACAATGCATGCAATGCACAGTTACAGTTTCAATGGTAATCCACCCTAGTCTTTGCTGCCATACCCCTACCTACACCGCAGTCATATACAGGGAACCACAGCACAACATATGGCAATGTAGTATGTTTGTATCCCAATAACTGACACATCTTTCTCTGGCCTCATACTGAGGACACACACTACCATGACAGACACAAAGTCATGCTGAGCAATCACACCATTACAGACCTTGCACACAGTCAGTGGCACACTCATTCCACATCACATAGTTGGTATTGCAATGACTACATGTGTGTGTGCATTGTGTCATAGGTAGGTACTATGCTATTGACCCTGGGCCTACGGCAGCATAGTGTTATGCTACCCTGCCCCTTGGGACACATGTAATGTGATTGTACTTGCTCCTGTCAAACAGTTACACAGAGGTGACTCAAATGGCATATTACCTATCTGCATAACATTCATCACAGGTATGTCTGACATCTACTAATAAGGAGCCTTGCTTGTTAATGCTGGGTGGTTTAGTCCAGGGTATGGCTTATTTGTGGATAGGAACCTGTACCTCCAGCATGTGCTCTTTACTGCAGTGACAAGGATGAGGGCCATAGGTCATTTAGGCTAGACAGATTGTGAGGTGTTACCATGGTGGTTGGACAACTGGTATGGGTGTGACATAACTCTGTAAATCCAGCAGTGGTAACCACTGTGTAGGTAGTATGAAAGGCACTCTATCTGTGGTTTTGTCAGTCACTCTGCATAGGGGATGTGTTTGAGGGCATTATCACTTTTTGTTAGGTATGTCTGTGTCCTTTTCCCTTGCTGTAGTTGTCATGGGAGGTACATACCATGTAGGACATTGTGAGATGTAGAGGGGTACACTGACCTGAATTTCCCTAGCTGACACACCATTTGTGATGACACGTACCATGTACAGGGATTACAAGACTAGTGTGCCACTGTGAATATCAAAGGGGAGGCTATTGTACACTTGTTTCCCATGTTCCCTTCTGACACATCCAGTAGTAGGCAAGCAACCACCTATGTGGTGGTTAGTGTTTAAAGTGTTTTGGAATGGGGTATGGTACTCCAGTATCCACACTGGTGTTCAGTCCATGCATTTGTCAGCAGGCACCTGTTGCAATACATCTGCCCACATGTGCCTCTCTCAGTCTATGTATATATATATATATATATATATATATATATATATATAAAGAGAGAGAGATATTCATATACATACATATGTATAGACATTCATATCTGTCTGTATATGTGTATGTATCTATATATATATATATGTACATATATACACACATACACATACACACACTAACATACTTCTAAACATCCATTGTTGTACAAACTACATTGTACATTGTAGGTTGTACTACAACCTACATTGATATGTGCACATAGCAACTTTCAACTACATATGTATGTCCAGCCTTCACTAACAGTTGCAGTATGTCCCTTGCCCTATACACATCTTCATATACATATAGATACAGACTGCTAACACATATGGAGGGTTCACAGTATGTAGATTATTAGATTATGTAGTTTACATTACCTTTGTTTCTGACAGCTTTTTTGGATGGCTTGCTGCTGGCTGGCTTGCTGCTGGCTGGCTGGCTTGCTGCTGGCTGGCTGCTGGCTGGCTGGCTTGCTGCTGGATGGCTTGCTGCTGACTGGCTTGCTGCTGGCTGGCTGGCTTTTTTTTTTTTTTTTTTGGTCTCTCTTTCTCTCTCTCTCTCTCTCTGTCTGTCTGTCTCTCCCTCTCCCTCCAGTTGTTGCAATGATATTATTGCATGTGTGGACTGGGACTACAGGCTGCTTTTGTAGGTATCTGCACATGTGCATGTGATGGCCTCTGCACCAATTGTTGGCCAGCATTTAGTAATTGCATGCAGCCTGCTGTGTGGTAATTGCAGTTCTCACTGTGATTTCAGGTCAGTGCTATAAAATGTTAGGTTAGGTAGGCGTAGGCCTTTCAGTTTTTCAAGGTGGGGACCATGCTGGTTTGCTGTGGACACTGTTGTGTGAGTCAAACGGTTGGTATGTCTCTCATATCTAAGGCTGTGTTATAGCCACTGAAATGCATGTTGTACTGCAGCCTGACTGTTGCTTCTTCCACTTCATTCTTCTCAGTGTGTATGTTAATTCACACCTAATAATGCTAATACTGTTTACATGGGAGTATGTACTTTCCTGTGGGACTTGTGGATTAACTGGTATACAACAGTGGCTCTTGCCATTTATTGCTATGGCTTCACTATTTAGCCTTTACATTCACTCCTTGAAGGCCTGCTATTTGTCTTTACTGGAATGTGTTGCTATGGCTTTCCTATTTTCCATTTACATTCACTCCTTGTAATGCATGATATATTTATTTCAGCATCAATTTCTTATATATTTGGTGTGGTTTGGTGGCACTGCATGCAGTCTGGTGAGGCCAAGGTGTGGGGTTTGACACTTACAAGGGTATCTTATTTTGCTGCTGAGCAGTAGTGGGGCCTTGTAATTTGTACTAACAGTTATGAATATCAGGCACATGCAGTGCTTGTAAACTGCTATACTGTCCTTAGTTTATTAGATGGCTACATTCTTTGATATTTCTGGGTTGTACTCCTACACAAGGGTGTGCTTGTGGAAGCAATTCTACAGCTATTCACAAAGTGTGTAACAGCAGACAGGCTGATATGCCTGTGTGTTTCTGTCACTAGTAGGCCTCATATACTTCCAGGTATATATTTGAACAGTCTCAGGGAATGGTACATATCAGTGGGATATACCCGTGATATATTTCAGATATTCTGCAGTTGTGACTGTGGGGTATTTTGAGCATATGTATTACTACACCATTTCTGACATGCAAGTAGTGTCTACTTTAACTTATTGACAGTTACCATTACATGGGATTCCCCACCATTCTGCCTACTGTTAGTACATTTCACAGGGAGTCAGTGGGGCACAGTTAACATTTGTTTGCAAATCAAGGACATCCCTGTAAATCAGTCACAGTTGGGAGGTCTGGCCTCTTACCTATTCAAATATGGCGGTGTTTATCCTGCTCTGATACTGTGTGGGGTTTGCAAGGTGCTACTGTAACATTATTACCTACTAGCATGGCTGTTTCTCTTATCACACTATTGTAATGCAATTCCACAAGAATTGCCAGTAAAGATACAAGAAGCAAGCTTTGTGTAATAGCCTTCCTATATTCCCTTTACATTCAGTCCTTCTATTTCATGATATATTGCTTTCAGCACAAAATTCTTGTATATCAGTCATGGCTTAGTGGTAAGTCATGCAGATTAGTGTTTCCAAGGTCCTGGGTTTGAGACTGACAGGGGAATTTTATTTTGCTGCTGAGCAGACTACAGGCCTTGGCATTCAGAGTGACTAAGGCACTTTTAAGCAGTTGTAAGCGGGTTTCTCTGGTTTGCACAGTGCTCACGCATGCGCAGTGCTGCTTAGCTTCGTGCACACACGCTTAGCTAAGGGCACACAAGCACACACCCGCTGACTACTGCTTAAAAGTGCTTACTCTCGCACACACCTGCGCTAATTTCTTTTAAAGAAAAGAAAATGGGGCGATAGGAAAGTGGTGAAAAAGGGTGCGCAAAGAGGGTAGGACAGTAGGAAAACAAGCCCTGGATTTGCAGGAAGGATGTAGGAAAGGCCTTTTATCAGCAACAGCTGTGCATATGTGTGTAATTTGGTGTGAAATTTGAAACCTTCCACCCCTGAGAGAGGGGTGAGGACAACAAAATATGTTGTACAGCCAATTATAATTACCAGTTGACATGTCCAGCAGACATGTCTGCAAAATGGGCAGCTATGTATGGGGTGTAATTTTTTTGTGGGAACAGAGTGCCCTTTTTTATTTGTTTTTTCAGGTGAGAGTGGAATGTGAGGTACAGGAAGTAGGTATATTTGGGGAATACAAAAAAGATGCATATAGGGGTGGAGTATGACACATGTGGGGGGTAAGCACAATTGATGGGGATGGATGTTTGGATATCGCGAGCCCATGAGCCCACAGATGGCAACAGTGAAACTGAGATCCCCACCCATGGGCAGTTACCACTGCGCCTTCACGGCCCAGGACGGGGCTGTGCTGGGGGCTGTATAGGATGGGCAGGCACACCCATGAGTTGCGCCACCCATGCCTCAAGCTGATGTAGGGGTTCAAGCACAGAATGCCTAATCTCGCTACGCACCACAGAACGGACACTTTGAAAGGTGAGTGGACGTTCTCTTCCAGCCACATTTGCAGCGGGGGGACAAGCCCCATCCCCTGCAGTGCTTCCACTCGAAGGTGGCACAGGGCCACAGGAGGAGGTTCCAGCCTGGGCACTAGTGCCAGGTGCACTCGCCAGCTGAGATGGGAGAGGTGGGTCCGCTGGAACCCGCCTTCCCTGTTGTCCTATGTTTAGCAGTATTTTATGACATTTTGGGTTAGTAACAAACAACACCATTCAAAATTAGTTGTAACAGCATGCATCAGTATTCCCATTAACCAAATACCCAAGAATTCCAAACATTGAAGAGCAAGCACAACACATGCATATTTAGAACAACAGTACGCAATCCAACAGCATGCAGGGTTGATTGATGGCAACAGGCCATCAGGTTTGTATATTTGAACAGGGCACATGCATCAACATACATGCAGATATGTATGAACCAACAGGACAAATGTCCATGGGAATTAATTGTGAATACACATACCCAGTTTGGTGTGGAATGGCATTATTTGTGAAATAGGGTAGGGTGAAGAAATATTACATTAACAACTTAAACTACCTATACATATGCTGTACATTTCTAGTAGCTGCAGATATATATACCCTACATGTCTTAGTACAGTTTCCTATATGTAACCTTAGGAATGTTGGTGATGGGAATGTTACTTCTGCATTAATATACATTCCATTTTTATTCATACATGTTCATATCTGGCTGTGTTCAGGTACAGCATCCTGCTACATTTGATTTATATGGCTCTAGACAACTGTGGATGTTCAGTATTTCATGAAACCATACCATCTCCATATTGCAAGGGTACGGCAACATATCCAAATTGTGGGACAGATACATTCCAGGTTCAGTACTTTATTAAACCCATTTCACTCTTTGGTTGTGGCTGTCTCATTCATTTCATAATGTACTGACTGCAGTATAACTTTATTCCAGACTTATTACAGCTTTCTTGGTTGATTCATACCTCTTTCTCACACTCTCACTTGTTTTATTTTTACAATTCATGATGGTACTGACTTCTAGGCATTATTAACATTTCTTACTTGTTACAACAATCCTTTCCAACAGACTCACTCATTTCATATGGCAGATTTTAAAAGGGGATGTATTTGACACATGTCTATCCTCTGTAGATTGTTTACCAGTCATTTTCAGGCTGAAGCAGTTATCTGATAATATAATACAGGTGGTAAATCTCTATTTCACACTTGTTTAATGTTTATTTCTGGATTACAGGCTGCATCACTTATCTAATCATACAGTACTAGCAGAATCTTTCTTCTAGGCTTATTTGAACTTTATTAATATGTAACAACACTGAACTCTTTTACAAGCTGTCTCACTTATATTCTATAACAATTCCAGCAAAATAATTACTAACCTGCCTGGTGGTGCAACCGCAACAGCCAATCAACATAGGCTCGCCGATTCATAGAACGGATACCTGCAGCTGTAATATAAATGAAGTAATATTGGAACATACATCTTCATAATATAGGCTAAGATAATTTCTTACATACTTAATTACATGGATACTTACTCAGTAGTGGGGCGTTGGGCATTTGCCGGGCCTCCTGGATCCAACGGTTCAGTTGGTCCTGCTTACGTCTCTTCAGGTCCGCATGGTGTTGACGGACCTGTTCACCAGTCCTTGGTATGCCTGTGGCACTGGTGAGATCATGTGCCAACCGGTTCCATGCCTCTGCCTTGTATGCACCCCAGAGAACCTGGCCCTGCATGAGTTGAGCCTCATGATCGTGGACTAGGAGCCAAACCATATATTTGTACTCCTCAACACCCCACCTCTGTGCTCGGAAGTGACTGCCCTCTCCTACACCTGCCATCCTGACTGCAAATGGGTTCCACAATCAGTTATGCTGTGTATTCCTGCCTATGGGGCTTATATATGCCGGTTTTCCTGCACTTATCTGTGATTGGCCATTTTGGAAATGTATCAGCTTAAAAAAACCTGCTTTATCATGCTTCTATTTCCATTCATTCCTATATATACGCTAATACTGCATTTCTCAGTACAACTGTCAAGGCTTAGTGGTTTAGTACTTTGACTATGGTGCACAGTATCCTGGGTTCAAGCCTGGCCATTGCTTTTTTTTTATTTTACCACTGTCTAGACAGGCTAGGAGGTGTGTCTGTGTAAAGGTGGTTTTGATACAGCTTGCTCAATGTTGCCCGTCAGTAAGCTGGTTGGTGCGCTGCGCAGCTCCGTGCAAACAGCTAACGCTGGGTAACGTGTTATTTGGCTATGAGCACGCATATTACACTGTTTGAAGTGTTGCTCAGCTACGGGCACCCATTTTAAGCATGTTAAAGCACTGCTCAACTCCGGGCACTCATATTACACCTGTTAAACTGCTGCCCACCTGCGGGCAGTCATACTCAGCTTGTTAGAGCGCTGCTCAGCTATGGGCACTTATAAATTTTTTTTTATTTTATTGTGTCGGATTTCTTCAAAAATATATGGCCCATTTCATTACATTTTGCTTAAATTATAGTTTTATACATATATATATATATATATATATATATATATATATATATATATATATATATATATATATATATATATGTCAGGGGATTGTTTCATGCTTATTTAACTAAAAATAGAAAATGATGTTGTGGGGGCTCGAACCGTGACTACCTCCTCTTTGGCCAACGTCTCTACCGCTACTCTATTGCTACTTGGCTTAATTTGCATATTTAGATCTTATATACTTTTCAATGACTGCTAACTGTGGCTGAGCAGAGGGCATACCCGCGCAAATGAGCGCAACTATGGGCAAACATTTTTGAAATTATAAAAAAAAAAATTAAACTGTTATTTTTCCATTTTACATTACTGTTGGGTTTATAGTCTGTGGGGGCATGTGTGGTGTTGTGCTTCTTGACATTTCTGCGGACTCGCTCATGGGAGTTTACTTTCAGGTCTCTGACTCTTCTGGGGGCGTGTCCCTTTGCAGAACTCGCCATTTGGACACGCCCCCTAGTTTCCTACATGGACCGTGTTAGCCTAGGGTGTGATTCAGCATGCCCTCATGAATATGCATGGCATGCTGACATCATACCGTTTAACTGCAGCCTCTGTGTAAGACATGTTAACTCTTACATGGAGGTTTCGTGAATCTTGCCCAAAGTTAATATTATGTGACAGAAATGTATTACGGGATCCTGCATGGACTATCTGCAATAGTGCATTGGTGCTGTTACCAACATGTTAGGGCTTTGAAGTGTGTAGTTTCCAGATTGTGAGCTTGGATCCCTATGCAAATGAGATGGAGTTACTGAATAGCATAAAGGGGTAATCATATCTGCATATCCCATCTGTGAAGGCAGAAAACTATGTTGGTTTATACAGAGAAGGTAGGTGACATCAGGGGAGGGTGTTCCAATAACTTCTAAGCTTATTTCAGCTTAGCTGCTCCTGTTTGCTCTGTGCTCTGTTATGCTGAGCGTACCCTTTTAGGGGTGTGTGTGCATTAACATCTAAGCTTTGCTTAGCTAAGGAATGGAGCATTTTTCCACCTGTTTGCGCGGCACACTGCTATGCTGAGCACGGGAATGGGGGGTGAGTACTAAGTGCTAAACTTTGTTTACTTACTTCCTGGTAGATGCTGGCTACACACTGGAACCATGGATGATGACACCCATCAGAAATGCACACCCACACACCGAAGAGCACCATAATGAGGCACGTGCACAAACTAGGTACATCATAGAGCATGTGTTTGAGCTTCTGAAGTCACGGTTCCAGTGCCACGATATATCTAGAGGAGTCCTGTAGAACACTTCAGCCACATGTGCACAGATATTCACAGTGTGTGCCATGTTACTCAATATGATCCTGTGGAAACAGCTGCAGTGGGATCAGCAAACGGAAGGGATAAACAGACCTTCCCGATTGCCAAGACAATCTCAGCCACAATCACAGGAGGACTCAGAGGAAGAACCCCCTGATGAAGTCTCTGTAAGCAGATGTAGGCATGCCCAGTATGCCCTGACTTTGGCTAACAGACAATGCTTAGCACATTCACTGATAACCTGGGGCCCTAGGGACTGACACCTTACTCCTACTCACATACATATAGTGAAATTGTTGATGCCAGGCAACCCACACAACCTGTACCTATACATGTATTGGCTGTGTACTACTTGCATCACACAGAGTCAACCCTGAACTTCAGTTCTGTCAACTGCTGCAATCCAAAAGTAAGTCTCTAACCTACACACTACTTGTCAGGATTAATGTAATACAGTATTGTATGTGTGAATCTGCTGCATTTATTCAAGAAAATATAGTGGGCTATTTGGACAGCTGTAGCATCCACATGGGCCTACAGATACCCACTCCAATAGTATGTGTCCCCTAATAATCACTAGTCTTCATGTTTGGAATATTCACTACATCAGTCAAAGGTGATGTTAAACAGTGAAGTCACATGATATTTGGACTACTGTCTTTCCCAGAATATCATGTGCTGTTGTTCCCCCTCCCCCAACACAGCAGTATTCCCATATAACTGCTTTAACAGTAAGTCAGCAATGGCATATGAGCAAACCAGGCAATCTCAGGACTGCAACATAGTACTCTAACACACACTGTGTGTCCCACATAAATCAGAAAAACAGTGTACATATTTATACTGTTGAATGTGTTATGAATGATTATTCTCTGTTTGACAGCCTGTGTGGCTCAGTGGATTAGGGAAGTTAACATGGGTGATGGTGTTGATGGTTTTGCTCTGGAAGTATTCACATCTTTTGCACATGAGGTATTATATGTCTTTGTTTTCACATGCTGTCATTCTGTATATGGTGTAACATTATGAACCTCAGTTACATATTAAGTACAGCAGACAGCTGGGGAATGCTGTGGACATTTTGAGTGAAGTGCAGTACTGCAGAAACAGGGACAGATGCCAGTGTCTGTAACATACCTCTCAACCTCTTAGTGCAAGACATCTGGACAAAGCCAGACAAAATGGGAGGGGCAGAGGCCTACAAATAGGGGCATATTTTAAATACTGCTCTCATAAACTTAAAAAAGTTGCTAGAATAACAGTGTTTGTTTCAGCAGACAGTTTTCTGAAGTATTTGATGTCAGTAAGTCAAATCTATGTCATTATGCAGTGACTTCAATCCTTAGTTCATCCAAGTGATTTGTCAGAAAACCACAAATTTTATGAGGAACAGATCAAGATTATGAGCCAAAACTCTGGACATTCTGCAAAACTCTGGACAGTTGAGAGGTATGATTTGTAACACACAAAATCCCAGACTGGAGTATGGGTAGGTGTAGCCTGGAGTCACTTAAAAGTACTGACAGTCCCACTGGGCAAGCCAAAACACTTAGTTAAAATGAGCGCAAATCTGTTGCCCCATCATCAGAATGACCTATGTATAGCTATGTCTATGCATACAGACATATACGCACATAGATCCATCTGTCACTATCTCTCTCTCTCACATACATAGTATATCTATTGCTATGTAGTGTCAAATAGAATATATATATATATATATATATATATATATATATATATATATATATATATATATATATATATATATGGGTCTACATTTCTTGACTGAAATATCAACATTTTGAACAAGAAAAGTACAACCAAAGTGCACTTTCACAAATTCTGGTTCAGCGAACTGGCAATAAACGTAAAACAGAGCACTGCAGTGGGGATAAGGAAATACACCTGTTTCTCCACTGTAGTGCGATCTTGGAGTTAGTATATATAATGTAGGGGGGGTGGGTTTTAAGTGTTCTTTTTTATTTTTATTGCTGGTTCGTTGAACCGGAAATCGAAAAAGTGCACTTTCAATAAAGTGCATTTTCACGAAAGTATGGTTGCACTTTTCTTGTTCAAAATAATGATATTTTGATCAAGAAAAGTAAACCCACATATATATATATATATATATATATATATATATATACACAATATACACACACACACACACACACATATATATATATATATATATATATATATATATGTGTATATATATATATATATATATATCTATATATATATATATATATATATATATATATATGTGTGTGTGTGTGTGTGTGTGTGTGTGTGTGTATATATATATATATATATATATATATATATATATATATATATATATATATATATGGGTCTATATTACATTATTGAAAAAACGTTATATCGAACGGCTTTTCATTGACCCATAAAAGTCGAAGTCTTAAAATAGCGAAAACTCAAATGAGCGAATTCTTTCCTTGGGAAAGAAATCACTAGCCCTACCATGAACTACAACTACTTTAAACATAACAAAGTGGGGGGCTTCACCCCCATGCCCCCCTTACTAAATTTACCAACTCCGAGATTGCACTACAGTGGGGAAAAGAGCAAACTCACAAGGATGGCCAAGTGGTTTCTTTCCCAGGAAAAGAATTCGCTCATTCAGGTGTTCGCTATTATGCAGTTCAATTTTTGTGGGTCGATGAAAAAACGTTCAATATTATGGCTTTTTGATAACGTAATATAGACCCATATATATATATATATATATATATATATATATATATATATATATATATATGGGCTCACTACATAATCTCAAAAGTTTGAAATACTGAATTTTAAACTTTTGAGACTATATAGCTGAAACCTCTAATTACCAAACGACCAGAAGCGCGAATTTCAAAATCTCGATCATCGGGAGTTTGACATTCGTGCTTCTGGTGCTGCGGTATGGTGGAAGGTCAAGTAAGTATCTATGTTAAAATGTGTTGGTTAGGGGTTTAGTGTGTAGGTGTGTGTTGTGACTGTAATATGTGTGTGCGAGGGGAATGTAGGTGTGTGGTGGTGTTTCGTGTGTTTGTGTATGTAGTGCGACCTTGGAGTTAGAATATTTAAGCAGGGGGTGTGCAGGGGGGCTTGCCCCCCTGCTTGTCTGTTGTTTAGGTTTGTGTGTTTGTGTTCTGGGGGAGGGTGTATGTATGTGTATGTGTGTGGTGTATGTTGAGTGTAGTTTTCGGTAGTTTGAATTTTGCGGTTTTGATGTTTCGGTATTTTAGTGTTTCGGGATTTTAGGCATCAGTAGTTTGGGTTTTTGGGATTTAGTAGTGGTTCCATATAGCTATATATGTTACAATGATACATAGACTCTTCTCATATATCTAAATAACACATATACATATCTTACACACACACAGCTACATTTATACATACATCCCTGTTAATTACATATATATGTGTGTGGATGTCTGTATTGTCCTACATACCCTAATAATGGTGAGTAAATCTACACTATCATGCATCCATACTGTTGCTCAAAGGATCCAAAGTAAGGGCGCAACAGTACATAATCCACTTACCTACAGACCCCTTTGCCTGTTGGATATCACCAAGTAAAGATATGTAGGTGAGTAAGTGGTGTAATGTACAATGTTGTCAACACAAGCATGGACAGGGCACATTGTTCCTACTCACAGGTTTGCCTGTCTAACTGCATGCAGCCACACATGGCCATAATGTTAACTGTACACACATAGCTAGGATAATAACAGTTATCCCACTGCTAGGATAATAGATGCAGATAACAGTACGAAGCAATATCACTCTGCAGGCCACAGATGTTGTTCAATACAAGTCTAGTTTGTGTAATGCACAAGTACTGTGCTTGCAGTTACATATACAACAGATTCAACTTGTGGAGCATGTGATAAATACTGTGATCTTTAGTGTGAAAGACTAGATAGGTAGGGGTTCTAATATCACTCCAGGATACTTGGTGTGTGTGTGTGTGTGTGTGTGTGTGTGTGTGTGTGTGTGTGTGTGTGTGTGTGTGTGTGTGTGTGTGTGCATATGTGTATATACTCCTGCAAAACATGTGCCATGCCTTCATGGGCTATCCATCTGCAATGGTTATGCACGTTTTGGTTCTGCAACTTGCTGCTGGCTTACAAACTCCCCTCTTCTACAAGGCCTGACGATGTCATCCACCTTTAGACTACCCGCTGACAGTGTAGTATCAGACTTAAGTCATGGCACATGTGATAAATACTGTGATCTATAGTGTGTAAAGTGGATAGGTAGGGGTTTTACTCTCATTCCCTGCTACTTAGCACGCACACATGTGCATGTGTATACTCCTGTAAAACAACTGCCATACCCTCATGGGCTATCCAGCTGTAATGGTTATGCACTTTCTTGCCCTGCAACTTGCTGCTAGCTTCCAAATTGCCCTATTCTACAAGGCCTGATGATGTCATGCACCTTAAGACTACCAATTGATAGTGTAGCATCAGATGTAAACAGTGTTGTGTAGGATAAATACTTAGATATATAGTGTGTAAGTCTAGATAAAGAGGGGTTCTCATCTGAGTTCCGGCTACTGTGTGCATATGCATGTTCAAATGACATTAATGCAATCACCTTGGTAACATAGAAATAGGTAGGGTTTTGCAGTATTTTATTTGCAGCGTGTGATGTGCCCCCCCCAAAGGACTGATCACAACAAGGCCTGCTGATGTCATCAAGCATAATATATCCTGAACTGATAGTACTCGCACACATGAGGTGTGTTGCAGGCATCACATACTGTGATCTGTAGTGTGTACCATTACATAGGTAAGTGTTCTCATCTACATATAGCCAGCTTGCACTATATATGTGCCTTAGCATGTCCTGTATACAGTGATTGGAAGTGGTGCTATCCTCAATGTAGCCATATTTGTGAACCTGTTAAAGCAGTTTACTTCATGTTATGGAACCATAGGACATTTGAACTTCACTAGCATAATGGGCATACAGCCTTCACAATCATAGACATCTTTATACCCATAGTTACAGGATCAGCACATACTGCCCAGTCCAAGAGGGGCACAGGGAGATGCCCTGTGTTGAGATGATGGTCACTCAGCCAGTCCTACAGATGGCATGTGCTGAAGTGCATTGGTTCATAGGTTCATAGGTTCATAGGTTCATACTAGGCTATCTGCCCGAGGGCATTTACAAGCCTAGCCCATAGTTTTGTGGCTTACGTCACCCCTTTAGTATGGGGAACTATACCCATTATTTTGCTGTGCCTCTGTTGAGCAGTGACACTGAGGTAATCCCTGGGGTATATCTGCGATCTCCCATCCATTGGTCAAGATTTCTCTTGAACAAAGCCAGCGAGGTGCTCTGCCTCACATATACCGGGATTTTATTCCACAGCATAGGGAGTCTTTGGGTGATTAATCTATCCCTCCAGCACATCGTATTAATAGCCGTGTCGAGGTTTAAGTCTCCCGCCCTTGTGACTCTGACGGATCTAGATTTTTTGAGGTGAAGCATATTCATCAAATCTGGGTTTGACATGGCCTTGTATGTTAGGCAAAGGTCATCTCTGAGCAAGTAAGGCGACTGAATAGAGCTGGAGTTCTTTCAGTCGGGCAGCATAGGACAGATGTTTGAGACCCTTTATCCTTTTGGTGAGGAACTTTTGTGGCCTCTCCAGCTGCTGCAAGTGTCGGGTCAGATACATTCCGAATGGGGCATTGTACTCAATCATTGGTCTGATGAGTGATGAGTATAGGAGACTATGACCTCCCTTGATCTAGATGAGAATCCCTTCATGATAAGGTGGGCAATGTAGAAGGTCTTCCTAACTACTTTAGCTACATGGGTGTCGAATGACAGACTACTATCAACCTGGGTCCCCAGGTCCCTGATAACTTCTTCTGTGCTCAGTGGATTGCCACCTATTTGGTAGCTAGGGGTAACCTTGTTTTTCGAAGGGTATGACTATGCATTTTTTGGCATTTAACTTTAGGCCATGGCTCTGGCACCAGTTATCCATTTCTGTGAGACCCTTCTGAAGGATATCTGTGTCAGATATGTTTTCTACTATGGCCCAGTTTGCAGTCATCTGCAAACTTTGTCAGCCATAACCCTCCTGTGTTTGCTTGTACTTCGGAAAAGTAGATGCCAAACAAGAGTGGGCCCAGGACTGAGCCCTGTGGTACACCACTTGTGACAGGCTTTGAGTCTGACATGGCGCCAGCAACTCTGACCCTGTGGGTTCTGTCACTCAGCCAGTTTGCAACCCATCTTGTGATGTATGGGTTAACATTTAAGCTGATGAGTTTTTCAATGATACACGAGTGGGGTATTGTATCAAAGGCCTCGCCAGATCGAGGTAGGCTGTATGGACTGCCTTTCCCTCATCAATGGCTTTGGTGACTGTTTGAAAAGTCAACCAAGTTTAGAAGGCATGATCTGCCTTTGACAAAGCCAAACTGGGATGGATCCAAAGTCTGCAAATTCCCTATGTCTTTATTTATGAGGTCCATTATGATCCTCTCCATGGCTTTGCAGATAAGGCTTGTCATGCTAATGGGCGGTAATTTCAGGGTCGGTGGAGGCACCGCCTTTGTGAAGTGGGACCACAGTTGCAGTGCGCCACTCCCTGGGTATGTATCCAGAGGTAAGACTATGATTAAACAGCTGTCCTAGCTGTGGGTTTAATTCCTCATTGAGTTCATGGAGCACACAGCCGGGGACACCATCAGGTCCCATGGATGCTGTGTTTTTGCTTTGGAGAGCAGTTCTCACTTGGGCGTTGGAGATGTTTCGGGGGCTGCAATCGCTTGGTATAGATATCTCTCCTTTTGGGGGGGAGGGGGGGAGAAGTTTGCATTGAACCTGTCAGCCAGTATGTTGGCAATGTCTGTAGGATCAGTAATCTTCACATCATTTTGAACTAGTTCTGAGCATATCTGGGAGTTTCCTCCCAGGTTTCTAACATAGCTAAAGAAGGCCTTATGATTGTCTTTTGAGTCTTTAGCTATTTTTCTCTCAAAATTTGCTTTGGATGATTTTATGAGAGCTCTTAGTTTTTTACTTATAGTGATCAAGGGTGTCTTACCTTTTAAGGATTTTGCTCTATCTTGTAGTAGCTTCCTCCTTTTGTTGTAGAGTTTGTTTATGGCTGGGGTCCACCAGACTGGACGCTTGCCTTTGGTACAAAGAGTCTTTGTTTTGCTTGGGATTGCCTTATCCATGCAGTCCTGCAGGTGCTGGTAGAAGGCATTTGTAAGTGATTCAGCGGCTTGAGTACTGTTTTCCGCCGGCTCTGGGGCCTTAAAGGAGACCACACTAGTCTTTAGAAGTGTGAAGTCTTGAGGTGCTTTGTGTGCCATTAGGCATGGTTCTGTTTCAAGGGTGTGTTTAAGTCTGTTAGACAAATCTCTCCCACAAGCATGTAGTGCTAACATCACATACAAGGGGTAATGCCCTTACAGTGAGTTATCAATCTACTATGCCTCCTACAGATAGGCAGCATATGCAATTAAGCAGAATCACACATTGCCCCATATGCAAGGCACATATCACCTCTGAGTAGTCTATATACCACAGGTGACAATGACAGTTATTGCAAATGATCCCCACTGAACACATACTGAACACACGAAGTGTTGTTGTGAAGGACTATACTGTTGTGGGCAAATGCCAGTACTGATTGGAAAGCTACATCACCGAATTGCCATTGCACTCAGATATTGGCATGCAGAGGGAAGGGTACTTGGAAGTTATGAGTATGTCACTTACAGGTGACCATGGCCTCAACTATGCCATATGATTCCTGTCATACCACTGTAGAGACATAGTGATCTGAGCCACAGCAGGTGTAAACCTGTGTGGCCAGGTCTGTGTGCCTATTTTGTTTACCCCTACGTATGTACATCACATGTTGCGATGGATGTGCAACTTACCAGGTACATAGGTATAACTGATGGAAATGATACAACATATATATTTGCATGGAGTTTATGGCCATTAGTATGTCAACAAGCATGTGTTCATAATACCCTCTTGCAGGATAGTGACATACCACAGAGACTCTATGAGTGCTCACAATTTGTAGACATCAGCCAACATTGTTAGCCACACTCAGTCAGTAGTTGCATGTATTGTATTTGAATGATTCCAAGCAGTAGAGGACCCAGGACTGTGCCCTGTTGAGCACTGCTGCTTACAGATCAGCTATTGGAGGTGGATGCCCTTATGTTGCATATGTGTGCCAGCAATGGGCCACTTAGTGACCCCTACAATGACAGCATGGTGGATGCCTAAGTGGGTGCTTTGTAAATGTTGCCTGAGAGGGGAATATAGTCAGATGGTGTGGCTCAGTCTAGAAGGTTGTATGCTCTGATGTACTCTCACCCATGTCTATGGTGACTACCTCAAAAATGACCACCATGTGTCACAGTCATGCTCCCCCTGTCACACATCCAAACCGTGTGCAGTCAACTGTGTAGACTACACAAATGTGTCCAGGTCAGCTTTATGATGATCACCCCTACAGGCATACAGATATGGATACTCAGGCAAAGAGGTGTATAGTTATGCTGGTCAGTGGATGCACCACCTCTGTACAAGAGTATAACAGTTGCTGTTGTCCACTCAGCAGGTGTGGGGCCAGTAGTGTCGGCATAAATGCAAGGGTTTCCCAATGGTGTTACTTATCCTTGTCAGATCCCATGTAGGATGCAGCCTGGAATGTTAGCATGTGCAATAGATGCTGTGTATGTTCCAATGAGAGGCCAGTTACGAACTGCTCTGTAAATATGGGAGTTATGGTACAAGTTGTAGAAATGTCATGTGTCACATGTGGTGGGGACAAGGGAGTGTAGTTGATGCAGACAGTGTGGGTGTACAGGTTAGGTATGAGTACAAACCATCATATGTGGCATCATGATGTATGAAGTCACCGACAATCTGGGCCTGTCCTTTGAGGTCACACATGTAATTACACTGTGCATTGTGGTTCTGCTTTGTGTGTGTGGCTACATTTGTCATTTACCATGTCTACACTACATCACAACAACACTATGTACTTCTTTTAGCTGAGCATGTAGTACCTCTATGTTAGGTGGGGCACCCTCATCCCGACAGTCACATCACTGTCCACTTGTTATTGTACCACCTGCTACTGGCAGTTGTCCACCAGTCAGGTTTGCTGAGCCATGATGAGCCTGTGTCCCTCCTGTGATGTACAGCTGAGGTTGTGCAGTTGTACTGCTGCTGACATAAAGCATGGGTGTAGAGCTCTGTATACTTGCCTGTCCCATCTGAAGGGGGGGGGGGTGCAGTCACATTATGTCAACCATACCACAGGAGATAATAAATGGCTGTCTTTACATATATATCTGTGTTGTCTGCAAAGGGTGGTACATGCCAATAGTTTTAAGGTGACTGATCTGTGGCCAGATCCCACCAGGGAGGATCTCACATTGGGGGCCTGTACTGTTCACTCATATTGGTAAACACATGATGCACTATGTTGGTTCCCCATGTGGGGATGTCATGGTACTGATGCAGCACATTGTAGGTAAGGACCTAGACCATCCTTTGGGCAAGTGAGCTGCAACACGATTAAGCAACACAGTGTGTACATATTTCACTTCCCTAACATGTTTGCCTGTGCTCTGTGCAGACACCTTGCATGACTCTCTTCTTGCAATATGCTAGAAGTAACTGCAATACTTACTTGCACAGAGGGCAACTAGCATGTAGTGCCAAGCAGTGTCCCCAGATCTCTGAGTCGTCACTTGAAATGCCATGATAGGAGTTAGCATGGATATGAGCACTGACACTGTCATACACCTAACACTGGACCAAACACTGTTACTTGTGCTCAAGGCCAGATCATGCCTACTGACTGTAATTGGCAGAGCCCACTGACTGTTACACTATGCAATGGATGTCAGACATATGTCTCACTGCACCAATCATGGCCTGACAAGGTGTAAGACAATAGTAAGCTAGCAGGCCTTGCTGGAAACTGTGTACGTCATGTACAGAGTGTTATGTCAGCTGGTAGATAGGCAAGTATTTGACAGTTATACTCTGGGAAGATAGCATTGGGAGACATACGCCGCAATGATGCCAGTCACCAGTAGAGTCCACCATCCCCCAATATTGAGGTACCCCATTTACCTATTCCCTCTCAGCAGTCACAGCCACTGTCAGTGAGCTCTGACTGAGTACATTAGCAGATGATTGCATATTGGGAACTGTCACAGAATCTCATACAGAACCAACACAGTTAGTTGTGCTCTGAGTAACTGACAAAGACTAACTGTCAATGATTGTACAATAGTATCCTGTGGGAAATCATTCTCCCCTGCAAAATATTGTAGTGTTCACACACCACACACAGTTGCATGATTACATATGGGGTTATGGACACAGAGAGTAATGTAGTCTTTGATTCTCACCGGTCGGTAAGATGTGGGGATGGATCCACTGTTCTACAACCTATGCCAACAGGTTTTGGATGTACATCCCAGACTGTCACTGCTATACTGAATGTGGCAGTCATCACACCAATGGCACCCTTGCTATGTCACTACACAGGCATATCATACAACTATAGTAGCCACACAGGTTCCATGGTACACCAATACACAATGTAGATAACCTGTCCTATGGAGTCTGTGTCATGACCATACATATGTAGTCTGCCTCCTAAATGCTTTGGAGGGGATGTGTATGGATGTGTATGTCTCCATACAGGGAGGTGTCAAATCCCACTGTGTACCTCCCATGTATCCATGACAGAGCTAACAAATGTCTCACCTGTTCTACATGCCTACAACATCACTGTGGCATACACAGTACATGCTGGAGAGACAGGTATGTAACACAGACAGTACGCCCTACATGAAACAGGCCCCCCATGCATGTGAAGCACACATCTGCTGTGACACAGTATGTGCAGGTTACAAAATGGGATGCAGGACACACCAATCATAACTGGTGTTAGGCAACTGTCTGTACCAGACACATGATATTTGTAGATGTGTCATCTCCATCAGGACAGCTTGTAGATGTGTGTGTTCCAAAACCCTTGGTGACACTTATCGAGGGTAGCAGACATTTTACAGATTAGCAATGCACGAGTGCACTGAATGATGTAGTTGTCCTTGTTATCCTGTGATACACATCTGAACCTATGGAGCCATGCACATATAGTGCTGCATCTTGCTGAAGACATAATTCTGCTGTGCTGGCATGCCATCCTGTGGTGCTTTATTTCCACTGTGTATCCACAGGTTATCCCAACAGACACCTGAAACATTAACATAAACAGGTCCCTGACATACCTTTCATTGTGTAACTCTACAGCCATTACAACATCATACAACATAAGGTACACAAAAGTATGTGGCATACTTGTGCCAAATGCCAGTATACAGTATCTGTAGTTAAACACTACATGTGGCATGGCAAAACAACACTGCATCACACAAGTACATGTTAACTAATATAGTCACCCTGTGCATCAGACATATAGCTTCATTTCCCTGCATCAATAGTGAGGATGACAGGGATGTGCACAGGTATCATCACTTGCACATGGTGGTGTGTTGGGGTGCATGAGGCCTAGGCTGACCCAAATGGTTGTCAGCATGTGTGTGAGTCAGGAAGAGAAGCAGGTAAAATGGACCATAGAAAGGTGATGTGTGTGTCTGTAGGTGACCTGCATTTGACAGTGGTGCA
The DNA here is from genome assembly GCF_019279795.1 of Protopterus annectens. Lineage (NCBI taxonomy): Eukaryota > Metazoa > Chordata > Ceratodontiformes > Protopteridae > Protopterus > Protopterus annectens. The sequence goes on along the minus strand of NC_056741.1, from coordinate 669,113,037 downwards.
TGGGTGTGTGCGTCTACATGGTCAAGCTCAGTGCTAACCCAACATGTGTTTGTGTTGGACAGCTTTGGACCATACATGGTAGAGTTGACAGTTCACTATCTCCAGCATGGAACACATGAACTGGCTCTGCCAGTAGTTGCAGTGGCACCTCTATGCCCAAGATCAGAAGCAGTGCTAGTACCTGACAGTGATTGCTGTCTGCTGGGCCTGTGTCTCCCATGGGAATGTCCAGGACCATGAGCCCATGGCCTGCCACTTCATGGTGTGGACAGCACATTCCCCTCTGTAGCACTGGATGTACTGCCACTATGGGAGCATGATTGTACATAGCCACATGGACTCTCCACAGATGGGGCTGCTGGCCTACCTCCATGAGTTCAACGCTCAACTCCAACCACATGTTCCAGCACAGATAATGTGAGGTGCAAGACAGACACTGCCCAGCTTCTTTTCACTGCATCAATAAACTGATCCAAGGTGTCCCAAATGCGGTGGAGGCAGTCATAAATGTCAGACTGTGCTCCATCCATAACCATAAGCATATGTTTGGTGTTCCATTTAGAATGTGCATGTGCCTCCATGGTGGCCCAAAACATGCACCGACTGAGTCGTGATATGACACTTGTAACAGGTGGTGGATGGACAGTAGGCCTCCTACAAGACCCTTGACAATCTGCCTGTATGGGACCTCATCAGGTCTCTAGCTATGGCCAGTGTCTACACTCACTGGAGCCATAGTTGCCACACTTTCCTTTTCAATGTCCCCACCCTCTGACTGTCCAATATCTGTTGCCTCCAGGGATTGAGTATGTGTAGGCATACTGACTGTGCGCGGTGATAAAGGAGGTAGAAGAGTGATGGCTACCTCGGGGACAGATTCAGCCCCTGACATCCCCACCTGTGCCTCACTGTGGCCCCTATCATCATCATCAGAGTCTGTAGACACACTGATATCAGGTTCTGTAGGGGAGACAGACCAACCCCCCCCCGGTCACCTGTGATAAGAAAGAAAAAAAGCGGTACATGAATACCTGCATTATAGTGTATGAAAAATCCATCAATACTCATAATAACTAGATAAGAAACCAGAGATAAAAACAAACTTGTCTCCTGCCTCTTCTTAGACCTTTCAAAAGCCTTCAATACTATGTCTCACTCACTTCTATTGACTAAACTGACTAACCTTAACTTCTCCACTTCTATTGTTGCCTGGTTTTCTAGCTACCTCTCTGATCACTTGCACTCTGTAAAATGGCTCACTGCTCTCTCCCCTTCTCTCTTAGTTAAAATGGGAGTCCCCCAAGGCTTCATTCATGGTCAATTACTTTTTAATATCTTCACTAACCTACTCTATGCTTCCTGCCCTCAATCATCACTGGTACAATATGCAGATGACTCTACAGTCATCACCATTGCTGACAACCCTTCTGAACTCATCTCTGTCATTCAGGCATCCTTTAACTCAGTTGAAACCTGGCTATCTTACAACCTGCTTATTCTGAACCCTAATAAAACAAAACTCCTAGTCTTCTTACCTAAAAATGTTAACCACCTTAAACTTACTGTCACTATTCTGTCTCTGAACTCTTAGGTGTTATTATAGATGATCAACTTAAGTTCGACTTACATGTTAATAACTGTATCCATAAGACTCACCTAAAACTGGGCCTCATATATAGAAGCAAAAAGTTTCTAACTAACAAAGCAAAATTAACCCTCTCTCATGCTTACCTCCTTCCCAGACTATTGTATAGCTCCTAAATCCTCACAAATCTCAACTCTTCTCTCTTTACTAAACTAGAATCAACCTACAACAAAGTAGCCAGATTCACAGCACACTGAACATATAAATCCTATCACTGTATCTCATTAAAACACTTAAACTGGCTAGAATTACCTCAGTAGCTCATTCTCTCTCAGCTTCAAATTATTCACTCCATTCTATATTAGCCTTGCTATTTCCCGAGCTTATCTACTCTTATCTCTCAATATTTTCCCATTAGATCACTTCGTAGCTCAGACCAAAACCTTCTACAAATCTATAAACCTAAGACCAAACTGGGATGCATCCTCCTTAGCTACCATACTAGCATATCTTGGAATAGGCTGCTATTAGAAATCAAGTCTCTCAATCACCCCCAAAAAATTCAAAGCAGTTGTGATGCCCATGTACTGGCTTAGCAATCAAGGAGCTTCAATCCTCATCAGTAACACCAGTGAAGGGTGTCCACATTGGGAAGGATAACAAATACACATTCAGTAAAGTGCAATTTCCTTTAAGAGCACACAGAGATCACAGTCAGTCTGGGGCTGGTTTCTCTCTTTCTCTCTTTCTCTCCAGATCCCCAAAAATACTCCCCACAGGCACAGCTATAGAGTGGGGTCCTTAGCCAGGGTCCCAAGCCAAGTCCTCCTAGCACTCTATCTGTCCAACCAGTGCTTTATGTCTCTGCCCAAGTAGCTCACACACACACACACACACACACACACACACACACACACACACACACACACACACACACACACACACACACACACACACACTTTGAGATGTGATTTATATATAACCACACAGACACTCCTGGGGAAGGCTAGCACAGGTTTCCTAGCTGTGCCCCTTCTGTCCAGGCTATAAGGTAGTAATCACTGCCACCAGGACCCTTACTTATCAGCTACTGAAAAGGCCCTTACTAAAGGGTGTCCAATTATTACTGTGCAATATTATTATCCAATTAGTAAGTGTGATCAGAACTTTTTAAGGCTTATTGGAGTGGCTTGGCCAGTATCACTATATACATGCAATGCACTCCAGAGCTTAAATTATCTCTACATAAAACAGCCACAGTTGAAAAGTTTAAACATATTTAATAATAAATAATAAAAACACAAGCCAATACTTCTTACTACACAGTGCTAGTCAAGAGTTCAGAGATCACAGAGAAATGCTTAAAATAATACAGTCAAATTGTTCTGACATCAGTACAGAAAACAACTAATCTAATATTCCTATTTCCTAGCTATTTCTAAGAGACACTACAGTCTAAAATTCTACTTACATGTAGAGCACAGAGTGCTGGTGAGTTGGATGTTCTCAAGACAAATGCAAAATGCTCTCTCTCTGTCTCTGAGAAAGTCCTTTAAATTGATAATACATACTGACTCATTTTAGATTACATCATTCTTAACAGTCTCTGGTTCCCAGGCTGACAGAAACTCTACATTTACATTTCTTAGTAAGCTTGCACCCGGTCAGGAAACACAGCAATAAACAGCATTATACATGTAAATTCTAACAATTAACTCTGGTCTCAAAACAATAGGAAAAATTCCTTCATCAAGACATCTCAACTCCGAGTTTTGGGATCAAACAATTATAAAATGCTTGACTTTATCAGCTTTCCTCCAGCAGAGTGCAATGTGGTTACATTTTTGAAATTCAACATTTACCATAATTTTCTTACGTTTAAGAGAACAAGCATGTGGCTTACATTAATATTTACAAATGACAGAATTATCTACAAAATCATATCTAGCTAGTCTGGCAGCCTTCATATATCTTCACAGCAGCTACCAAGGAATACTTAAAAAGTCATTGGTCCTGTCACTGTACTCTCCCCCATAATCTTCCCTACTACCCTAAGACAGTCCTCTAACTGCCCCCTATGTTGTTTACTTCATTGACCTCTTAGCTCTGTCTAGCCTTCACTTTCTCTCTGGGACCTCACATTCCCACTATGTAGGAAACCTCTTTACACTACTATTAAAACCTCTTTTCACTATTATTAAAACATTCATCTCTCACCTCTCTCTCATAAAACTGATGTACAGCAACAGTAAATTACTATGCATGTTTTATTTCTTGTTCATTTGACAAAACTACATTGATTCTGTTTATGCTGCTTCCTTCCTTACTTTTATTGTATATAGTTGCTTTAATAATTTTTTGTTGTGAATTGCTCATGATTTAAATTGCTTATGCCTTGTTATTTGATTATGTTTAAATTGTTTTTATTTGCTTATGTTTAAACTTTATGTAAATGTATGTGGAGCTTTTCTCCCTAGGCCTCTTCTGAAAAAGGGCTATTTCTGCTCAGTCAGACTATCCCAGTTAACAAATGTAAAAACAAATAAATAAATAAATTAATTAATTAATAAATAAACAAAAGACCCACACAACTGGATTAGCAATCAAACATTTTTTTCTCCGCCTTCGTCCAAAAATGACTTCCCCAGAACAAAATACACATGCAACTCAAGACCATTATAACAATCACTTCAAGTAAATCAAGTAAAAGGCAAGTAAAATATACCTTTTAATTAACCAATATGAAACTAAACTTGATAAAACAATGCATAAAAACCCAGTATACCTATCTTAACAAATATATTGAAATACACACTTCACTGCCTAATTTATTTTCCTTTCAAACTTTTGTTGTTTAAAAGGCATTTTAGGTAATTGTCTCATTTAAACCAGGAGGCTTCTCTGCTCTTAACTGTCACTCCCAAAGTGTTTCATTTTATTAAACTACACTCCTGGAAAGTAAAAACATTCTACTCCGCTTACATAAAAGTATGTTTAAATAGGGCATTATTCTGGCCCTTAACTTTAATAGAATGTAAATGTCCTTTAACAAAACAGTGTCATGGTTATGAGGAGCAGGACCACAGCCTTGGCCAATATCTGATGGACCTATGGAAATTTGAAGGTGAGGTAATGTCAGTTCCAACACATGTTGGAGAACAACAAGGTGATTTGTCCATATATCTCACATCTACAGTAGCTTCTGTGTTACTTGTTGTATTGGTCACATTCTGAGTATGACAGTACAACTGAGGATAACCCCCCCCCCAAAAAGAACAAAGACCTGTCACCCACATAAAAATATGTACAGCCTGACACACTGACTGCTACAGTATTACACTGCTGATAATAGTAAGCCTACCTGTACATTCCTCTGCTGGGAAAACTGTGGTACCCACCTCCACAATGTATGGTGGGATGGATGCCTAGAAGCTGTCGTGTGTGCCTAGCTTCCCCAGGAATTCCTCAGTGGCCGAGAGTGGTTGTTCCACTGCAGGGCCTCCACTGGTGACAGTATGATCCCTGGCTATATTTGCTGCCCTTCATCATGCAGCATTGATTATGTCCATTGCACAGTGTCAAACCTGCTCATATGTCCTGCCCTGATGGCCCATGCCATTCACATCACGGACAAGGTCTGCTCAATAATGCAGCCCACTGTTCCCTGTTTTACCTCCTCCTGGCAGTAGGATGTGATGATGTTGTCTTAGTCCTTCTGGTATAATTTCATTTTCCACATCAGATAAGGGTGCATGGTGTCTAGGTTACATAATTCCTGAAAGACAACAAAAGGGGAACACATTAGAGGATTACATAAGTGGAAGTACACTATGTAGACATACAGCAAGGACAAAATGACTGGCACTATCCACTGCTTGCTCACACATGTCATACTCCACAGTGTGCAGACATACTAAGTGTGTGGATACAACTGAAATAGTAACAATAGTCAGGTATTCCCATGTGTGCCATGACAGATACTGCTGTATGATCATACACCCAACACTCGAGTCTACTGTGGTGTGTCCGCTATGGGCAACCCCCTGATAATATGTTTTAGGAACAGTGACACACAAATAGCAGTGTGCTATTACAACCACTATAAAGGGACAGTCCAATGAGAATAGTGTGCCACACTAACAAATGACAATGTACCCTTGATGTATTGTACATCCTGTGTAGGTGTAAGACAGCAGAAGATCAATGACATGTCATCACAGGTCTAAGACAGGCTTAATACTGTAATCCTATTCCCCATAAATCTATTCACCCATCTGCATCCTGTTGTATGCAAAATCAGTTACATTCCTGATGGAGTACAGTACTCCTCTGTTGATATGTGATGATAGTAAAGTTTTCACAATGAGGTGCTCTGTTTTAGAAAAGTCTCATACAGAATGATTCCCCATAGCCAGCTGCTTGCCTTTTTGATTGCCTCTAAACCAATCTGTGGGTCTGAAATAGTAATTGCAGCAACACAGCTGATTTGCACTATCATCAGCCAATGACATGCAACCACTGTACAATATATAAGGCCTTCATGTAGATTAGGGTCCCTTTCTGGTATGTTGTGCTGGATATTACTGGGGCGAGGAAACTACATCATTGCATAGGATAGGTCTGTAGCAGAAAACTTTACATAGAGATGTGTGTGCTATAGCCTGCAGCTGCTGCTGCAGGTAATAGACATAGGAATAGAGTGTGAACGCATTGGAAGACAACAAGCTATAGGAGTAACTGTGGGAACTGTGTCAGCCTTGTTGTAGAGGCAGATCCAGAGTGAGGCTACTCTTTCCACTTCAATTAAGGCATGTGTTTAAGGTAAGCATGTTAGGCAACTGTATCTCTAACAGAGTACTAGGAAGCATGTTTGGTGCATCCTTGGGTAAGATGGTGTATAAATATAAAAATATGTCCACGATTTGGGCAACTGCCAGGCCATGTGTTGCAACTTGGTAGTAATTTGCAGTTTGTATGAGGGCAGGCCTTGTTACAAGCAGGGAATTCCAATGTGTATGTTATCTGTGCAGCTGTGATAATCTGCACAGTGACTTTGGAAAGATTGTATGGTGCAATCTGATATTACTGGCCCTCATTTGCAATACCTGTGTTGACATTCTTTGTGAATGCATATTAATGCATGGCATGACACTATGCACATGTAGTTTTGCTATAGGGATATGTGAAGCGTGTTCCTACCTGTAGGCCTGTGGCATCCATCAGTGAAAAGCAGACATGTTATTTGAAATGCATTGTGTGGATAGAGTGGATGACTGAGTCATTAATTGCTGCCTTCAAAATACTGTACATTGACTTCTACACATCACTGTATTTGAACCCAGGAATCCATGCGGCAAAATGTACTGTTAGCAAGGTGATTAACAGACTGAGCTACTGAGTGAGTCACTGCTACAAGAGATGTTTTTGCAAGATGTATGTGCACACATACAGGCTGTGGCATGCATTTTCTACATCTATCAGTATGTGCATGTCTTTATGTAGATGTATGTGTGCACCAGGGCATGTATTTTGCCATTAATGCCTTAGCAGTTGGCTTTCTACATGTTGCTGCTGAAGGGCACATTTACCTGGTATCACAGGCCTCAGTTATGTCCATTATTATGTCTTTGGCTTTCTAGTGGTGTACTATTGCACCAGAGTCTAAGATACAATCCCATTTTTAATCTTTTTAATTTAATTACTTTTTAATCAAGCTTGCATGGCATGGTGCTGTGCTCAGCTCCGCTGAAACACGCTTAATGACTTTAACTGGCAATTACTGTGTTTTCTTTAAACCACCTGTTTTGATTAAGAGTTGTGTGGAGTGGGAGGTTAATGCATTTGTCTTCAGCTGTGATGGCGTTGGGACTGAAATATGGGACCAGTGATTATTTTGTAAGTGTGTATTCCAAGTTTTAAAACATATATAGTGAATATAGTTCTATTTAGATGAGCTTAGAGAAGCTGAGTGATGTGGTGAGTGCTAAAAAAAATATAAAGAAAAGAAAAATGGGGATATAGGAAAGTGGTGAAATGGGGTACAAGCAGGGGAAAAACATAGTGAAAGGCAGGTAGGGATGTGCAGGAAGGGTGTAGGAAAGAACCATAGCGATCCATTTCTTGTACAGCAACAACTGTGCACTTTGACAGAATTTGCACGACTTTGAATTGTCAACCCCAGAGAGAGGGGTGAGGACTGCATAACTGTGTTGTCAAGCCAGTTGAACCAAAGTACATGTGTCCAGTGGACACGTGTAAAATAGAAAGCTATGTATGGGACAATTTCTTTTTTGGGACAGGTGCCCATTTTTTTTTTAAGGTGAGAGTGGAATGTTGATGAAGGGACATAGGTACATGTGGTAAGTTGGGTAGGTGAGAATGCTTTTGCAGACAGACAAGATAGACAAGACAGCAGACAGGGTGTGTGTGTGACACATGAGGGGGGTGAACACACTGGCTAGGGAGGGTGTTGTAGAATCCAAGTCCCATGTGCCTCCTGTTGTAGAATCCAAGTCCCATGTGCCTCCAGACAGCAGCAGCGTGAGTTACATCCCCACCCATGGGACTATCAGCACTGCTCCTTCACTGCCCCAAGGGTGGCAGTGCTGGAGGATGGGCACTGGGGTGAGGCTGCCCCACCAGGTTGTCCAGCATGCCCTCAGTCTGGCGCAGACAGTGGTCAAACCCATGGTAGCCTATGCTGCGCACCAAGATTAGCAGCTCATCCTGGGTGACAACACCTCCTCAGCCACTACTCCCAGAGGTGAGTCAGGCCCTGTCCTGTGGGGTGGTACTACCCTATGCCACAGATAGTGCAGGGGCAGCATAGGGGGCATGACTGGTCTGGGTCCGAGACATGCTGGGACCCGATGCCATGGCCGGTTGAGGCAAGGTAGGCGTATCAGCCGGAACCGGCCTACTTTGATGTGCTGTGGTGAATGAGGTATAGCAATAAGTTAAGGTTAGTAATAACTAAATTATTGTTAGTATTAATGGAATGGAACATCATTTTAATTAATCCAAATACATATTAATGATTATTATGTGTAACACAACAGTAAATAACATAACAGTCAATATGATAATAGCACAGCAGTAAGAAATAAACCATAAGGCAAACAAATAGTTAGTTTAACAAAATATGTTAATAGTGAATTATAATAACACATAACAATAATATATCACATTTTGCAACATTATAGTTAGTTTAACAACATATGTTAATATTAAATCATAATAATAAATAACAATAATAAATAAATTAAGATAAGGGGTGGGGAGAGAGAGAGAGAGAGAGAGAGAAGCAATCTATTACTGACAATGCAGACTATATCCCTGCAAACACTGATAATAAATATTCTACAGGTGTTTAGTGTCAGTTCTGAGTTCAGTGACTACAGTTCTCCTATAGCTGATGTAACATGTACATACCTCTTAGGCTGTTAGCATAGGTCAGCATGGGCCGAGCAATAACAAATGCAGGCACAGAACTGCACAGAACACTTTCACATAATGTGGACTTCTATAGCTACCAAGGTGTTCTGCAAGCAGATTTGGTAATACATTACATTCCAGGTAATCATCTTTCTGGTAATCATTTGGCAGGCAAATAAGGCAATTTTAATTACATTACATGAAATTGTGACACTTGAGAGCCATGTTTGTGTACAGTACATAAACCTGATATCTGTCATGTCTTAATTGGCAGGCATGGAAATAGAACCCAATAGCTGTGACTGCAGGGGACATCTGCAAAAAAAATTAACACTGACTGCAGCAGCTTAGTACAGACATGCAAGGAATATAGCCATTCTGGGAATATGTAGCCTGATATATTTAGGAATCAGCAATGCTGTTTAACACTTTATTGGTATTGCTGATAACTGTCTGTAAAATGTTAGCACAATTGTATCTGCTCATAACATGAGCTACCTCAACCATCTACCATTTATTCCTGGAGTGGGAGAAAAAGAGTGCATTATGTGAACTAATTTGTTTTGCATTCTAGAACAATTACATTGCTATACTTGATTGCAGTGACAGTAGAACACATATGCATGGCATACAGCCGTACTTCATTTATTGAAACAATTTTCTTTAGGAATCAACTATGCTGCTTAACAATTTATTGGGATTGCTGATAAATGTCTGCAAAATGTAACCACAATCATATCTGTTGATAACATGGGCTACCTCACCCATATACCTTTTGTTCCTGGGGGAGAAAATTACAGCATTATATGACTGAATTTATTTTGCATTCCAGAACTATTACAGTGCTGTACTTGACTGTAGTGACAGTAGAACACACATGTATGGAATACAGCCATACTGCATTTATTAAAACAGTTTCTGTAGGAATCAACAATGCTGCTTAACACGTTATCGGTACTGCTGATAAATGTCTATGAAGTCCACACAATATGTGCTCATAGAGTGGGCTACTGTACCCATATACCTTTATTACCTGAAGTAGGAGATACAGAGATCATTATTTGACTGATATTGGCCTGGAGACAACCTTGGACCATACTATGAGTTAAACAATACAGTTTGCAGGCCATATGTTATGCATTCTACAGCTATTACAGTGTTACATTTGACTGCAGCAACCTTAACATAGACAAGCAATGTATACAGCTCTACTGCAATGGTTATGACAACACAATCCTACTGTACACCATTTTGCTTAATGTTATTGGTATTGCTTATTGTTTTTTTTTTTGCAATACAGTTGTTATTGTTCATTTATTGCACTACAAATCTACTTGCCCATTTATTGCACTACAGTTCTACTTGCCCATTTATTGCACTACTGTTTTTATGGTGTATACTTTATGTCTGTAAATACTTTACTCTTTCTTGCTTATTGCACTACAGTTAGCATAATAAATCTGTAGATACCACACTCATGGTGCAACATGGCCAGGTGCCTAACATGGGACTCGACACTGAGATCCCTCTCAGCTGCAGCTGTTGGGACAGAAACACACCATTATGCATACCAGTTTTGCAGACATTCACCTTGCATATTGGTAAAACAGAGGAAAACATACTTACATATTTGTGGAGTATTCCCAGCTCAGGCTTCTTGGACCTGGGTATTCAAGGTTCCCCGCTTTCTCCTCTTCAGGTCATCATAATGGTGACAACACTGCTCATCTGTGCGTGGGATACCAGTAACACTGGTGAGTTCCCTGGTCAACCAGTCCCAGGGCTCTGCCTTACACTCTGAGACCTGGAATCCACCCTGCAGCAGCCTGGGTTTATGATGTTTTACCAGGATCCAAACAAAGACCCTGGACTCCTGAACACTCCATCTCTGCACCCGAAAGTGTGCACCTTCACCAGCACCACATGCCATATCACTAGTTGATCAAACTCCAAAGACTGTTGCACCTATTGTGTCTAATATAGGCTGTTTTCCTACCCTTACACATCACTAGGCAATATTCAAAAATGCACCATGTTGCTTAGCATCATGCAAACCAACTAAGCACAGCTAAGCAGTGTGAAAACTCGCACAACTGAGGTTTTAGCTAAGCACCGTGCAAACAAAAGTAGCCATTAGCATGTTTAAGCAGTGTTCAGCACAGTGTAGCAGTGCCATATTTCACAAATTTGTTTTTAAAATTAAACATATATAATAAATTAAATTATAGACATCTTATCACTGATATGGACTCGAACCCAAGACCTACTAAACATTAGTCTGTATCCCTGCCTATTTAGCTACTTGGATATTATGAAAACTAGTATAGCTTCACATATACTACTGGGCTACCTGTTAGCATTGTTAAGCACTGCACTGCCCAAACATGCTTAAATAGACCCATTAATAAATAATTAATTACATCCATTTTCTATTTTTAGATGTCTAGCAATTGTCAGTTATGTATGTACAAGTGCCGCTCAGCTCTGTGGTGCTCTGCAAACAGCAATTTAAAAAAAAAAAAGCAAAAATATTTAAAATAAGAAAATACATAATTATGATATTAATGACATCTGGTTTCTATTTTTAGATGTCTGGCAGGTGTTATCGTCTATATGTGAGCACAGCTTGGCATTGCTGTGCTCCATGCTGCGCATACACAAAAAGGAAAAAAAAAACATTAAAATAAAATATTACACATTTGACCAAATTCACAGCATTTCAACAGTAGCAAGGAGCAGTACAGGGAGTCTCACTCTGTGCGCATCCACAACCACAGGTAGCCTCTACACTTCTCACTACACTGATTCAATATCCCTGCACCTATGCTCTCCCTTGGCAGCGAGCCATCATTAATATGCATGGCATACTGCTGACAGGGGAGCCATGGCTGTGTACATGGATACATTCCATGTAGGCTCTCCACAGTGCCTACACAGATTTTATTAAATCCTGGCGTATGTTTGCATCTGATGTGGCCAGCAGATAAGTATGCAGTCCCCCAGCTGAAGATCTATACATGTAATAAGTTTTGAGGAGGCCCATATCTCCTTCAGAATAAGGGATATATAAGACATTTGGTCTTGATAAATGTGTGAAAGCAACATTTAAACACTGATTTTTATATATCATTTGATAAATGTGAATCATTTTTCTTGTTTTGCTGTCCAACTGATCCAGTACCTTTTGGGGCCAGTTAATCACAAAAAAACTGAAAGTCATATCAGGGTGAGCAAATTGCTTTATAGCTTAGACTTTATTCCTGGATGTCAGGGCTGTTTTCAATAACAGTTTTATTCTTCAAATGTATTCCTCACGGATTTCTATCTACATTTGTTCATATTTTATTGCTGAGCCTTCATCAGTTTCCAGATATTGATACCCTCCTTCCTGCTCAAGTTCTTTTATATCACATTCTTGTCCTAGGTTGATATTTTCATGGTACTGCAAGTTTCCAGCTTTAAATGTTGCTTTCACACATTTATCAAGACCAAATGTCATTCTTATATCATCTGAGAAAGCTTTAACCACTTGTATTTGTTCTTTCAACTTGTCATTTGAGGAACTATATAATTCTAAGTCATCCACAAAAAAGTAGATGAGAAATCTTTATGTAAATTTGTTTTCTGGGAGCTAAATTATAATGAAGACCTAATCTGTTAATTAATGGGTTAAGGGCTAGACAAAACAACAGCGGTGACAAAGAATCACCCTGGAAGTATTCCCCTTTGATTTTTTATCCCTGGGATAATAACTTGCCCTTTGTAATGGTTTAATTCCAAAGTAGTTTGCCACTGTTTTGTGGTTATTGTATTGTAATTGAGAAATGTACAATCTATTTTATTCACCTGTAAGCATTCCTTGACCATGAATGTGGGATGCTGTCAAATGTTTTTTTTTTTTTGTAATCTATCCATGCCATACTTAGATTCTTCCCCTTTCTACAATTCTACATTATGGCTTTATTTAGCAACAAATGATTATTTGTTCCATATGACTTTCTTCTGTTACCCTTTTGTTCTACTGCTGTAATAGAGTTTTCTTCCAAATGGCTATTTGTCAGCATAAATTCAAGTATATAGTTTGACATCGTCAGAAGGCAAGTTATCGGTGTATAGTTTTTAAGATGGTTTACTGGTTCACTCTTAAGAAGGAGTATCATTTTTCCTGTTGTTAGCCAGGCTGGTGTCTGCTCAGGATGTGAATATAAATAGTTTTTACTGAAGGCTATATCTTCATGTAAAGATGTTAGTATTTTTAGCCAGAAATAAGGTACTGCATCTGGGCCTGGGGTTTTCTATTTAGGAGCTTTTTTTTAATTTTGCTTCAGTTTCTCTGGTCATTACTTCAGCCCATTTCATGTACTGTACTGTACAGTTAAGCTTCTTACTGTTTCTTTTACTTCTTTTATCCATTCAGCATCTTTGTTATGTTCCACAGGATCTTCATAGATATTTCTCCAAAATGTCTTTATTTATTCTCTTTTTGGTAGTGTCTCTATTCCTTTTGCTTTGTTTCCCAATTCTCTATAAAACTTTGTTGGGTCGTTTGTGAATTGCTTATTTTGTACTTTTCCTTTATATTTATCTGCATATCTTCAAAGTTTTTCTGCCTGTGCTGAAGACTTTAGTTTATTTTTTTGCAATAGTGTGCAATAGATCCTTGTCTGTTTTGGAGTTGCTTTCATCACATCTATCTTTCTAAGTATATTTGTTTATCTGTTCCCATTTTTAAATGCTTCCAACAGTGACATTTACTGTCTTAATTGCTTTTTAGTTTTTTGTATTGAGTGTTTCCACGATAGCGTTTTATTTCTTCCTTTCCTTCACCTTTATTGTTCTGCGTTTAAATATTATTCATTTAACTGCACAGTAATGCATCCCGTTTTACTTCTGTTACATCAGATGCATTTCTGTTAATAGTCTTGATTACTATGTTCATCTGTTGAGTCAGACTTCTAACATTTTTGGTCTTATTTACTTTTTGTAATGTATTTTTTTCAATGATCCTAATATGTCTGTTCATCTCTATTACATCAAGCAACTCTTCCCTCAGATAATTTTCTTCTAATCTGAGGACACATTCTTTGCTCGCTGTTTCCTGCAGGCATTTTACAGGAAGTTCCAAGCTGCTTCCTGTGACATGCTCTCATCATCTCCATCCGTTGCTCTTTCATATGGGAACTCATTGGCCCATCACACACATTGCCTGCATCACAGTTACCACTGTTTCCTGCTCTTTCCTTTGCTGTGCAACTCCAACTGAACTTTTGTATTGGTTTTCTACTGAAGGCTCCAGATCATCTTCATGTGGCAATTGATCATAAACTTCCTGTTCCACTTGTTTCTTTTGATTTGGGGGCTCCTTGTTCCTTCATGCTGTGACATTACCTGAGTTTGATTTTCTACACTAAATCCTTCATTTCACAGGTAATCCATAACTGTTTCTATTTCTTTAACTTTTGCATTTCTAATCCTCTTTTCTACTTTTCCCCTTTGTTTTCTTATTTTTTTGTATTGTGAAACTTTCCAAGTCTGGATGCATTTGCTTGTATTTCTCTTCAAATATCTTTGGCACTGTGTTGTTTTACTTGTATTGAATAGCTTTGCTTCTCCTTTGCATAAATAATCTCTTTTTCTTTCCCATGTCCATATTTCCTCTTCAGATGTCTCCTGCTCCACCTGTTTCTCCTTACTTTGGGGACTCATTATTCTATCATGCTGTCATTATTCTTTCATGCTGTGACATAACCTGTGTTAAGACTTTCTACACTAAATGCAAGTATTCTATAACTACAGCTTCTGTTTGTTTAATTTCTACTTTACTAATTTTCTGTTCTGCATTCCCCTTTGTGATCTTATTTTCTGTATTGTGAAATGTTCCATGTCTGGCTGCCTTTGCCAGTATTTCTCTTCAAATCTCTTTGGAGGTGTTTTTTTTCTATTAATTTGTTCAGATTTCTGCTTTTTATAAATATTGCATCATACCAGATCTTTTTTTTTTACCGTGACCACATTTCTTTTTTATACTTTTCAAAACTCTTTAGCTTGTATCACTTTTAAAACAAATTGAATGGGTGCATAAGAAGAAAGGGTGCTGTGATTGCTCATCTCTAAATATATTACCACTCTGCAGATAATGAAATTGCTAAGAATAAGATTTTTTTTTTGCCCTTAGCAACTAGGTGTGGTAACTTAACACCACTTATACTATTACTCCACAGATACTGAAACTGCTAAGAACAGCACAACCAAAAAGCGGCATAGAAATCCAAAATGTAAAAACCACAGAAGAACTACTAGAATGGCAGCAAATATGAGACTAAAATGTAATTTTTAGTGCTTTTGTTCTTTTTTATTGGCAGACCTTCTTCAAAAACAGTCATAAAAACACAATAAATCAATTTAAAACTTAGGTAAAAAGTCATGTGACATTATGTAACAAATCATTGTAACAGAACAATCTGTAAATGATAAGCCCAATCAACTTACACCTTTGTTGAATGAACGAAATTTAAAATAACATAGAATGCTGAAAAAATGAATGTACATATAACTATGACCATAATGTCAAATAAAATAAAATAAATAAATGAATGATAAATTAATAACAAATTATAATCTCTGTGCTAGCAGAAAACATTTCAGATTTAAATATTAATTTAACCCCGGTTTCTTGTCAACAGCTTTAAAATGCTTTGCACTTATCAAATACATGGCCATGAGGAATCCTACTATGCAGGAAATGTGGTAGAGTGAGCTTGCGAGCAAAAATATGGGAATCATATGCACTGCTGGGGTACTGGGTTGATATGTTGGTGATGCACCTCCATGCATCACACAATACCTGGCAGTTGATGGAATGGTAGCCCTTCCTCTTCTGGTACTCTTCCCCTGTGGTCCAGATGGGGACCTAATGCCAACATTGGTGCAATATATCATACCTAACACCTCAGGGTAGCATGCTGTCCCATAGCAGGCACTCATAATACTGGCTCTGTCCTGAGGTGACACCAAGAAATAGATGTATTGCTCCACATGTGCTAAGAATATATTGAGGGATTGCTGAAGTATTCTCGAGACGGAAGCCTTTGAGATACCCAGCATGCCCCTGGTAAGTATCTGTAAGATCCCTGTGGTAAGTATTGTGAGGGATACATACACCTTGTTATCCATGGGTACAAAAAGGCCACATCACTCAAGTCTGCATCTGTGAGCCATATAATCTTATCATAAGCCATACTATATCCCTGTCCACTCTAAATATATCCAAAATATCCTGATTAGCAAAGTTCAGATTGGGCAGCCTTTGCCTATATGTTTTTCTTCTCAGCAGCTGAATGTTGCTGGGTACACTCCCAAAAGGAGCACCTCAGAATGAGAGACTGCTAAGCTGGCAGCAAGTGCTCCTTGCATTTGCATTTTGTATAGTTCCTGCACACATAGCAGAACCACATCAAAAAGCACCTATGATTTATACAAAGGCTTTTAATTTGCATAACACAAGTGCAGAATTTTCACATATTCTTCATTTACATCTCAGTATACCCTTATTTGCATGCTACTTTCTCAGACTGACTCTGATAGTTGCACGTAAGCACAGCTGCTATCTATGGATTGTGGTTTAACTGCTCATGGGCACAGCCAGCAGAACTTCCTGTTACATCTACCAGCAATGACTATGAATACCACCCTATGTTTCATTTATGGTACAGATATATGTATCTTGAATACAAAGAAATGCTTTAACACCACCCATTAGTTTGTTTGACTTTTGCCAGGTAATAATCACCTCAGTTTTTGTTTATATTTTTGCATGAGCTTTTTAGGGGATGTATTTTTTGCATATCTGAAAAAAAAAAGACAATAGAAGATGGAAAGCCTCATGTTCACTAACTGCACTCCCTAGCACACAGGGTGTAATCTATCTGCTATAAAGCAGGTAGACTAGTAACAGAGCTCATCTGAGGTTTCAAGGCATTGAATTCCCTGCTTATGGCACCATGTCCTTAGCTAAATTTCTAAGATCAGATTTTATCTCTATACTTAAGTACCATATAAGGAAATAGTAAAAGTTTATGAAATCATTTTCCCTTCTCAGTGGTAATATTGGATAATCCCATTTTGTATGATGTGTGTTTAACTATTAATTAATAACAATCCCTCTTCCCAGTTCTGCAAGACCAGTACAATAACAATGCATGCACAGAATGGAAGCATATGCACCTTGTGTGGTATACCATAGTGCCTGCAGCCCAGGTGTGCCTGTAGGGATGATATACTCATGCAGTGGCAGGATGAAATAAGCAGTCACAGAAATAACGAGCATCACTAAATGAGAAATGGTAAGATGCATGCAGTTCAGCCACATCATGAAGTCCTCCACCAGGTGTCAGTGTCCTCAGAGTCCTCCTCAAAGAAGGACACCTGGAACTCTCCCATGTCAGTTAGGTGCTTTGTGATGGTAGACCCCCTAGCAATGGCGATCATGCCTCATGCAGCAGTGTTTGGCTTGCCGAGGGCATGCAGAAACAGGTCAGTGATCCCACAGCAGACCTGTAGTGCTGATCTCTTATGACTACATATTGCATTCAAATATGCAACCTGCTCACATAACAAACATTCACAGAAAGACTCATTAGTTTTGAATGTATCAAGAATCTGACATCTGTTTTCACAGAGGGCCTGCAATTGCATTTTTATCTCTACTTGGGAAAACCTTTCCAGGTTCTTCCTCTTCTTTGGCATCATATCTACCAGTTTATGTAAATGTACAATCTATGGTCAGTGAGTGGACCCTGATATGCATTATATCAACTGCATCAGCCATGTAACAGTAGTGGCTACAGTGGTTGCCACACCTGCCACACTCCAGTAGCACTGGCTAAATGCCTGGATCAATATGTTGGGCTAGTAGAGAGATAGACTCTGTTGTCACATGAACACTACTATCCACCTTCAATGCCCTTTGTGTCACATGGCACAGCAAATGTGTGTCACATACAAATACACACACACACACATAGCCAGTATCAGTAAACAGGTGTGCCTCTCCCACCCCACACTGACCAGTATAGACCACACAGACAACTTTCCTGAGTATGCATGCCATTGCATCATTATCTGTAGGTCACCTACCAAGGTTCATAATGCAGCTCATGTGCATGTGAATGACTAATGCTGCCAACATCTGCATATTCTCTTCCCTCCTTCACCATTCTAATCTACTCTGTGCTACCAATGTACCTGCTAGACTGTTACTATGTTTCCCCTTGAAAAATGTTCAAACAGAATACATATATGCACACATCCTCTCCATTGGCCAGTGACATGCATCCTATTGCAGAAGCTGTACAACATGTTATTATAATGTGCATCAAAACACTCCATTTCTGTATAGGTGCTGCACAACTCCTTATGTGTTCCTCGTATCTTTGTGAGTTACCTGGTTTTAAACTGCCACTTCCAAAGGAAAATAATACATATCCAGTCATGCTCCCTACTCATCAGTGTTGTATGTACCATTACCACAAGATGTGGAAGTCCTTCTGTGTAGTCCATAGTGATCCTTTCCAATATATCCAGTATATCATCTTGTGAAAATTCTGTAACACAATGAGCAGTACAGTGGCGATGATGGTTTATATCATTCTGTTTTGAGGCTGGTAGCATGGCAGTTCTGTTAATGAAGCAATTTAACTGACTCTAAGTTGCACGTTACCCACAATGAGCAGGAGCCCGAGGCTGTGAGTCTGCACATGCTCCAGTAGAGCTGGGACCCTCCATGACCCTCTTACATTTCACATCTCAGCTTCTAGGGGGATGTAATGTACTTTGCAAGTAAGCCATTTCTTGCTGACTCGGTGTCTATTTTTATTTATTTATTTAGTTAGTTAACATTTGTTGACTGGGAAAGTCCAGCTGCAACAGAGCTTATTTTTAGTGGAGGCCCAGGGAGAAATGTTCCAGACGCATGTCTTTGGAATTTTTTTGGTATTTTTGTGTGTCATGTGTCCCACAGCAGACATCCCAAACAACTCTGCTAATATTTTCCTCTGGACAGCAACCTGTGAAATTGTTATGGCTTCTGAAAATGCTGAATTTGGAAGGACTACCTTGGGGTGCAGAAAGGAGAAATAGATATCCGGGGGGGGCACTAATCGATGGTGCTCCTTAAGTGAGACATGGTTAAAAAGAGGGGAGAAGAAGATGAGCACAGGGGTGGGAATAAGGAAACAACAGGTAGGTCATTACAAAATCACTCCCCCTGTAGAAGCAGTAGCTGGCATGACCCCAGAATGCTCTTGGATTCTAAACTGGCACCAGCCTGGAATTGGAAGGTAGTCCAGGGGTGGAAGGAAGGCTTGGCAGACTTTGCAATGGATGGAGACACTGGGATGGCCAGTAGCTTTGAAATAACAGGGGAAGTAAAAAAGTATGAAACTTTAATGACTGTCATTATTGACTGACTATAAATCTCAGTAATGTTAGTCCTCAGTGCTTTATCAAAAAACAAAGATGTTCATAAAGATCTGGTATTTAATGTAAAGAATTAAGGCTTTAAACTCTTAAAGAGCTATTTCTCATAGTCAAAGGTGCAAGGTTCGATTCTTTCTACCTTCATTTGCCTGCAATGGGACACTGAGAAATTCACTTAACCAGACAGTGCTGCTTATTAACAAATAACAGTATGCATTTTCAAATGCTATAAATTTGAGTAAATGAAAGATCAGAGCTAAAAAGAGCAGCCAAGTGGACCTGATTTGCAGCAGATGCTGGCAGACCTAGGTAGATACCTAAGATGGGAAAGGGTTACATTTTTTTAATTTAATGTTTATGCAGCCATGCTGCCAACACTGTGCCCTAGGAAACTGCATAGGTCACCTTGTGCTGGATCTGGCAAGGATACAAAGTTAGAAGGTGGAAGCAAAAGAGTTAAGAACAAAGACCATCATATGAGGTCGCAAATATTGCAAGTTGTTGAGTAATGTTGGTAGCTAGCAAACCTGGCAATTTACAAACCTGTTTTTGAAGGATAGGAGAGCTCATAAAGAAGCTTTGAAGGTATGGGTGCAATTCAGTTCTCTGATTCTTCTGGGCAGTGAATCCTACAAACTGAGTCTAACCCATGAGAAGTTGTAGCCACCATCTTTGCAGGATTATAGAGTATGAAGAAGAGGAGTATTGGAAGTATGTAAGGTCTAAGCAGGGGACTGCCAAGTAAGGTGTTTAGAATAAGTAGGATGTGCATCTGGCCTGAGGAGGACATGAGCACAGGAAAGCTATCGGCCTAACAATTAGAAATAGAAAGACAAGCTGCCACAAACTGACCCAACACTGGGTATTATCATCCACTGCTGTTAGGATGAATTGTGCAATCTTGTAACATACAGAGCTGGATTTATGTATGTTTGCAAGTTTTAGATTAAAGTTATTAACAGAAAAAGTGTGCAAGGATGTGTCCTCACTTAATCCCTCATAAATAACTCTTTTCTGGTGTTATAACTGGCACATTAAGAAATTATCTCCCCATCTTCTCTGGTTGGTCAAAAGTCTAGAATTAATTCTAGAATTCAGACAGAACACTGCTATAGTCACACCACACATCGTAAACCTTTTAACTCATTTACTTTTATGTGTTCTTGCGTAAATGAGCTGATCACATTTATTCTCATTTAACTCCTTTTCCACCATCCAATGTTTTAAGTTTTTTTTTTTTTATCTCAGTATTTAATAGCATGGCCCTCTTAAAGTGTGGAATAACAAAGGCTAAAACTTTGCCATGGATTACTTCTGGAATCAAATTTGAAATGGCTCAGCATAAACATCTCTGGAAACAACATCAACATAGTATGTTCCAAGTACATTTGATCTAGTTTAAGGATTGCAGCAGTAAAGTAAAACTCTGGTTTCAAAAAGCAGAAATAATTATATTACTTTTCTTTAAATGAATCACCAACATAACCAAAGACAGCTTTTGGATGACACCCTTAGCTAGTCAACACAGGTAAGGGAAGTCAAAGTATCTTCTCTGCTAATCTACTTTCAGGAAGTGGCTACTCAGTTTCCCACATTTTGTAATATAACTGCATGTCAAATCACTAGAAGCAATATAGCTGATTTTATTCTCTCTCAAGCTTCTCCTCATCTCTCCACTTTGGTTAAGTGTCTTCAGTCCTTGTTAAGAAACTCCTCAAGGAGCTTAAGGCACCTTCTGTCGCTGTGATTAATTTCAACCTGGGTTTCTGAAACTCATGGTAGATGCTATAGCATACTTCGTTACCATACTGATCAATCATTTTATTTGTGATACTCGTCTCTAAAATATAGAAAAATGTAATATTTTCACTACATAATAACTGTGCTCCCATTGCTCTCCTTTCTTTTTTGTCTAACCTTCTTGAAAAATGTACTTGAAATTAGTTGCTTCATTTCCTGCTAGACTATTCTCTCTTCTCAAATGTTCAACAAGGCACACAAGATCTGCTGCCTTACATTCCTCATGGTTCATCTGCATCAAGGGTAGACCATGCCTTCTTACTCTTGTTACCTTCTTTGAAATAGTCACCAAGCTTACAGATGAAGGTTTTTCCATCCAAACTGCTTATTTGGACTTAGACAAAGCATTTGATATCAAATGAATAACCCAAATTGACATCAACCCTTTGTAGGTTTTTGGATTGCCAACTGTTTGTCAAACAGAACACAGTTGGTTTGAGTAAATGGTATCGAATTCAAAAAGGCAAAATGTAGCTTGTGGTGTTCCTCAAGGTTTTATCTTCAGCTTGCAACTCTTTTGTATTCATTATCCATGCCCCTTATGGACAGAGGTAGCTTATAAATGCCTGGTCCTCAATATCCAATTTGGCTAGAGGATGCCATTATTATTTCAGGAAAACTTGGCTAGGCTTAAAAAGTCTCCCAAGGTCTTTAGGCAATTAACAGTCTATAAATCTATGTATCCATGAATCTCTGAAGTGCAATCCAATGCAAAGAAGATTTGGCTAACTAAATTCATAGATGATTGTAAGCTAAGGGTCATCCTAATCTCCCCATCAGATTTACTAATATTCAAATAAAGCCTTGATTATACATATAACTAGGCAAAGTCTCATCTTAAAAAGAAATGTAATATACTCACCTTGAAGTACGTATTGAACCTGCACAGTATCAGGTAAATTATGTTCACCTTATGACTGACACCATGAGCTGGGATAGAAACATAAGGAGACAACAAGATATCCTTATATCATAATATCTTCAGAGTTATCAGACAACTCTTCTACCTCTCTATTATAATCTATCCTGGATTCGTATCCACATCTTATTGTATGGTAATGCCTCTTTGTTCTGCCCTTATTTACGCAACTCCCAACTAGAAAAAACACCTAAATTTTATAAGCAAAGAACCTCTCTTTTTCAGATAAAGTACAAATCTTGTATGTATTTTCTTTGGCCTATACACATCCTCAGGGTGATCAACGTCTTCCATTCTGAACTCAATGCTCTCAAATCTTGCTCTCTATAAACTTTTTTTTTCCTGTGAAACAAAGAACTCCTCAGTTAATACCTGCTGCAGTGACTTAGTTTTACACCAAAATATCAACAAACACTGATTCAGGGATAAATTCATTATTCAGTACCTCTCTTGTAACCCTAGTAACAAACAAACTTGAATTAGATGAATAGAAAGTATGTAAATTCATCGTCTGAATGGAATCATTGACCCAGAGATCATTTCAAGCCTAGCCATTTCATCCCAATGTAATGCCATAGAAATGTTAGTTAATACCCAAGATTGCATTTACTAATGACTGCCCATGTCCAGGAGGGTTGTGGGCACTCTTCCCGGTAAGAATTTATGGTGATCCATCCACTCGGCAAGGTGTCTTTTGAACAGTGTCATAGAGGTGCTCTGTTTTACATGAAATGATAACCTGTTCCAAAGACACAGCAGTTGGTGGAAGATAATTATGTCCCTCCAGCATGTCGTATTTAAGTTGCAGGCTATATTTACTGACTAGAAACTTTTAACTGTGCTAAACATTTTTTTTTTGCTTTTCAAGCCACCCCGATCATCCACTTTTTCTTTCTTCTTCAGTTTTCTCTGTCTTCTCCCTGTTTCTTTTCCCTCAGCATAATGCAAGCTAATAATAGTCCATGTATATCATCTATGTATATCACTCACATTACCCCTACCTCCTGCAATACTTTTTGAACCATCAGCTCATCTTCAAATGGTCTCTTTTATGACAAAAATATTTAACATGCTACTTGCTTAGTATAAACATACTGTATGAAAATATAATGGCTAAGTACAGAACCTTAACAAGCAAACTTACATTATTATACTCAATAAATTCAAGAAGGTTTACAGGTTGTGGTAAATGAATGCACTAGTCTAAAATGTTAAATTTAGTGCAAACCTCATTTTCTTTTTCCAAAATGTTGGCAATTTAAATTGATGATTTACTGTTACCTGTCCCAGGAAAAAAAAGGAAAATTGGTGTCTCTATATATGAGATATACATAGTTCTTAATGTACTTTTGCCTAGCTACACAAAGCTGCATATCATATGGTACACTTTACAGAAATAATCTGATTAAATATCTCACAGAGGCAATGAACCCATCCATAGTGTCTATGCTCTTTATGGGGAATTCTGAAACATTCTGAAACATTACGTATACTCTGCTTTTGGAAAAGGGTTAGTCATACATGATAATTCAACCAGTCTTTATTTTATTCATACAGAAACATATGGCTGAATAAACCATTAAATGCTGCTCTTAATATATTTTCTCTTTTTTTCTGCTATGTTTACAGCATTGACAATGCCCCATTGTCAAACAAAAAAGTAGTTAGAGACCCAAGCGTGTGTGTGTGTGTGTGTGTGTGTGTGTGTGTGTGTGTGTGTGTGTGTGTGTGTGTGTGTGTGTGTGTGTGTGTGCATCTATATATCTATATGGCTATATGTATAATATATATATATATATATATATATATATATATATATACACACACACACACACACACACACACACACACACACACACACACACAAAAAAATACATATATGTCTATCTATCCATCTGTGTGTGTATATCTTTCTATCTATATAGCTATATATATATATATATATATATATATATATATATATATATATATATGTATATATTTATATATCATCCGTCCCCTTTACATGGTTGACATTTCAAAATGTCGAAGACCATAGGGCTGAGACAATATGATCGACATTTGAAATGCCGACCATGCGAAACCGGCATTTCTGTACAGTGTGGAATGGAAAGATTTCCATCTGCCGCACTGTAGTGTGATCTTGGAGTTGGTATATTTATGTTACAGGGCGTGCAGGGGGGCTTGCCACCGTGCTAGCAGTGTTAAGGTAAGTGTTTGTTGTTTTTTTTTTTTTCTCTTTTACGTGTTTGACATTTCAAATGTCAATTATATGGTCTCAGCCATATGGTCTTCGACATTTTGGAATGTCAACCATGTAAAGTAGACCCATATATATATATATATATATATATATATATATATATATATATATATATATATATATATATATATATATATATATATATATATATATATATATATATATATATATACGGTTCTACTTCATATCATCGAATTATCATTTCATCGAATTTCAAATCATTGAGACCAAATCGTCGAAACCTCATTTCATCGAAAACTCATATCATCGAATCTCAAATCATTGAAAACTATAAAGCAACTAAAAATAACACCCCAGACACTGTTTACTATGTTTATGCAGGGGGGCAAGCCCCCCTGCACCCCCCACCTCCCCATAATTAAATATACCAACTCCAAGGTCGCACTACAGTGTGGTTAGGAAATTACCTTTTTCCCCCACTGTAGTGCGACCTTGAAGTTGGTATATTTATTTACGGGGGGTGCAGGGGGGCTTGCCCCCCCTGCATAAATGTAGTACAAACTTTGTGGAATGTTATTTGTAGTTGCTTCATAGTTTTCAATGAATTGAAATTCGATGATATGAGTTTTCGATAAAATGGGTTTTCAACGATTTGGTCTCGATGATTTGCAATTCGATGAAATGATAATTCGATGATATGAAGTGGAACCATATATATATATATATATATATATATATATGTATATATGTATATATACATATATATATATATATATATATATATATATATGTATATATATATATATATGTATATATATATATATATATATATATATATATATATATATATATATATATATATGTATATATATATATATATATATATATATATATATATATATATATATGGGTCTACATCACATGCACCCCCCCACACCCCCTGCTATTTAAATATACCAATTCAGAGATCGCACTGCATTGCGGTAAAGGGAAATCTTCTTGTTCCCCGCTTTATGGAAGATCCCCATTCAGACCGTTCGAACTTTTAAAAGTTTGATCATATGGTCTCGACCATATAAAAGTCGAGTTTTTAAAAGTTCGACCATCTGAAAGGGGTATATATATATATATATATATATATATATATATATATATATATATATATATACACACACACACACACACACACACACACACACACACACACACACACACACACACACACCAAACACGGTGCTCGGTGATAATGTGCCCGGCTTACCAGCAATAAACACTACTCAAGATAAAACTAGCACCAAAAACACCATACTGGAAGAAAAACACTGAAAGTCCAGGAATAGATGCAAAGCTTAACCTTAATGGCTGACAGGCCAAGTCATCTCACCAGCAAACCAGGTTTCGCCTTCGCATCATCAGTGTATGTATTTGGAAGTGCCCTCCCCCTTCTTTATACACATTCACTTAAAGCAACCATCAACTGTATGTCATAAATACACAGATTCCACATAAAAGGAATTAGTAAAGCGACATTTTTTACACATAATACAACATATGAAATGGATTTTTTACCCTCATTATCCCTATGAAAAGGAAGTTACATTTTATACACAAAAAATATTTTTCTTTAAATTAGAATGTTGATCACCACTGATCATTCTGCCCAGGTTTAAATAGGGCTCCCAAATTAACTATCCATTGTCTTTCTTTTTGCATAAGAATGTTGTGTTTATGTATAATTGATAAGTTGTCACCTGCCACCTAATCTATTCCCAAAAAAAACAAAATGTGCTTTAGGGTGTACCAATATGTGTTTAAATAATGCACTTCTGTTCTGTCGACAATTTATGTCACTCGTGTAAAGCAATACGCTGTTTAAAACTAAGAGATGTTTGCCCTATATAGAAGAAGCCACACTGGCATACTGCCATATAGACTACCCATTGTGTTGCACATGTAATCAAATGGTGGATATCATACACTTTTGGTGTGTTAACAGAAGTAAATGATTTGGTCTTAGATATACGTTTACAGTATATACAATGCCCACAATGGGTACTCCCTACTGCTATTGGGTTTATTTTATCTTGCTTAACATATCCTTTTTTGAAACCTGACAAATGTTCTCCTATATTTCTCCCTCTTCTGAAACCAAAACTACAATCATTTCCTAACAATGTGTCAAAATATGGATCTGATTTCAATATGTGCCAATGTTTTGCTATAATTTGTCTAATCTTGAAAGTATTAGACCCATACTAAGTAATAAACCTAATATGATCTTCTGTAGTATTAGTTTGTACTTTATGCTGCAATAACTGACTCCTAGACTGATCTCCTGCATATATATATATATATATATATATATATATATATATATATGAAATACTTGAAAGTATTAGACCCATACTAAGTAATAAACCTAATATGATCTTCTGTAGTATTAGTTTGTACTTTATGCTGCAATAACTGACTCCTAGACTGATCTCCTGCTTATATATATATATATATATATATATATATATATATATGAAATACTTGAAAGTATTCGACACATACTTAGTAATAAACCTAATATGATCTTCTGTAGTATTAGTTTGTACTTTATCCTGCAATAACTGACTCCTAGACTGAACCCCCACTTATATATATATATATGCTGCTTATATTTGGTGGAATATAATCTGTTTTGTGTTGTCTTCAGTCAGTATATGTATCCTATCTGTTTTCAGTCTTATGGGATTCAGGCTTTTGAGTTTTCAGGCTTATGAAATTTTAGGCTTTTCGTCTTCCGGCTTATGCATTTCAGGCTTGTGATCATTCAAGGTTCTGAAGTGAATCCCTATATATATATATATATATATATATATATATATATATATATAAATGTGTGTATATATATATATATATATATATATATATATATATATATATATATATCTATATGTGTATGGGTCCCCTTTACATGGTCGACATTCCAAAATGTTGAAGACCATATGGCCGAGACAATATGATCGACATTTGAAATGCCGACCATGCAGAGCCAGCATTTCTGTACAGTGCGGAATGGAAAGATTTCCATATATTGCACTGTTGTGTGATCTTGGAGTTGGTATATTTAAATTACGGGGGGGCTTGCCCCTATGCTAGCAGTATTAAGGTAAGTGTTTGTTGTTTTTTGTCTTTTACATGTTTGACATTTCAAATGTCAATCATATGGTCTCTCTCTATATATATATATATATATCAGTATGCTTGAAGTTTCAAAACTTCAAACTGCAAACTTCAAACTGCAAATGGTTGAGATCATAAGATCTAAGTTTTGAAACTCTGAAATTGCAATAAAAAAAAATAAAAACTTTTTTTTTACGTTTTTGCTGGGAGGCAAGCCCCCTGTACCCTCACATCCCCTGCTAAATAAATATAGTTACTCACAGTGAGAAAAACAGTAAATTTCCTGCTATGCGCTGTACGCTGATTGCTGTTCAAAACCTTGGAAGTTTCAAAACTTCAATTTTATGATCTCATATATTTGCAGTTCAAAGTTTTGAAACTTCAAGCTTGTGAAGGGAATCCATATATAAGGGAATCCATATGGGAAATAAATTGGGTTGAATCCCATCTAGGCATGCATCTAACGGAGAGGTTTGAAATTCATTGATTTTTTTTATTACAGTGTATTTTTTGAGCTCTCATGGCTCATCATTTTGTGTCTTGCTCTTGTGATAGGGATCATTTTACTCCATATGTGGATTACTATATTTATCTGTTAATGTACTGAAAATGTTCTGATAATTTTGACAGAAAAAAATGACAGGATTAGAAAATTTGTTTTTCTACTCTTGATCTCTTGATTATGTCATACTTTAAGTATCAGTGAAATCAATGCTGGCAGAAAGCACTGTTAATCATGCAAAGTTTTCTTTTGTATGATCAAACAAAAGCAGAGGTTTAATTGCAAATGTCGGGCTCTCTGAAATTATTATTTTTCTACTTTGCTGACAGATATAACGACAGAGGGAAGAGCAACAGACAACATGCATATTGATATCATCTTTGATGAACATTCATCTAACAGTTCAGTAGCTCTACTTTGTCTGGTATGTAACCCTCCTTCTGGTGAGCTTTCGGTCTTCTGGAATATTTCTGGGGATATCAGGGATGGACTAAACAGCTCTGAATTTACAAATATTGATGATGAGTTCTGTATCAGTACCTCAACGGAGATAACAGCTGAGGCATGGAAGAATGGAACACCCTGCAATTGTGCTGTGAAACAAGGATCTGAGCATCTTATGACTGAAACCATAAGCAAACAGAATGGTAAGAATCATGCATGTATGTTTTAAGGGAATATTTCTGCAAACCTAGCCATTCTTCACTAAACTTGTCATGAGTGATACAAGATAATAGTGGTCCAAAATTATGCATCAATAATATTAAAGTTAAATATAAATGGATAAGTATGCATCTTTAACAAAATGGTGAAGTGTTCTGAGGCAGAATGCACTTTTATATATCCTGCCATTTTGATGGAATCTATATTTAGTTTTCATACTCATATTTATCAGCTCTGTGCTATCACAAAACCTTACCTCCCCTCACAGACCAGACTTATATCATTGCTAAGACATATTGTTCGAATTCATTTCCTCCGTTATGTCTTTATTGTACTCACACAGTCTAATTGCCATTGTAGTCACACATTCTAATCACCATTGTGCTTATACATTATAATTCTCATTGTACTCACACATTCTAATTACCATATTGCTCACACATTCTAATTACCATTGTACTCACACATTCTAATTGCCATTGTGCTCACACATTCTAATTGCTATTGTGCTCACACATTCTAATTGCCATTGTTTTCACACTTTCTAATTATCATTGTATTTACTAGTTGATGATTTCAGTGGCTATATACTACAAATGCCTAACAACCTTCCATAACCCGGCAAACATAGACATGCACTCATACCAGACACTAATACATATACATACAGCCAAGTACATATATTTGTTTGCCTGTTTCCTTGAACATTTTTAGCCAGATACAGTCAGTACAGTCAGCTTATGCTACATGGTGATGCATAACCAAAAATGGGCAAGGTAGGCGAAATAACCAAACTGTACAAAACTTGACAATACAAAGGCAAATATACACCTGAGAGATTAACATCTCCTTATTAGATATGTGAACCCAGTTCTGTGAGCTCAAAACTTCAAAATTAAAAATAGATTCATCCACAAATAGTGCAAATGTTAATACTCACTGGTGCACTTTGAAGGATTTTTAAGGGACCTCGACCTCTACATTCCTTGCACCCCATGTGGTTATAAATCTGTGACTGCTGTGGCTTGCAGAAGGGGGATATCCCAGAATAATGCAACCTTTGTCTTATTATATATTATTTCCACATTAGAACATTCAGTTTGACCTGTGATCACATATGTTTTCCACTGAAATTTTAACAAATCCCCTTTTAAAAGAGCTAGGCAGGCAGAAAACAGAATTGATATGCAGTTACAAGCATTACATCAGCAATGACATGTTAAGTGGCAAAATACTCAGCCAAAAAAATGTGAAGACGGAATTACAATGTTGAATACAGGGAATGCACAAGAGGCATAAAGGAATAAAAATCACTTTAGTCATGCAAGTTTAACAGCAGCATAATAAGCAATATTTTATAAGGCATACCAGCTATAAGGCAATGGCTTTCATATTCAGCACGTAAGGAAATGCTCAGCTTCTGTTGAAATCTGTAGCAGTACTGGTCATGTCTAAGTGCTCAGGTAACTGTCTCCAGGTAGCTATAATAATCTTGGAAAACGTCTTTTCTCCAACAGCTATGGTGATACTAAGACCTTAATGAGTAGAGGAATGATTGTATATCTAATTTACATGCAAGAATTTGGAAATATTCTAGGTGCAAGAGCTTCTGATTAAATACGCCAATAATGGTGTTGTTGTAGCTGTAACTGATAGGCAATTAACCCTCTTATCAATATACAGCGGTGTTTAAAGTGATCTGGCAGTGAAATGAGTCTACCAACTTTTTTGGAAGTAGTCTGAGGCAACTTGGTATTACAGAAATAGGAAGAGAAATGGAGAGTTAAGGACAGTGACAGGAATGGTACACACACAATCTTGTATATTAAGAAATTTATACCTAAATGATTGCTCTCTATACCTGAAGTGAGGGCTATGCCCTCCAGAATGTCTACATTTAAGTATAAGTTCCAAAGTATCTTCCATGGATGAAATGGTATGGCAATGTTTGCATTTCTTAAACATTAAACACATACTACACCCATCCTAGCATCCACTCAACTTTCACGAAACATAAGCACACATATTTATCAGGACAGCATACATATTCTATACCCAACAGAGGATCATTCAGAACAAATACTCAATCACCGTTCAAACAAAATAAGCAGATATCCGCATTCTTCATCTTACAAACATCAGATTTACACTCCTGGCATTCATATAAGAATAGGTTCTTCATCTCTTTGATGTCCTATGGCTGATTACTTCAACTTTCTTTTACTTAACCACACTAAATTGCTGCTACCAGTATAAAGACAACATTGAATGATTTACTATTAATAATTAATTATAATTCACCTTGTCTACTTTATGTATTCTACATTCTACATAACTTATGACCAACATATGTCCATTTTACTCAGCCATCATTAGGATCTACCATTCTGTGTGCTCCAGTTACATGGTTAGTAATCACCTCAAGTCCATTTATAATGCACAGCTTTTAATCAAAGAGATTGTGTTTAGATTGAGGGATGTCATATTTCCCTTTTACTCAGCCATCATTAGGATCGTCATTGAATATAATACCCTCTTTGACATGTATCTATTCAAACACATGCAACAACTTGAAGACCCACAGATATGCCTTACTAAAAGGATACAAGGCTTAAACAACATGCCCTACATAGACTGATTGAAACTTCTATCACTATACTCTGTATCCTACTGACTGCTAAGAGGTGACCTGTGCCTGGCATACAAGACATCCTCTGGCCCATTACTGATGGATTTACTACACATCAGCAAGACAAATAACATCAGAAATACAGTCTAGGGATCTAAACTCCTTCTGCAACATCAATAGAATGGTTTGGAGGGACAGATATATTTTGCAAAGGATACCACTGCTATAGAACAGACTCCCCATCCACATTAAAAAAAGTTCATCCCTGTCAATTTTCAAGTGTAACTTAGATCTATAGGTGGGAAACAGAAAAGTTAGTCCAGGACTGCACCCTTTACTATTAATGGACAGATGAGCTCCTAAATGCTTTATCCCATGCATGGGTCCCCTCAAATTATCTATGGTATGATCACAATTATTCGCATTGGGGTAATATATGGTTATTAACCACTGGGTCGATAAGATGAAATGGGATAAGTTATTTTGAGAACAAAAAGGGATATTGGCTAGGCTTAAAATGGCCTTTAAGAACAGCTAGCCTAGTACTTACCTATGAATCTAAGAACCTATATGTGTTACATATCTGTGTTTTACTATATACATGGCTATGAAAACATTATCATTTTACATGAATATATTATAATTTCACATTAGGTTTTCATCTGTATTAATTTACAGTAGCAGCTTACTTCCTGTCTGAAGTCATAATCTTCCATTGTAATGCAATAATATATTAACATGTGAGTAGAGAGACAGGGGCTAAAGATAAGAGGAGGATGCAACAGTAATCATGCGATATAGCTATTTAGGAATGATATGTTAAGAAAGTAAAGGGGAGTGTGGCGATAGATATCAGAGAAGGAATATAGAAGAAGAAGAGTGGACTGAATGAAAATAGAAAGCGAGGGGAGCAGATGAAGGACGAAAAGGAGAAGCATAGTCCACCATGAGTTTCATAACCTCAAAGTTGTTATAAGGAAAAGGACAATAAGGGCAGGGTTAAATATATGGTTAGTAATCACCTCAAAAAGAAAAAAAAGTAACACGTAAATCCACTTTAAAATAATTCTTGTATTTTACCAGACATTAAAGATGATTAACCTTTTCTTAGTCTAATTAATTCTGATTGGTCATACTTTTATAATTAACACAATATAGAACAATCTTACATAATCATTTTTAGCAGCCTCATGAATATTCAAAGTCATGTGTACCTAATAAAAGCAATGAAACATAGGGAACACAAGGACCTTTGGATATCCACAGGCATAAACCGGTAGCGTACAAAGCTAAAGCCCGATTATCAGTTTAAAGGAAACTACTTTTTCCCATTAAGTTTACTTGTGACATAGATCTACAGCAGAAATAACCATTAAAATAGAAACACCTAATTGTTTTATGCAAATGTAAACACTTCTATTTAAGAACTCCTGCTGACTTTTGGATTAGACTTTATTTGACTTGTGTATCTAATATGGCTGTTTATGTCATAGTTTGCTAATGGTCTCTTATTTATATTGTGAAAACTATTAATTCAGCAAAATTTAGAATAATGGAACATCTGAATGACTGTTATAATATGAAGTGAAAAATGAAATGGCTAATCATGCATGGGCATATCATAATGGGAATGTACAACATTTATAGCTAGCAGTCGTAGATATATGTTTTATTATAGGAAGAGACTGCTAGAAATAACGGAGACAAAGAATAGTCTGAATTTGAAAACTATAAAACCTTATGCATTAACTTTGTATACCCCATGGAGCTTATTCTATCATAGGTTAATTGACTCATTTACTGTTACTTGTGTTGTTTCATGTTCTGGCATTGTTTTTGTTTTTTAGCCTCTTAATAGGGTTTTTCAACTTGCTGCATTAAGGTGGAGCAAAACCTTTTATGGATCCCTTGCTGTTTTTTTTCTTTTAAATAAACTGGTAGCATAAAGAGGTAAAGCCTGATTATCATGGAAAAATAAACTACCTTTTGCCAATTCAGTCTACTTGCAGCATAGATGCACAGCAGAAACAACTATTAAAGTAGGAAAACCTAATTATTATAGGGAAATACAAACCCTACTGCTTATCTGAAAATAGTAGTGTTCCTGGTATACTCTGATAACGTCACTCAAACTTTAACAGACTAACATTGTAAACTACTTTAGGTCTGTAGCTGGGTCCCCTGTCAGAGGTACACAATTTGATTTTGCAGATCTAAACACTTTAAAAAAATAAACTGAATTTCAGACAAATACCAAATTCTGAAGTGCACTATTACACCTTTAAAGCATTTCCTTGCCAGTTTCACCCCCTTCACATCTAACTTGCTGGCCTGCACTGATCCTTGCTACTTACATCTAATTACACTCAGACTGGTGTAGCTCATAGTAGGGGAAATACTCTGATGTTCCACAAACCTATTACTTATTATACAGCCTCTCATATTTCCACATTCAAGTCTACTATTCTGTGGGGTCCAGTTACAATTATCCAATTTATTTATTTATGTAGTTACTTACTTTTGTTGATTGGCTTGATCACACTAAACATGGCCAATTTACAGAGAAGGTCCATGGTAGTACTCATAACAACTACAAATTAGGGGCATTTTGGCCATTATATAAGAGACATTTCATTAATGCTTGTTGAGTGGGGGAAGAATAATGACGATACACAAAACTAATGGTGGAAGAGAGAATTACTGCTTGCTTGTGGGATTAGAACATTGTTACCAGTAGTCTGGCAGAAGGAGGAAATCCTAATGATGCCGTTCTAATAATTATGTTGCAAACGGGAGATTTGAATGAATATTGGAAGAAATTATTAATAAAGACAAGCCTGCAGATGATGCACCTCTGTCCTGGAGTGAGATGTTTGAAGTGGCAGTGGCACAAGGTGAAGCTACCAATCAGATTATAGATGGTGCAGTAGCAAAAGGACAAGAATGCATTTGAGATGCCAAGGTCTTGAAGGAGAATATCTGCACTATATGATAGAGATGTCTGGGAATGTAGTAGCTACTAAAAGAAAGAACACAGAGGTATGCAGATGATGTGCAGGAGAAACAATTTTTGCCTGCTAGAAATACTGCTTTAAAGAAGCATCCTTTGATAAGATCAATGCAAAGAATGAAATAAATATAGATATACTATCTGGGGTCATTCTATTAAATCACCAGGCTTTAATGTGCAGCATAGCCTTACCATGATAGATATAAATAAAACAAAGTTGGTAGATGTTACATTTGAAGCACTTCAGTTTATTACAAAGTTGATGATAGACTGGCAGAAAAAAGATTGCATGTCATGGTGTAATTTTGTAATCAATGACTTCAATTTGCAAAACAAATTGAAAACATATTTACATTTTAGAGCTGAAGACATTAAGTTAGAAGATGTGCAGAAGTTTTTCTTGGACTCTTGCACTGCTGTGTATGATAGCAAGAAGTCTTGATGAAAGGAACATATGGACCGGTAGATAAGAAATGTGGGTCTCTATATGTGAAAGGGTTACTTTTGTGTCATTTTCCAAATGTTATTAATGGCAGCAGAGGCTATTAAGATACTGCAGTCAACCAAAGTGTTGTTATTTCAACATCTTGTGATAGATTGTCCCCAACAAAGCTATGTATAATGTGGTGAAAAGAGTCACAATAAGGCAAAGGGCATAATGGTGTATAGAAAACAGGAAGTCAGTCAACTTTAGTTTGGCTACTTTCACAGACAAAATAAAAGTAATGGAACTGATAACATGAAATATTTGTAATAAAAAAAGCAAGTAGTCTGAGTACACAAAAAGAAAAGCAAGAACAAAGTATTATCAGAAAATGAAATTGAAGAATAAATGAAAAAATTAGGTGATGGGGAGCTTAACAATACTGTAGTATTGTTTCAAAACAAATAATGTCAATTTATTGGATGAAAATAGATATAAAGTATTAAAAACTGAAGAAGGTAACAGAAAAATACTGACAGAGACTAAAGAGGAAAGAGCTGAGAAAAATATAGGAAAAATATAAAGAAAGAAAAGGGAAAAAAGCAAGGAAAAAGGTTTGTAAAAGGTAAAGGATAATTCATTGTAACATGATATATGAATGTCTTTAAGAATTATTTAAAGAGATTGGCAATTTTAAAGTGATTTGAAAGCATACACAGAATATAACATGTTTATTGGATTCAGGACTGATTATTGCAACAAAAAGATAAACAAGCAAACAAAAAAAAAAAACAATTTCAAGTAATTTTGGGGGAAGGATATAATCTGAAATTTTGGACCAGAAGAATGTGAAGTGTTTATGCCACTAAAAAGAAGTACATTAGGATATTAGGATTCTGCATGTTGTCACAATAAAAATAGGAAATACATTAATAGTAGATCTGAGAACAAAGCGAAGCCCACTAAAGATCAATAGCAGTTTGCTGATTACTTCAAATTGGGAGTGATCATTAGAAACCCTGGTGATGTCAACATCCTGCAAGAAGGTCTTATGCAGACTAATGATTGTTGCCAAAATCATGGTCTTAAACTTTAACGTAAAAAATGCATTATTGTTCCCTTTGGCAAGGGTGATCTTCCTGCAAACTACCACATAAATAGCAATACCCTAAGCAAACAGTCAGTGGTGAGACATCTGGGCACACAGGTTGACAGCAAACTTAACTTCGATCACCATATCTAGAAGGGCATTTTATTTTGTTCATCTCATATGTAAGGGCATTGCTTCCAGAAAAAAAGATGTTATAACCCCCTGTACTCTTCCCTTATCAGACCAGTAATAGAGTACAATGCTCCCTTTGGTATGTTACTTTCCAAACACTTGCAGCAACTGGAGAGACCACAAAGGTTCCTTATGAAGATAATTCAGGGTCTTCAAGATCTGTCTTAGGTGGACAGACTGAAATCATTACCACTTTACTCTGTGTCATACAGACTGCTCAGAGGTGACCTGTGTCTTGCATATAGAGCAATATGTGACCCAACTTTGATGGAAATGCTGCACATTCGCAAGTCAAATGGCACACAAGTCACCTGCTCAAAGGACCTTAACATAGTATGTGACATCAACAGAACTTGCTGGAGAGACGGATTTGTCTCACAGAGTTTGCCCCACCTTTGGAACAAGCTTCATATTCATGTTAAACACAGCCCCTAATTGGCACTATTTAAGCACAATTTGGATGACTGGATGGGTAACCAGAAATTTGCCCTGGGGGTTCCACCTGTGTCCCTCCTCTACAGGGGCAATAGGTACTAATTTTAGCGTCTGCTTGAACTAGACACCATTGGAAACATGGTTTGAACTTGGCTAGGCTTGTAAGGGCCCTGGGGGCATTAGTCTAGTAACCTCCTATGATCCTATGATTTTATGTGCCCACATCAAGAGTAGAGAGAAACAAATCATTTATTTGTTTATTTTCTGTATTTATCTCTCTACCAACCATCATATCCCATCGCACATCATAGATAGTTTTCCCACTCTTTTCCCACTTCACTGGAGGGATGAGAGCTTGCCATGGGAGGCCATCATTTATGCAGCCTCCAGGAATTTTGATTTGCAAGCATAACTTCCCATTCCTTGGTGGCTGATATATATACACACACAAGGGTTCTCAATACAGGGTGTGTACATTTCCAAACACATTCTCCCCAGGAAGCTATGTCCACTCACAGAACAACTGCTGAAGCAGCTTGGGAGAAGCCAGGCACACATCCTTAGTCTATCCATTCTGTGTAGATCTCCCATTCTTGACAGGCTCTAGCATTGCAGCAGACCAGAGGACCACCTTCTCACTGAGAATAGGTGAGCTGGCATAGTCTCTTTACTCCCATCCACCCTACATCATCTCCACCAGCATC
This sequence comes from Protopterus annectens, assembly GCF_019279795.1. Classification (NCBI taxonomy): domain Eukaryota; kingdom Metazoa; phylum Chordata; order Ceratodontiformes; family Protopteridae; genus Protopterus; species Protopterus annectens. The sequence continues at coordinate 669,075,779 of NC_056741.1, read as the reverse complement.
TACTCCAATGCTAATCAAACTTGAGTCATCTGGGTCATAGTCAGGGCTCCATATCATTGTGCTGTGGAGCTGGGACTGAAAGATAAAATAAAAATATGTTTGTGTGGGCACAGAGATAGTAGTCAAAGACTTTCAATGCTAATTATGAAAAGAGAAAGATTAGGTGGGACAGAATGTTAAGAAATGTCCAGAAATGATAAAGCAGGAAGAGTTGCTGTTATATCATTTTGGATGTTTTGGTATGATAAGGGATTATCAAACTAAAATTGATTATTTTCTATATTCAGTACTTTAAGAGATATAAATATAAGCACATATATGGCAATTTTTGGATCATGTGTCAGGAGATGAAAATAATAAAAGTGGGCAAGGTATAAAAAGGTTAACATGGCAAATATCTGAATCAGAAGAAATAAAGGATCTAATCCTACTCTAAACCACATCATGTCCTTCTTCTCTTCTTTATCTCTCTCTTTCTTTTCTCTTTTTTTAATCCATGGCACAGTGGTGCAAAGGTTATGTCACCTCACAGCAAGAGGTTCTCTGGTTCGATTCTCTGCTGGAGTGCCTTCTGTACGGAATCTGCATGTCCTCCTGCAAGTGTATGGGTTCCCTCCAGGTGCACTGGTTTCCTCTCATGTTTCAAAGACATGCATCTAGAGAGTTTCTCCCTGGGCCTCCTCTGAAAATTGGTTTTGTTCCAAGTTGGACTTTCCCAGTATACAAATGTTAAATTAAATAAATAAATATCCAAGCCTCTACCTTCTCCTATTAGCCTATTGTTATGTCCACATTATATAAATTATATATATATATATATATATATATATATATATATATATATATATATATATATATATATATATATATATACACACTACACACACACACACACACACACACACACACACACACACACACACACAGTATTTTTGAATATTCAATGACTATTTGAGTATATCATATATATTAATTTCGATGTAAATGATAATTATTTTCCTACTGTCTCATGAAACCCAGGCTGAGCCTGCAACTGGTCATTTTGTGACCATTGGTTCACTCAGGTAAGCAAATACAAATAAAGAAAAAAAATAAAATAAATATAAAGGTGATGTTGAAAGCATTCTGAGAAGAGCATGGGGGTATGTCAGAGTTCCATGAATCTTTGACGCAATGGTGGATAACATTCAAGACTGAGAATAAGAAGTATTACTTATTGCTAGAAATACTCATAGTTAAAAAAGCAAAAGTATAAAGTCTTGGTTCACAACCATTACTGTAAAAGGAAATGTTTGCTGCTTAACATATGAGAGTGAAACATATGAAAAGAAGAGGGAAAGAATGGAAGAGATGGAAAAGAGACAAAAATATTTCTGTGAGAAAAATGAAGACATTTTTTAAAAAAGAAGAAAGTGAATTTAATATAAGGCATTGTTATTGAATAAGAAAGAGGATTTAATATAAGGTATTGAAGAAATTATGAACACTGCAAAATTTTTGTTATTATTTATTTAACATTTGTTTACTGGGAAAGTATGATTGGGACAGAACCCAGTTTCAGTGGAGGCCTGAAGAAAAATGCCCCAGACACATTTCTTTGGAATGTGCAAGGAAACCAGAGTACCTGGAGGAAATGCACGCAAATGCAAGGAGGACTTGCAGACTCCACACAGAAAGTACCCCAGCCGAGAATTGAACTGGAGTACCTCTTGCTGTGAGGTGATAATGCTAACCTCTGCACCACATAAAAGATATCTAAGAAGAAGACATTGACTAGTGCAAACAATTATTAAAGTAAGTGAAGATTTTATAAAACAAAATAACAAAAGAAGAGTTTAATAAAATATAAACAATGACAAATAAAACAACTTCACCTGGGGATGATGGGTTAGAGTACAGGTTTTATAAAAATATGAGTTGTATTGGGAAAATTATTTTACATGAGTGTTTAATTGTAAACATAGAAGAGCATATGGAGTAAATAGATCTGCAAAATAATAATAAAATGTAAGTGGAACACAGGAATTAAGACAGTTTGTCTAACCAGAGACAGATAGCTTTGCATAATACAGGCCAAAAGGTATTTAAAAAATATTGTAAGAATGGATAAAACATTTATTAAATAGTATGCAGTTAATAAGAATATTATAGTATCAAGGAAAGAGAAATAATGGAATTATTGTTAATTATGAAAGTGGTTGCATATTAAGAGATAACAAAGAAGAGTTTAGTAATGTATGGCATCTCAAAAATGTATGACAGTGTAAACAATACAAAGGCACTGGCAGTATTGGGTTTTTATGAAATGGGTAGAAGATTAACAAATTTATTTAAGAAGGTACATAGTAATTCAAAAGTTCGGGTTACAATTAAAAGATGGCTGGGTCAAAAGATAAATATGGGCAGGTGGGTCTAAGGCATGGATGCTCAATGAGCAGTTTGATATTTTGTTTAAAAATTAATGCGCTAGTAGAAAAGTGGAACCCCCGGATTCACTAATCCTCCGTGTAAGACTTAATAAGTCTTACTCGGAGGCTGCAGTTGAACGGTTTGATGTCAGCGTGCCATGAATATTCATGAGAGCATGCTGACTCAACCGTAACTCTTACACAGACTGAGTAGGAAAGCAGGGGGCGTGTCTGACTGCCAAGCAGTCTAAATGTGCACGTCCCTGCAAGGTTTTAAAAAGCATAATGTCAACATACAAGAGCGAGTTCGCTCAAATGTACTTGCACCCAACACCACACTCCCTGACACTGTAAACCCCCATCACACTTATATAAAGTAAATAATTATATATATTTTTTTAAATCCACGATATAGCTGCCCGTATTTGCGTGTGTGTGCGCGGGTGTGCCCATTGCTTAGCTAGAGTTAGCAATTCTGACATGGAAGAGCATAAGAAAGAATGTTTATGAAAATCGCACCAAATTGCAATGGTGTAATGGTAGAGCGTATGCACAAAGAGAAGGCATTCACGGTTGGAGTCCCACCACTCCCCTTCTTATTTATGATTTAAATCAGTATTTGAAATAATACTAGACATATATGATTAAAATTTTATTAAAAGCAGTGATATGGCCAATGTATCAGTGAACAAACTAAATATTTTTAAAGGACCCAGATATATAATAGCCTGCTGTTAAGCAATGCTTTACACAGCTAAACACAGGTGCCCATAGTTTAATAATGCTTTACCCAGCTAAACAGAGGTGCCCATAGTTTAATAGCACTTTACCCAGATAAACAGAGTTGCCCATAGTTTGATAGCGCTTTACCCAGCTAAACAGAGTTGCCCATAGTTTAATAGCGCTTTACCCAGCTAAACAGAGTTGCCCATAGTTTAATAGCACTTTACCCAGCGCAATAGAGGTGCCCAAAGTTTAAAAGTGCTTCAATGTGCTTGCGCGGACGTACGTGTCGTGCCAACCAGGGCACCATAGGGTACCGTGGAGCAACGTAGAGCTAAGTTTCTTAAATGCAGCCACACCCCCTAGCCTGTCTAGACAGTATTAAAATAAAAGAATGACGAGGTTCGAACTCAGAACCCTGTACATCATAATCAAAGTACAGAACCACTAAGCCATGACAACTTAGAAGAAGCAGCCACTATTAACATTCATAAACTTACGAATGGTAGTTTAACCATTACTAAGCAGGTCTGCAGTCAGCCGAGAATTTTACAAAATGGCCAATCACAAAAAAGTGCTGGAAATGCGGCATATTTAAGCCCCATAGGTGGGAATACTTGCCATAACTGATTGTAGCTCACATTTGCAGTCAGAATGGCAGGTGCAGGAGAGGGTTCATGCTTCTGAGCCCAATGTTAGGACATCCATGAGTCCAAATACATGGTTTGGCTCCTTGTCCATCGTCACAAGTCAAGACTCCTGCAGAGCCAGTTCCAAGGGATGGAGTACAAGGCAGAGGCTTGGAACCGGTTAGCTCGTGACCTCACCAGTGCCACAGGCGTTCCTTGGACTGGTGAGCAGGTCCGTCACCACCATGCAGACCTGAAGAGACGAAAGCAGGACCACCTGAACCAGTGGATACAGGAGGCCCGTGGGATGCAGAATGCCCCACAACTGAGTATGTAGTCATGGAATGCAGTATGTAAGAATTGATAATGGAGTATGTATAACGGATAGGTATGTCTCAATATCCCTTCATTTACTTTACAGCTGCAGGTGACCATGCTACGAATCAGCAAGCCTATTCTGATAGGCTGCTAAGGCTGTGCCACCAGGCAGGTTAGTGATTATTCTGCATGTATTGTTATATAAAATATGGGAGAGAGCATGAAAGAAAGTGTTGTAGTCCAATAAAACAGCCATAGAATTGCCTGAATAAGTCCTCTGCATGTCCTGTCAGATAAAAATGTCAGAGAGGAAGAAAAAGAGTGTCGTAACCCATTAAGAAAGGTAACATATGTCTGGAATAATATCTCTGCAGGCATGTCATATAACATAAGTGAGTGAGCCTGAAAAAAGATTGTTCTAACCTATTAATAAAGGTATAATATGTCTTGAACATGTCTGCCATAAACACCGTTAAAACAAATAAAGGAGTGAGCCTGTGGAAAACTGTGCAATGTCATTAATAAAGGTCTAAAACCCAGAGTGTGTCTGTGTCACAGAGTCTGAAATGTTGTTGTACCCTTGCATTATACAAACAGTACTGTTTGAAAATGTGCTGGCAACCCAGAGTTATGCAGTCCCATATAAAGTGTGTGATGGAAGTGCTAGTAGCTGTGAAACATATATACAGTCCACAATAGTCAGTTACTGGCTGGCATGAATAAGTAAACCTGGCACACGTGTAGCATATAATTATTCACCAGAAATGTGAGTGTGTGTCAAGAAATGCAGAGTTCTGTACAAATCGAAGTGAAAATGTTATGTGAAAACATCCCAGATATGTAGATAAATATAAATGCAAACAAGAAATATGTAGCAGTAACATCTGCATCCTGGACAGTTAGTATGTCAGATATAGGTCAGGCATATATTGAACTAGCCAAGCCCATGACACAACCTAATGTACGGTGGCAAGTGTAATAATACAGGTAGGGGATATACACTTGCAGTCACTGGGAATGTAGTGTAGAGTAAAAGTAATTATAAGATGTTAATCAAGGTTTTTTCTACACCCTACCATATGTGCATAAACCATGCAATTCCACACCTCAATGGGTATGTGTAATCTTAAATATTTGTTGGGACATATGTCCTATTGTTTTATAAATATTTGCATTGATGTTGATGCATGTGCCCTGTTCAAACACCATGTTCATGGTGGCCTGTTGCTACCAAACATTCCTGCATGCTGTTGGAATATCCACTGTCGTTCAATATATGCATGTGTTATGCTTGCTGTTCAACTATTGGAACCTTGGTGTGTTGGGTTAATGGGAATACTACTGCATGCTGTTACAACTAATCTGAAATGCTATTGTTTATGTTGTAATTAAACACACCTAATCACAGAATGTATGGGAAGGCCGGTCCCAGTGGACCCACCTGTCCCTCCTGAGTTGGCGAGTGCACCTGGCACCAGCAGCTCTGGTGCCCAGCCCGGGCTCCCCTCCTCCGTTGGTCTTGTGCCACCTTTGGGTGGAAGGGCTGCAGGGGGATGGGGCTCATCCCCCCCGTGCAAGCATGGGCGGAGGAGGGCCACCTGTCACCCTTGCTAGGGTCCGGGCTGTGGTGCGTAGGGAGATCCAGTGTTCAGTCAGTGATCCCCTATGCCAGCTCGAGGTGAGAGTGTCACATCTCTTGGCTGAGCCTGCCCATCCTACACAGCCCTCAGCACAGCCACCCTCGGGGCTGTGAAGGTGCAGTAGTGACTGCCCATGGGTGGGGATCTCAGTTCCACTGTTACATCTGTGGGCTCATAGGCTTGAGATTTCCAAACATCCTTCCCCGTCAATTGTGTTCACCCACCCCATGTGTCAAACTCCACCCCTGTATGCGTCTTGTTAGTCTTGTCTGTTTACCTCCCCAACCTACCTCCCCAAATATACCTACTTCCTCTACCTCGCATTCCACTCTCACCTGAAAAAAAAAAAAAAAAAAGGGCAATCTGTTCCCACAAAAAAATTACGCCCCATAAATAGCTGCCCAAGTTGCACACATGTCCGCTGGACATGTAAACTGATAATTCTAATTGGCAGTACAACATATTTTGTTGTCCTCACCCCTCTCTCAGGGGTGGAAGGTTTCAAATTTCACACCAAATTTCAAACATATGCACAGCTGTTGCTGGTAAAGAAATGGGCAGCTATGGACCTTACCTACACCCATCCTGCACATCCTGAGCTGGTTTCCCTACTGTCTTTCCCTCTTTGTGCCCCCTTTTTCACCACTTTCTTATCTCCCCATTTTCTTTTCTTTAAAAGAAATTAGTGCGGGGGTTAGTGGGAGTAAGCACTTTTAAGCAGTAGTTAGCGGGGTTGCGCGAGTGTGAGCTTGTGTGTGCTTAGCTAAGCATTGCTAAGCGTCGTGCAAACCAGCTTACAACTGCTTAAAAGTGCCTTAGTCACTCTGTATGACAAGGCCCTTGTACTGCTCAGCAGAAAAATAAAAAACCTTGTCAATCTCGAACCTGGGACCTTGGACTCACCCGTCTGCATGAAGTACCACTACACCACAGCAGATATACAATAACTTAGTGCTGAAAGTAATATATCATGCATTACCATGAGTGAATGTAAAGGGAAAATAGGAATGGCATAAAACAAATCTTGTTCTGTGGGCCTTAACCAGCAGGTGTTGTGGAATTGCATGACATGACTGTGAAAAGAGAATCAGCCATGCTAGTAGGGAATAATGTTACAGTAGCACCTTACAAACCCTACACAGTATCAGAGCAGGGTAAACACTGGCATATTTGCATAGGTCACAGGCCAGACCTCCCAACAGTGACTGATCTACAGTGATGACCCTAATTTGTAAACAAATGTTAGCTGTGCCCCTCTGACTCCCTGTGAAGTGTACTAACAGTAGGCAGAAAGGTGGGGAATCTCACTTAATGACAAATGTCAATAAGTGAGAGTAGACACTGCTTGCATGTCAGAAAAGGTGTAGTAATACATATGCTCTGAATCCCCCAAAGTCTGAACTGCAAAATTTTTGAAATATATCACAGGTGTATCCCAGTTATATGTACCTTTCCCTGAGGCTGTTCAAATATATACCTGAGAGTATCTGAGGCCTGGAAGAGTCAGAAACATGCAGGCATATCAGCTTGTCTGCTGTTACACACTCTGCAAATAGCTGTAGAATGAATCCCACAAGCATGCCCTTATGTAGAAGTACAACACAGAAATATCAAAGGATGTAGCCATGTACTGCTAGCAACCACCTGTGACAATGCCATTGTTCAGGTGCTGAAAAGACTGCTGTGGTGCACAGTCAAAGAATACTAGGCTGACCTCTGTCTACCATCTGGATATGTCCACAGGTGGGAGCTACTCAGACAGACTACTAGCCTTTATAGACTTACAGGTACACAGCAACTCTGCATGTTCAGTAAGATAAACATCGCAGAATAATAAAAAATGCACTCTGCACTTCTGCACCCCTACCCAAAGGTACTATATACCCATGTAGTCAGGCACAACCAAGGGTGTAGGTAGGCATACACAGTAGTGAAATATGTCCAGTTGTCCTGAGCAGACTGTGCTAATGTCAACACAAACAAACCACAAACTGTTCAGAAGTGAGTAACATACTAATGACAGTGTAGCAGTTCACAAACAGTGCATGTGCCTGATATTCATAATTGGTAGTACAACATACTTAGTTGTCCTCACCCCTCTCTCAGGGGTGGAAGGTTTCAAATATCCCTCCTAATGTATTGCATATGCACAGCTGTTGCTGGTAAAGCAATGGGCAGCTATGGACCCTCTCCATACCCATCCTGTACATCCAGAGCTGGTTTCCCCACTGTCTTCCCCTCTTTGTGCACCCTTTATCACCACATTCCTATCTCCCCATTTACTTTTCTGTCAAAGAAATGAGCACAGGGGTTAGCGGGAGTGAGCACTTGTAAACAGTAGTAAGCGGGTTTGCACCAGTGTACGCATGTGTGCGCTTAGCTTAGCATTGCTAAGATATGATAAGCTAAGCCAAGCTTGACGTAGTATTACTAAAATAAAATAAGCTGAGCTAAGCTTAGCTTAGCATCACTAAGCATTGCTCAAACCCGCGCAAACCCGCTTACAACTGCTTAAAAGTGCCTTAGTCACTCTGTATGACAAGGCCCTTGTACTGCTCAGCAGCAAAATAAAAAACCTTGTCAGTCTCGAACCCGGGACCATGGACTCACCAGTCTGCATGAAGTACCACTACACCACAGCAGATATACAATAACTTGGTGCTGAAAGAAATATAACATGCATTACAATGAGTGAATGTAAAGGGAAAATAGGAAAGCCATAGGAATACATTGCAATAACTACTGTTGTATGCTAGTTAATTCTCTAATTCGAAAAGAAAGTACATACTCCCATGTATCCAGTGTTAGCATTAGGAGGTGTGAGTAAACCTACACACTGAGAAGAGTGTACTGGAAGAAGCAACAGTCAGGTTTCAGTACAACATGCATTTCACTGGCTACAACCCAGCTTCAGATATGAGACATATACCAACCTACCAACCTTCTGACTGAGACAACAGTGTCCACAGCAAACAGGCATGGTCCCCACCTTGCAAAACTGAAAGGGCTACGCCTACCTAACCTATCATTTTATAACAGTGTCCTGAAATCACAGTGAGAACTGCAATTACCACACAGCAGGTTGCATGCAATTACTAAATGGTGGGCACCAATTGGTGCAGAGGCCATCACATGCACATGTGCAGATACCTAGAAAAGCAGCCTGTATCTGCTGTCCACACATGCAATAACATCATTGCAACAACTGGGAGAGAGAGAGAGAGAGCATGAACGAGAGAGACAGAGACAGACAGACATAAACAGGCAGAAGGAGACAGACGCTGAAAACAAACAGCAACACACAGAGGAAACAAAACCAAAAAAAATAAATAAATAAAAAAACAACACCTACAACAGACGGAGGTGAGGAATACAAAGGTAAAGTATGTAACAGATATGTATTTGCTGACATCCGACAGATGTGTGTGAAGGGTACTCTACATACTGTGAATCATCCATATGTGGCAGCAGTCCGTAGCTATATGTACATGCACATTTGCATAGGGCAAGGGACATACTGCAACTGTTAGTGAAGGCTGGACATAAGTATGTTGTTGAAGACTGCTATGTGCACATATGTATGTAGATTGTAGTGTGTGGCATTGCAGAATGCAAGCAGTGCCGGTATATGTCATGTGGTGTTAAATGAGGTGGGACTGAGCTACAGGCAGTGAGGCCTGCAACAGCTATACGGCCTGAGGACAGCAGAATGCATTCTGCACAACATTGTGCAATAGTATTACATAACCGTATGTCTCACAACTGTTGCATAATTGACATCCCCACCATGAAAGGTGGGCAGTATATGTGCCTATATGTGCAGCTATATGTACAGCAATAGATGTTTACATGTATGTGTATATGTGTGTGTGTGTGTGTGTGTGTGTGTGTGTGTGTGTGTGTGTGTGTGTGTGTGTGTGTGTATAGATATATAGATATATATATGGATAGATTTAGATATATATGGATAAATATAGATATATATCAATATATATGGATATATATAGATATATGTAGATATATATGGATATATATGGATATATGTAGATATATATCATCCTCTGACCTCCACTGTCCTGGTCGTGCCTTCGGTTGCTGGCTCCGTGCGTGGCTTGTGGTCAATACGTGCAATACCCCAGGCATCCTACCTGTGCTACATAGCACCCTGGTTCCCTACCAGCAAGAACTATCTCAGACATCGTGCGGTGCATTTGGAAAACTGTCCTGCCTCCCCACAAGAACTAAACCATCTAACGTGTCTTGTGGTAAATACGTGCAATACCCCAGGCATCCTACCTGTGCTACATAGCACCCTGGTTCCCTACCAGCAAGAACTATCTCAGACATTGTGCGGTGCATTTGGAAAACTGTCCTGCCTCCCCACAAGAACTAAACCATCTAACGTGTGTATGTACCATACTGCATAGTCTTTTTGTGCCACTGGTTGATGTTTTTGACCCAGCGTGCGCTAGCCAGCAGCCCAGCACCGACCCAGTCTCCTGTTGCTCCATAGACTCCATTCTTTCCCCCCTGTGCTGCCCCAAATATCTGCAAATTACCCACTTTGGTCAGCAGGTGGCAGCATCCACCCACTAACTGACTTACATTTCATTAATACTAAGCTCTGAACTTTCTGACTAAACCTCCAGCTGCCTATCCTACCAATGTACCCTTATGAATTCTATGTCTGCATTCCACTCTTAGACTCAGTGCCCTACTCCTATCCTCTGTGGCTACTTACCTTGTGTTTCTACTCCTGCCCTCACTGATTGTTTTTCATAGCTCACTCATCTCTAGGTCTTCCTTTCTTAGCTCTTCTCGCTCCGTTCGCCCTACGGGCTCACTCTGCTCCCCTACCCTGCCCCCTATTCCCACCCGCCCTTACTACCTCTAGATTTATAACCCACTAACCACACCCTACTTAGCTCTTGTCCCACCCCTCACCCTCCCAGCTCCTCCCCAAACAACTCATAACATATACCACACCCCTTTTACCATACACTCTATACCATACACTCCACTCCTATTAAGCCTTCCTCCCAACTAAAACCCTAAATTACAACTATGCTAGCAAAAGCATCCTCACTTATAACCCATCTACTACTACTTCTTGTTCTATCCTATCTAACTTACCTTACCAAACCCTTCAATACTATCCATTCACCCCACTTTCACACTACTAGTTCAATCCCTGAACAAAACCAATACTCTTCAACATTCATCTGCCCCCATCTTTACTTCTATAACCCCTCCCTTCTCTTCCCATTCAGACTCTTCCCCATCCACAAATATATCACTCTAACCCTAACTAGCACCACTTACACCAAATCTACAACCCACAAACTATACACAAAACAATCCAATGACCTTTATTTCCAACTTCACCATATAATCAACACCCTTCTTTCCAGTGACATTCACCCCAACCCAGGACCCTCTCCCATCAACTCCTCATATACACCATCTTACACCCCCCCATCTGTAAAAAGCCTCTCCTTCTCAGCATTAAACGCTCAAAGTATATGCAACAAAATCCCTAACCTTCATGCCAGGCTTCTCCATAATCATCCTGATATATTCTCTATCTCTGAAACATAGCTAAAACCCTCCATAAAAGATTCTGAAATAGCTCCCCCAACTATAATATCATCAGGAAAGATAGAACCCACAAAAAAGGAGGTGGAGTTGCTCTACTCTATTTCTCTTCCCTTTCAGTTGCATCATATTCTAAGCCTATTCCTCAATTTGCCAATGCCGAATTTCTTTTAGCTTTACTTCACCTAAACAAGCATAAAACCATATGCATAGCCTCCCTCTATATCCCTCCTGGTGACAACATACCTATTCTCGAAGACATACTCCCTTGGCTCTCCTCCAGTATTACAAACGAGACTTATAACATAGGTGACGTTAACATTAACTGGCCCTCTGTCCAATCCCCCACAAAATCCCTAAATATAAACCTTTATAACTTCCAACAGCTCATCAGCTTCATAACCAGACCATCAAAAGACCATTCCTCTGGGAGCACTATTGACTGGATTCTAGTATCACACCCTCATCTTATTACCAGCAGTGGCACCCTCCCAGACTCCTTCAGCGACCACTTTCCTACTTTCTCATCACTCTCCCTCACTTCAACTACCACAAACCACCATCTCTTTGCATTCCTTAAAGAACTTCAACCCCAACTCCTTCCCTGACTTACTTAAAAAATTCAACTGGAATCCTCTAAAAACTCTTCCCTTAGACAAAGCTGTCAATTATTTTAATACAACATTTCTAACCCTACTAGACAACTTGGACCCTTTGAGAACTAAGAGAATTAAGAGCAAAACCATCCCCTGGCTAACTAAAAATACCTTAGCTGTCATGCGCCTCCGTGATAAAGCTTTAAAGAACCATTATAAAAGCAAAACCCCAGCCACCCTAAATGATTACTAAATATGCCGTAACAGAGTTAAAAAACTCATAATTTCTGACCGCAAATCCTACTACATCACCCTCCAAAATGATCACAAAACCAACCCAAAATAATTCTGGGATACCATCTCCACCTTCTTCAACCCTGGGAAAAAGGAAAACCCTCAACCAGAACATAATGCTTCTGAAACCGACCTAGCATCCCAATTTAACAGCTTTTTCATCAACTCCATAAGCAAATTAACATTATCTTTCACAAATAACTCTACTCATCCAACTACACTTCCCACAATCCCCCCCTCCTCAGGTACTTCCACCTCCCACCTATCTCTCTTCTCTCTCAAACCCATCCCCGTGTCAACTATTAAAAAAGTCATCCTAACATTAAAACCATACTCTAATGCCCCTGATAATATCCCTTCCTTTTTCCTAAAAACAGCTGCTGATGCCATTGCCTTCCCCATCTGTATTCTTATAAACCGGTCTATTCAAGAAGGCTATATACCCCAAATCTGGAGAAAGCATATATTATTCCCCTCCCCAAAGGTGGAAACAATAATAACATCTCCAACTTTAGACCTATTGCCATCCTATCCCCCATCAATAAAATACTTGAGAAATGTATTCATATACAATTTCTACCCCACCTCATCAACAATCACCTACTTACTCCCACACAACATGGATTCAGACCTGGTCAAAGCACTACTACTGCTCTACTCTCCTTCCTTGAAACCATAAATAAAGCACGTGACTCTAGCTGTCTTGTTTCCACACTCCTCTTGGATCTTTTTAAGGCTTTCGATACTATCTCCCACTCTCTCCTTCTGACTAAACTCTCTAATCTACAACTCTCACCCAATTCTATTAACTGGTTTACTAGTTACCTTTCCAATAGGCAACAAGCTGTCAAATGGAAGAAATAAACTTTCTTATTTCTTAACACTGCCACTGGTGTACCCCAAGGTTCTATATTAGGTCCCTTACTGTTTAACATTTTCATCAACGACTTCCACTGCACTATCCCTAATGCAAAAATCATTCAATATGCAGATGATTCAACAATTATCTGTGCTGCTAACTCCATTCCAACACTGATATAACTAACACAAGATGCCTTCTCTACCACCGAACAATGGATGCTAGATAATCATCTAGCTCTTAATCCATCAAAAACTAAACTCATGATATTCACCCCATCCAAAACCTTAACTATCAACATAAATTCATTCTCCATAACCAGTCACAACAATACTACCCTTGAAATTGTTCCCAGTCCTAAACTATTAGGTGTTCTTATTGATAATCAGCTTAAATTTGACACCCATATACAAAGTAACATAAAAAAACTCACCAGAAACTTGGTATGTTCTATCGCCATATTCGCTTCCTCACCCCATCCACTAGATTCCTCCTTGCTTCCACATATCTCATCCCTTCCCTCCTTTATGGTGCTCCACTCCTTACCAATCTACAATCCTCTACCAAAACAAAGCTCTCCTCCTGCTATAATAAAATTGCCAAATTCATCACTGGCCACAGATCCTCCTCTCATCACTGCATTGCTCTTCACAAGCTAAATTGGCTAGAACTTCCCAAGTACCTTATCTACACTCAACTAACTCATGCCCACAAGCTCATATTCAAGCCCTCCCTCTGCCCTTCTCTTGCCTCAACCTTCACTATGCACATACCCAGAAGACCCCTAAGAACCAACACTCAGAACTTAATTGAACTCCACAAACCCGCCCGTCCAGCAGGCAAACTCCTACTCTCTTTTTCCCTAGACCTTCTCTGGAACTCCCTCCCACCTCATATTCGCAGCACCTGCAGTCTCCCCTTCTTTAAAACTCTCCTTCACTCACACTTACAATCACTGTGGGAATGCTCATGTTCCCATCCTGCTTAACATTCCCAGCTACTATTTTATCCCTTAGCCAATAACCAGATCTCCTCTACAGGAACTTACATACTGTAAATAAACACTTACATTTAATTCTGTGTACATACCTTCACACTATTTTCTTTAACTAAATATCTATCTTAGTGATTATAGAGATTAAAAAAAAAGTGTAAACTGATGTGAATTGTTACATATTGTTATGCTTTACCTTCTATTTGTGTTATGATTTACTTTGGGTTAAATGTACTCTTCTTGCATTTTTACTATGTTTTTATATATTGTATTTCACTATGTTTTTATATATTGTATCCATGGAGCTTTTCTCCCCAGGACTCCATTGAAAACGGGCTCATTCGGCCCAATGGACCATCCTGGCAACCAAACTTCAAATAAAATAAATAATAAATAAATATATAGATATATATAGATATATATAGATATGTATGGATATGTATGGATATGTATGGATACGTATAGATATGTATAGATATGTATAGATGTGTATAGATATGGATAGATATGGATAGATATGGATAGATATGGCTAGATATGTATATATGTATGTATGTGTATATATATATATATATATATATATATATATATATATATATATATATATATATATAAAAGAGAGAGTGAGAGAGACACGGGGTCATATGTACTGCAACAGGTGCCTGTTGTCCAAGGCATGGACTGAACACCAGTGTTGATACTACAGTGCCATACCCCATTCCAAAACACCTTACGCAGTAACTGCCACATAGGTGGTAGCCTGCCTAACACTGATGGTGTCAGAAGGGTACATGGGACACAGGTGGACAGTAGGCTCCCCTTTGATAATCACAGTGCCACAGTAGTAATGTAATCTGTCTACATGGTACGTGTCATCACAAAAGGTGTGTCATCTAGGGAAATATATGTCGGTGTTCCCCTCTACTCATCACAATGCCTCATGTGGTATGTACCTCACATGATAATTACAGCAAGTGGAAAGGCCACAGACATACCTAACAAAGAGTAATACTGCCCTCAAACACATACCCTATGCAGACTGACTTGCAAACCACAGCTAGAGTGCGTTGCATACCGCCCACCCAGAGGTTACCACTGCCGGACATACAGAGGTATGTCACACCCAAAACAGTCAGCCAACCACCATGACAACACCTCACAATCCCTCTGGACTACATGACCTAGGGCCCTAATCCTTGTCACCTCACTAAACAGCACATGCTGGAGGTACAGGTTCTTATCCACAAATATGCCATACTCTGGACTAAACCACCCAGCATGAACAAACAAGACTCCTTATTAGCAGATGTCATACATACTCCTGATGATTGTTTTGGAGATAGGTAATATGCCCTGGAGTCACCTCTGTGTATCCGGTTGACAGGAGCAAGTGAAATCACATTACATGTGTGTCAAAGGCCAGGGTAGCATATAGCATAGCGTATTACCTACCTATGACACAATGCACACACACATGTACTCAGTGCAATACCTGCTTTGTGAGGCAGAATGAGTGTGACAGTGACTGTGTGCAAGGTTTGTAAAGGTGTGATAGCTTAGTGTGAGGTTGTGTCTGTCATGGTAGTTTGTGTCCTAGGTGTGAGGCCGGAGAAAGATGTGTCAGTTATTGGGATGCAGACATAGTAGGATGGCATATGTTGTGATGTAGTTCCTTGTGTATGACTGTGGTGTCCCAATGTAGGCTGAAGCAATACATGTATGCTCAGTAAGTGGTACTGCTTTTGACTCCAGCTCACATATGAACTGTTGTACTACCTGAAGCTGTAGGCCTAAACAGCACAGTATGGTGTATGTTCACAGTCCCTGGTAACACTGTCTTGTGTGTTTCCTGTAGTCTGCACAGATTACATACCACAGGCATAGGTATCTGTAAGTAGGGGCACACAGTACTATAAGGTACACAGGTAATGTAACATATGTTAGGAGGGGTATGGCATCAAAGACTAGGGTGGTTTACCGGTAATACTGTAAATGTACATGACATTCATTGCATTGGATGACATATTTCTTTATGCATTAGCTTGATATATCCCCCGGGGCGAGGTTGTGCATTGTATCCCAAACAGTGTGCCGACTACTGGTGTATACTGGTGTGTTATATGGAGTGTTGGAGGCACTGTCAGCCAGTTGTGGGCTGAGCACTGATATATGGTATTGAATGTGTGTATCCTGTGATAGACAGATAGATGCTATATATGGCAGTTAAGTGATATCTGTACTTCATAATGTTAAGTGTGCCACATGACATGCTCATACATATCGTTTAATTGTCTTCCAGGGTTATGGCTCATCAACATAATCCATCTTATTCAGCTGCAGAGGAGCAAGAAATTCTGAACAGCCTGGTGCAGCACTATAACCTGCTTTTTTTCAGGGCCAGCCAGCACCAGCATGACCGTACTGCACTGTGGCAAGACCTTGTTCGCCGGGTAAATGACTTAGGCATGCATAACTGGACATATGAGCAGGTACGCCATCACTGCAGTGATTTAATTAGACATGTCCGGCGGTGAGCGTCTGATATCCATAGGCAACAGCTTGCCATAGGTGGTGGGGCGGTCATACATCCCCCCTCACCAGAGTGGAGGAGCTGCACCTAAGCGTGGTGGCTCCTGGCCTACAGCAGCAACAGCGTCACACATGTGTCATCATGGAGGCCGGAGCTACCCAGCAGGATGACATGGAGCGTGCAGGTAATATGCCCTAGCTGTAGACTACTGTTACCTGTATTGTTAGAATATGCATATGTGAGATGTGTACTGTGTGTTTAGCAGTTGTGCTGCCTAACGTGTGCAATACTGATATTTGGAATAGTATCTGTACACCTGTGACTGTTGACTGTTGTTCCACTGTCGTTTAGCAGACTCACAGTAGCAATGCCACAGTTGTGGCCACTGACAAACTGTGTCATATTCTTATAGGTCCCTCTGGTTTGACAGCAGGGCAGACAATACATGCTGGTGAGTGTGTTAACACTTTAATATTGGTAATGAAATGTGCATGTCATAGGGGAGGTGTAGGCCATGTACACGTAACACACCTACGCATAATGCACACTGTGCATGTTTGCTGTGAGACATCAGTCATCTCAGTAAAGTCAGTAGCTGCCGCAATCACATGCAATGCACAGTGCAGCAGACACAATTGTGGCAACACTGTACTGCACATTAGATATGCATAGTTGCTGCAACTGTACACAACAGAACACATTTATCATACACAGTACACGAAAACATGCTACATTTGGCATTACCACACACCCGCTGTACGGTCACATTTCAGTATCCCACATGTCATGCACACACACATGATGTACCTCAGGGGTAGAGGCCTATCATGGGGCTGTGCAACACTCTGCAACACATAACACAGTCATGTTAGGCAATGCTTCCTATTGGGCACCTCACACACCCATGTACAAGGTGGCTGTGTAATTGTGAACGTAGCCACGGCACTGCAGTTCAGGTACAGCATGCTAGGTGGTCTTGCACACATTAGTAGCTGTGAGTGACCACAAGATGCACATTGATGATGGCACAGGGTACTACACCCCATCCAGTTACAGTGACCACAGTACTACTCATAGCAGTCATTGCTTTGCACCTCAGTGTTGTGTGTGTGCAAACATATGCACCTATACACAATATGCATAGCATGTTGTGTTGTCTGTGTGCTTACATATGCCAGTATACACAATATGCACAGCAGTCACCATCCACACAAAGTGTCACATATATGTCCTGGAATGCTAGTGGGCGTATAGGTCACTTGACACACATTGGGTATGTGTGGTGTTTAATGTTGCAGTCATGTAGCATGCCATGCCATGTCTGGCACCCACATATCTGCAATATGTCCCACACTCACCATAACCACTGTACACTGGCCATGTCAAACATTGGGATTCCTTCACGTCAACATGCACCGCACATCCCGTGTGTGTACATAGCATGCATGTGTTACACCCGTGCCCACTATTATCTGCTATGGGCACAGACATTGCACTCAGACATGGATATCTATGTGTCACACAGATAACACATGCAGCCATGGCATGTATACTTGTGAGTGATGGTGCACAGGGCATTGCAGAGCTGATAATACCTGCACAGCAATGTTGTGTCCATGTACACATTGTGTTCCAGGGTGTAGCCAATCACTGAACAACTACACAGTTGCATCAAAGCCATGTATACTGCCATTTAATAGCGGCATCTACACTTGCACTGCATGGTCTTGTGCAACACATATTCTGCATGCTGACACATGTGTGGTGACTGTCTACCTTGTGATACTGACACCCACCTTCACCCACTATAGGGTATGTGTTGGATTGCTGGTATGTGTGTGTATGTGCTGTAGTGAGGTGTGTATTAGTGTTCATGTGTGCATGTGTTCGTGTGTGCATGTGTTCATGTGTGCATGTGTGCATGTGTTCATGTGTTCATGTGTGCATGTGTGCATCTGTGCATGTGTGCATGTGTGCATGTGCAGACCTTAACGTGTGTTTCCTGTCTTCCTCTCACAGGTGTTGACTTAGGGGTTGGCAAAAGCAGCTGGCAACATGAAGCCACTGCCACGAATAGTGGTGATGATGACACATGTATATTGGCACAGGAAGATTTGACAAGGTCTGTCATTGGTCCGCCAATCGACAGTGCACAGCGTTCAACCCCATCAATGCACACACTCATACTGTCAATACATCCCTCACCACCAATGGCCATAGGTGAGGGACAGCATACAGTTGGCATTGACCAGGAGAGTGTGGTACCCATGGCACTTGCATCCCCTCACAGCAGCCATAGCCGTAGACCTGGAATGGTACCACATAGGCGGAGGTCCAGGGGTTCTTGGGGGAGCACCACTAGTTGTATTGCCCCTGGCAGGCGTGCCCTCACAGGTCTTATGATGACCAGTATGTCCTGGGCTGCAATGCAGGCTCAGGCATGTATGGAACGGTACACCAGGCAGGGACTTAGGGTGCAGAGGGCACATTACACTGCTATCAATGACAGCATCCGTGACCTTGCTGGTGCCATCCGGACTTACACCGAGGTCATTGATAGACATTGGGGGGAGACATTAGATGCCCTCCACAACATGTCTTCCATGAGCCAAGACCATACCGGACGGTTGCGATGTCGACGTGGACGCATGCCAGCAACAGCAGCAGTTGGCAGTGGTCACGGACGGCCCACAGTTCACAGCCGCTCCCATAGTGGCAGTACCATCCCCAGCAATGCTAGGGCTGGCCTGTCCATTGACCATCCCAGTAGACCACGTGCACGTGGCTCTGGCCAGTCCCAGCAGGGACATGGGTCCAGTCGTCATACCTCTGCTTCTGATGACAGTGCCCGGTCAGGGTTGGTACCCGATACTGTCTGTAGCACCCCTGCCAGGCACAGGTACTGTGTCTGTGGCCGAAGACAGTGATCTGTACAGCCTAGCAGGTGCAGTCTGTGGCTGTCCCACAAACTACTGTATATGGCAGCCACATGGTGGCACTGTGTGTATGCAGACACACACACATTAACCAAACAACTAGGGCTCACACATACACACACACACATTACATCAACATTGGCCCATGCTGTACTGTTGTCCCTCACACACACACACACACACACACACACACACACACACACACACACACACACACACACACACACAAACATGTCGATTGGATGGGTCAATGTCAGGCTCTGGCAAACAACATAACACCCTGTGCATATGATGATACCTGTGTCACCTCCTGTCATCTGCATCATTGACGGAGGGACAGGCTAACATGGTGCTGATGCACAGGGTGACACTATAGCAGTGTAGCAATAATAGCAGGTTGTCAACAAGGAAGTGTAATGACATCCTTGTAGGTATATCTGAGCGGACATTATGCATCAAAACTCTGATTGTCAATGTAGCATTGTTTACACCACTGTTAGGTCTCAGTATGTATTGTCCACCCATGTGCCACTTGGCTGTAGTGTAATGTGTTGCCAGCATGTGTTAGTGAGTGGACAGTACGTATGTGATGTGTAGAGTACAGATTAGCAAGTGTACATCTGTGAACATGGTGGGTGTGCACTGTCTGCATGTATGTACATAGTGGACACATAGGATGTGTGGCATACCCTGTCGTACACATTGTTAACATCTCATAGTATCTTTCAATGGCCAGTATGCATTCTACTACAGTTATGTACAAACATGGGTAGACGTGTGCATGACATGGGTTGACACTATGATGTGGGTGATACCGTTAATATCTGTCAATGATTTGCGGTCTGGTAGCATACACAACCTCAACAGCATGACTATAAGCAATCATTGGATGATGTCCTGACAAATGACACACAGTAGTAGGGAACCCAGTAACAATTGGATCCTTCCGATGCTACACTATAACACTAACCAGTGATAATGACCGCCACCCATTCCTGTGACCACACCTGTTTGGCATACACCCCCCTTAGGTACATGCAGACACACTAGGGATATGTCCATCCAAATCTGGAAATGCATGGATTGGCCTACAATGCATTCCCTGGATGGGACACATATCCTACACAAGGGTATCATACACACAGATACCTGTTGTCTGATACATGCTGTATAGCAGTAAGCCGATTATGACATAGTCATCCTCATGTACTATACATACTATCCCGTCAATACCACACAGGTGGTAGCCCTCAACATGTATGTTGGGTACCAATGAGTACATACAGCCTCATGTTATTTCATGTGTCCCTTGGTATCCACATATCCATAGGTATTATGGAGTCCCAAGGTGTATCACATAAGACATTAGAGGCCTGAATGCATATCCACAAGGCAGTCATACACCTATAAAGACTGTCCATTCTTGGCAGTCTTTGTTGTGTATGACCATGTCTGACATATACCCCAGGCATATACCCTCACTCACACTACTCTTAAGTAACTGTCATGGGTGTGTGTGCCACAGATGACCTTGGCCACAGATCACGATAGTGGATGGCCTTGTCACATACATACATATGTGACCTACGATCTGAGAAGCAGCGGCACAACCTGTCAATGGAAATGTATTCATGTAGTATGCAGGCTTCACACCTATGTACTGATTGAGGGGACATGTACACATATATATTTGCCATGCAGATACCTGATGTGTGCAAATCACTTACTGTTGTAATCATACTATGTCATACCATAGTAAAAGCAAAACCCACACCGCATTTACCAACACACAGTCAGAATTTGCAGAATTCGACCCCCTACCTAGCTATGTTATGATACTAGAGAGCGATGCATTATCAGGGCGTGCTATCTGCTTTACTGGGTGGTTTTTCTTCTCTGGCTGTATTTGTAGGATGGTGACATCATCAGTCTTTCCAAAGAGGAATGTACCTCTTTTAGTGTGTTTTCCCAGTCTCCAAAAAGGGCACTCCTTTCAAAGACAATTGCACACACACACACACACTGCTTGCAGGATTCAAACCCCTACCTAACTATGTTATGATACTACAGGGAGAGGCATTAACACAGTGTGCTATTTGCTTTACTGGCTAGTTTCCCTTCTCCTGCTGTATTTGTAGGATGGTGACATCATCAGACTTTCCAAAGAGGAATGTACCTCTTTTAGTGAGTTGTCCTAGTCTCCAGAAAGGGGACACCTCTCAAAGGAAACTGCACACATACACTCACTGTTTGGAGGATTCAAACTCCTACCTAATTATGTTATGATACTAGAGAGAGAGAGAGAGAGAGAGAGAGAGACGCATTAACACGGTGCGCTATTTGCTTTACTGACCGTTTTCCCTTCTCCTGCTGTATTTATAGGATGGTGACATCATCAGACTGGACATGGTGATGTGTGTACACTTTGTTTTATGCCATTCCAGGAATGGTCCATGTGGGTCAGCAGGTGTTAACAGCTTGAACAAGACCTCAGAATCCTTACCTTGTGTGATCTATCTGTGGACACATTGACATTCCATCATATGTCAACACATATTTATGCACAGCTTGTTGGTTTTGTGGATACTACATGTGTCTGGGATGTTGATAAATGGCTATTCAAAGTCTATGTGACACATGTGTAGATGTGTTCATTGATGTATGTCCTGGGTGGCTGCCTTGCAAACAGTCTAGCATGTTTGGGAACCATGACCCGCACATGTACATACCACATTTGGTAGGGTTGTGTGTATGTCAGCTTCCAATAGCTCTGTTTATGACTGCAATCATGATGGACTCCATGACCTTGCAGATCAGACTTCATAGGCATACTGGACTTGACTTCCCATGGTGTGTTGTGCACCAACACTTGTGGGGAGTGCCATATGTAGCTGTGACACATTCAATGGTTCCACATCCTGTGTAGTGGGTGAGGCTCAGCTGACTGTTCAGGTTCATGATCTGTTTGTTCTGTAGCTTGTACATGACACGTATTGGGAATCAATGTATTCCACTTGCTGCCATGCTTTTGGCAGTGGGGGTAGCTGCTCATCCATTCTACATGTGATATCTCCTGGTATGATGATATGGACTATTGTCAGTGGGAGGTGAGTATGTACATATGGACCTGTCTGTCATGATGTCGGCATTCTCACTCAGGTACAGCTGGCCCTAACTCAGGACATATATGGGTGTACATTGCTATTTATGACATAGCTGAAGGAGGTGTCATGATTCAGTCTGGACTCCTTCTCAGCTACTCTTTACGAAACACTAACGAACATGAGCACTAATCCCTGTTATACTCCTTTACACACTTAACACCCTACTGATCCTTTACGATCAGGCTACAGAGTACGTCATGATAATATCCTGGCATGTCCAGGGGTCATTTTTTTTTGTGTACTCTCCAGTCCAGCTGGTGGATATTGTGATATTGACACAATGTCACATCTGCCTCATGTGCACGGACAACCCTCTCCTCCTCCCGACAAACTCAGATATATGTGTGAGATGCACCTATATAGACATACAGGGTGCTGAACTCTCTCGACCCATGACTGGCACAGTCTATCAGGTGGTGAAGGTAACCACACACACCACATATCAGTCTCACATATCCTCTAGCAACAGCACTCAATCCACATTATCACACATAGACATACTCAGATGCTGTAAATGTACTCCACCTAAGCAGCAGAGACCTCAAAAGCAGACACACACACACACCTGCTACCCCACTACAATACCCACATATCACATAGTTCACAATGTCAGTGTGCCACACAGTCACTGCCCTTCAGGCTAAACAACATACCTAATACACTTGTAATAGGCGACATTTATTGTCAGACACACTGACGTACCACTCACCAGCCCTAACAAGGGAATAGTCACTTTGGACTGTCTGTTGGGGGCCAGGATCTGCCGCATAACACAGGCAGTCAGGTCACTCCAAAGCAAGTACAGGACTGGCACCATCATTGTCCATGCTGGTGTGTATAACCTCAGACGTTACTCTCTGGACTACATGACATGATACATGGAGGAACACTCTGATCATGTAGCCCAGGCCAGTATGACCCTGACCTTGTCTAGCATCTTACACCCACCAATTATGATGTCACAACATGCCACATAGCTTCACTATGGACAGCTTGCACCTGTCACCCTTGGACTTTGGAATGCTGGCTAAGGCTTTTGCTACCACCATAGTGCCTTTTTTAAGCAGGGCTCAGAAGACAAACCCACCTCCATAGACATTACAGGTTAAATGAAACTAAGGGTAATGCTGCTCAACAACAGTTGTGTTAACCTCATATTGCAGCCACTCAGGACTCTCCTCAGTATGGAGGAAAGCGATATCTGTGCACTGACAGATGCCTGGTTTAGGCTCGTTTATGCACACCAGCACTACCAGGTTATGTTTCATACCATGTTGTCTGACAACAAGCCTTGGAACAGACAACACAACTAGGGGGAGTATCCATATACATCACAGATACACACACCTCCGGGTTAGTAGCACTGCACAAAGCATCACAGACCATACATATACAACCACCATTGTGCAATACTGCCTTTCAGTTTGTTGCCTGCTACAGAGCACACTCCCAAACTCAGGAAACACACTCAGCTTTCGTGGGAACTATGAAGAATATGAAGGTCTCCACAAACATCATTATATTGTGTGACTTCATATACACAAATATTGACTGGGGATACTACTCAAGCCCCGACACCCTCACCCAACAGTCGCTACAATTTGTAGACTCATATGCTATGGCACAACCAGTCAGCACAGCCACAAGGGGAAATACATATTGGACCTAATCATCACCAGCATGGGGACTCTATGTTCCACACCAGCGATATACCCCACATTGGTAAGTTCAGAACATAGATGTATCTCACTCGACATACATATACCCTCCACATGCCCATCCTGGGTAATCTTGGTGAACTTCTCATGAGCCAGCTTCTCACTTCACCGCAGCAAGGTGGTATCCTTCAGAGACCCTGAGACAGTGACAAATACGGCTCACACTGCAGCATCCTTTACATACACATTCTATGGACATCCTAGTGGACTGCATGGATTGTGCTATCCCAAATAACAACAGGACTCACTACTCCAATGGCAGAGGACCTGTCTGGTAGACCCCAGCCATTAATAAGCTGTACAACATCAGGAGGAAGCTACTACATGATAGAGCACAATCCCAGACTGGGAAGGCATCTGTGATCTGTACTAGCAGACAGCTACGATCACTCATGAACTTTTCTAAGGGCCGCTTCTACCGGACAATTGCAACAGACACGTAGGACTATCACACGGCCTTCTTCAGTTATGTCAGGAACCTGGGTGGACACTCACTGATATGCTGTGAGTTACTGCATACTGACTAAACCTACCCTGACCCCACTGGCATTGCCAACATCCTGGCAAACAGGTTCAGTGCAGATGTCTCCCACCCATCCCCCCTAAGGAGCAACTATCCATCCCAACAGAGTATAACCTCCCTGACATCACACAGTAACAGGTGAGTGCTGCCCTCCCCAAAGCATACATCACAGTATCAATGTGACCAGACGGTGTCCCAGCTTGCATCTTACACGAGCATCATGACAGACGTAACACTCACATTACATCACTGTTCAGTATCGGAGTTACCACAGGATATGTACCCAAGGAATGGCCTACAGCGACAGTGGTTCCGCTCCACAGAGCTGGTGCCACAATGGACCACAGACAATATTGTCCTATAAGCCTAAGTAGCCTGTTCTGCAAAGCTATGGAGTGTATTGTCATGTGACTCATACACATAGACATCGGGAACCTATGGACACTGTGTCCTACACATTTCAGCATTGTTGTGGGCAGATCTTGCCTCTTGAACCTGTTTGTATTCTTTAAATGGCTAACAGGTCCATCGGCATAGGGACGGCTGTCCACACAGCCTACCTGAACCTTGCAAAACCCTTCAACACAATAACCCACTGGGCCATTATGCATAGGCTCACCAGCGTCGATATGGACACATATCTCACACGATGGATTGATACCTGGATCAGGGATAGCACCCACATGGTCAGAATTGCAGGTGCCATGTCTGACTATACACCAGTTACATGTGGCATCCTACACGGCTCAGTCTTGGGACCTCTCTTGTTCAATATATATTTGTCTGACATACAGGCTACCACAGGGGGAATATGGCTGAACATGTTTGCACTTGACTGCAAACTGGGTGCCATGATCAACTCTCCAGCTGCCACATGCATACTCAAACAGGGTCTCACAGAGATGGATGACTGGTGCCTGAGCCATGGCCTACAGCTAAATGCCATTAGTTGCATAGTCATCCCCTTTGGGAATAACAACATGCCCTCACATTACCACATAGCTAGTACTCCATTACATACGGTAGGAGTTGTTAGGGGTTTGGGGACATGACTTGTTCGTACTGTCGCCTTTGACATTCACGTTGCCAAAGTGGTTGGACACACCTTCTATGTGGGCCACCTTATCCCATATGGTTTCACATCTAGATCGAGTGAGATCATTGTGCCCTTTTACTCATCACATCCATGCTTGGCTACAATGCCACATTTGGGGTGTACCTTACCCGACACCTGCAGCAACTGTACTGGCCATGGAAGTTCCTCACCAAGCAGATCTCGGGACTCACACAGATGCCCTGCACAGTTCAGATGCAGTAACTCCAACTCTACTCAATCGCTTACCACCTACTCAGATATGATGTGTGCCTGTTGTTTACAGATATACCCAACCTAGAATTACTGGACATGCTCCACCTCAGGAGATCTGACTCCCTTGGCGCTACACACTCCAGGGATGTATACCTCAGCACAGATGTTAATAGGACATTGTGGAGGGACAGATTCTTATCCCAGAGGCTCCACTCACTCCAGAATGTAATCCCAGTTTCACATTGGCAGAACCACCCACTGACCACCGACTGGAGACATCTTGATGACTGTATGGGTGATCGTATGTTTACCCCTGGGATATCTTCTGTGTCCCTGCTAGACAGAGGCACACTAGCCGAAATGTACATGGGGTATCTTGTGTGACCTACTATTCACACACACAGTGTAGTAATCTGACAGGGTTGTGAATGCCAAACACACTCTGGCTAGGCTTGCACATGCCCTAGGGCAGATAGCCTAGTATCGACCTCTGAACCTATGCTAATGTTCAAGATGCACAATGTTTATTGCTGATACTGTTTGCAGGTCTTTATCATCTTTGCTTTACCAGTTTCTATGAACAACTTTGGTATCTGCAGAACATATTTGATTATGACAGGGTTCCACTATATTATAGATGTGTCTGTTGTCATATAACTGTGTGCACAGGGCGGATTGCTGTATAGTGACAGGTTCCTGGGTTAACATGCAACTGCCAGATATGCGTGGCCCACTGCTGTACTCAGACATGGCCTAAGTGTGTGAGCATGCCCAGTTCTGCCATTCCGTGTTTTGTTGCCTGACATTTGTCTCATTTATTCAAGTGTGTGAGCATGCCCAGTGTGACCTTTCAGTATGTTGCTATCTGAGATCCACTACATTTGTTGTTGTGTGTGAACATGACCGATATTAACATTTATACTGTGTGTGTTGGATGTCAGGTTCTGTTCTCACTGCAGGACTCACCTTTGTGTCATAACTCTACAAGGATTATGCTGTGCCTGCAGGGTTTCCATGAAATAGTTTGCATAGACTTATCAACATTCCTTCATACAGGATGACCACTGTAATACTGTCATGGTTTAGTGGTTCAGTACTTTGGCTATAGTGTACAGTATCCTGAGTTCGAGGCCCATCACTGCTTTATATTTTCATACTAAGCAGACCAGACTGCTTAAGGGCCAGTTAAGCAAATATGAGCATGTTGGCTTTTGTTCAGCTATGCCCTACTTAGACCAGGCTTGTCTGACATTGCTCAATATTCACCAACATTGCTGGACGTTGCCCAATATTACTGAACATTGACCGCAGTTGTGCTAGTTGGTGTGTGCGATTTTGTTTGCATATACTACATGGTGGTAAATGCTGTTTAGCACTGCTTTATATTGCTTAACACATGGCAATCATGCCTTAGGTGGTGCTGCAGGGCTGCCTATGTTGGATGCACATACTACACTCCCTGTACATGTTTGAAAGCAGGTAGTGTCAACTTAGGCATCCCTTTTACTATATGTGCGAGTCAGAGAGAGGTATCATTTCCAGAGTTCCTACTGAGCCAGTGTATGTACTATGCATTGCCTCTTTGCCAAGGACAAAGCATACTGGGCACACCTCCTTCTGCCTACTGGGGCAGGCTCAGGTTGTTCCTCCTCCGAGTCATGCTCTGTCTGTGATGGCCTTGGCAATGGTGGGGGGCTGTTTGGCCCAGGCCTATGCTGGTCCTGCTGCAGCTGTTTCCGCAGGATCATATTATGTAGCATAGCACATACCATGACAATTTGGGTACATGTAGTTGGTGAGTACTGCAAGGCTCCACCAGATGTGTCCAGGCACCGGAACCATTACTTGAGCAGCCCAAACACACGCTCTATTACATTACGTGTTTGTGCGTGTGCCTCATTATGGCGTTCCTGTTCAGGTGTGTGTGCGTTTCTGATGGGTGTCATCAGCCATGGCTCCAGTGCATAGCCAACATCCCCCACTAGGTGACCATGTGGGATGTCCCCATTGGCAAATGTCTGGTACAGCTGTGTCAGATGCCAGATATGAGAATCATGGTAGCTTCCAGGGCAGCCTGCACACACATTCAGTATTATGCCCTGGGCATCACACACGACCTGGCAGTTGATGGAGGGGAAGCCCTTGCAGTTGAAATAGACCCTACCCCACTCGCCGGCTGGTGCTTTGATGCATATGTGCGTGCAGTCTATTGCACCCACTACCTCAGGGAATTCTGCTATTTGCTGGAAGAGACGCATATTGCTGGCCAATACCTCATGGGAATTGGGGAAATATACATGATCACCAACATGTGCTGACATGGCATCCAGGAACTGGTGTAGTACCCTGGATGCTGATGCCTGTGATATCCCCATCATATCACCAGTTGGTCTCTGGAAGGTACCTGTTGCTAATATTCTTAGGCCAACACATACCTTGGCTTCCACTGAGATGGGTTCCTCTCTGTTGGTTCTGTGTGTGAGGCGTGGCCTGCACAGCTCAACAATTTGCTGCAGGAGGTCTCTGTCCACTCTATAACGCTCCACTATCTCCAGCTCATGTAGCCCCTGGTTGGTTACCCTGGGCCTGTACACTCTTCTCCGTCTCCTCACTGTGGGTTGTCCAGCAGCATTTCCATAGTCACCACCCTCAGCATGTTGCTTATGTCACCTTATAACAGCAATGGCAGCCCCTAACATTTCTTTGTCTCAGTAAAGCTTTTTCAGTTTTCATTTCTATTAGCTTACTGCAGTGTCTGTTGTGAGAAACATAATGGACTGTTGTTTGCAAAATTTTAAGTGCTAGGCTGGGCTAATATACTGCCTGTGTAATTGCCTGATTCTGATTGTTTTCACCTGCTAGCTCTGCTAGTATTCCCTGGTAGCTTCCTACTATTTGTTGTGCTTGCTTTTTCCTTTCTGTTTCCTCGAGGGGGAGCACCACGCACACAAGCGCAAACACACGCACAGCAGCTCACACACGTGCACACATGCTTACACGGACTAAAACATGCTTATTCGGGTTAAAACACGTGCACACCAGTGCAAACGCGCTTACAACTCTTTAAACAGCATTATACATGCTTACTCCGGCTTAAACGCGCGCACTCACGCTTACACGTGCACACTCTGTTTTACTCAGGTTTACACGCGCGCATACCCGCTCAGCAAGAAACTTTGGTGTTATCCACGGCATACACCTTCCATTTCTTGCCTTTCCCTAGCCTACCTGTTGACATACCTCTTTCCATGATGTGTAAATGACAGCTGACACATGCCACTCTGCTCCAATGAGCTTCACTTCTTTCATACATACCCCCCTCGTGATGTCACCTATCTTCTACTCTGTTACTCCCCATATCCTACTCCTACACTCCACTGACTGTGCTCATTTGCTATGTAAACTTGCGATTCACTATCCTAATGCTCATTTACATAGGATTGCCTACTAATGCTTGGTTACATGCCTTAGACTGAGCTTCCTCCCTTGGCAACCTCTACTCGGTGGCCATGTTGTCTTCAGCCTGCCATTCCCTTGCATTGTGCATTAACAATTTCAATACAATCCCCATTTTTGGGTTTTAATTTTTAGTATTCTGGGTTTTTGAG
Source organism: Protopterus annectens (assembly GCF_019279795.1). NCBI lineage: Eukaryota > Metazoa > Chordata > Ceratodontiformes > Protopteridae > Protopterus > Protopterus annectens. The sequence continues at coordinate 669,045,935 of NC_056741.1, read as the reverse complement.
CGCAGCCCGTTTGCGCGGCACTGCTCTATGCTTAAACATCGGAAATCAGCGAAAAAAAAATTAAATATTTTTATTTTCATATTGCATCAGGAAACATTTCACATGGCCGTATATTTGGCCATTGGCATGCTTCCTGCACTGGATGCAACCTTTATTTGGAGCTGTCACGGATCCATTTTGCTATTTGCAGAACGGTACTCAGTTGTGAACTGAGTACATTTCTACAAATAACACTGCTCTTACTCGGACAGGTTCGGGTTTCCTGAATCACAAATCTACCTCATTTGCATGCCTTTTGCCTGCAATTGAAGTAATTTGCATATCCCAGCCCTGTCTGTGTAAGAGCCATTTTAGCAGCTCTCTTACACGCCCCTACAGGCTGTTCCTGGATCGCTCGTCAGACATGATGGCTGCATGGAGTCTTACTCTACTCTAAGACTCCATGCAAGCCTTCGTGAATCTGGCCCGAAGTTAGAAGAAGGTAGATGGAAATGGTACAGGAGGTAAGACTGCAATTTAATAGTGTGCATGTAGATAATGTGACATTATCAGATAAAAATAGAGGACAGATAAAATAATTTATAATGAAGACTGAACATAATTTGCAGGAGATGGATTTAAACTTAAAAAAGAACAAAAAGTAAATGTTTTGAAGAACAGATTGAACCGGGTTCCATATATTTCCATACAATGGAGATAAACATATTTGGGTGGTCTATTGAATGAAAAGATGTATTCAGAAGGTATGACAGGATTTATTTAAACCAATTAAAGACATCATTGATATAGAGAAGATGCTTAAGCTGTTGTTTGCTAATGAAGTTTATCTTAGTAATGGAATGTTATTAAGAGTATGAATTTATTTTGGAGAGGTATATAGTTTATAAAAATATAAAGAGAACAAAGAACTGCTATTATTGTCTAACTTTATACTGGGATCAAGGTTATACAATGAGAAGAAAACAGAGGGCTTGTGGTAATTGACTCTGTTTTCCTGACAACTCAAAATATATTATGTTTTAAGAAATTGCTCAAGGATAAAGACAGTGTTTTAGGAAGAGTAAGAAATATGATTGTGTGTGGGGTTATATTTCATTCTATCAATTTACTTTTTCTGAACCTTCTATCATTTGCTTCATTACCCCTATTTCTTCAGCTGTACCAATCCATCCTATTGAGTGACTTTGAATACAGTCAGCTACTTCTCCTGCTGTTCCTGTTACTCTTTCCTACTTTTTTATCTTCCTCTCTCCTGAAAACCACTTACCTTTTCTTTTCTTTTTCCACCTATTGCCCAGAGCATAGGGCTAAAGCAGCTCTTGCCTAGGCTTACTAACATTCTCCAATTAACTTATCTTTATCTCAAATACTGCAAGCAGTAATAATCTACCTTTAATTATATTAGAGAACTGAAGGAGAAATTGTAAATGTAGCATGTTGTAGATAAATGATGACCTGATCATCTACCTGCAGAATATGATGAATATTTTTTGCACAAAAAATGTGGAAATTTCACAATATGCAATGATTTTTTTCAGGTTGGTGTAGAGATCAGACAACAGATCCCTTATATAGGCACAGACAATGATAATTGCTACCACAAGTGAAATAAAAAAAATGGACCAGATAACAACTATGTCAATTTCCATCTCATCATAAAGGAAACCTAATGAACCTTCCAGAGTTTTATTAACCAAAATGTTATCATGTGAACACATTCTGGCAAAATACTGTATTGTAACTAACTGTAAAATGGGAGGAAGAGCCGGTCACATCAGGCCCAGACAATTCTATCTCCATTGCCTGACCAGCCTTCTAAGTAACCTAATGGTAAGAATCATAACTGAAATGACACAGAGGACCTAATTCTGTTAGATATGGAATAGTATGGGTTTGTTAAAGGAGATCTTATCTTTTGAATCTCTCTATACTCTTTGAAGAGCAGCACGTGATGAAGACCTGGCAGTGTAGGCTTCTTATGTTGACTTTGCTAATTTGTGAAAAACACTATTTCACCCAAAGAAAAACTGTCAGACTAGCAATATTATATGTCAAAATAAATTTATTTAAATGGCTAAAGTAGTCTATGATGAGGCAGCGGTACCATGATTTATCATGCTATTCCACAGGATAGTGTCCTAGACCACTTATTTTTGGGTTATTCATCTCAGATATAAAACTTGAAAATAAACTATCATCAACCAAACATGCTGACTGTAAACTTGGTAGTATAGTTATTTAACTGAATGATGGTGAATTTCAGATTGGTAGTCTACATGAAGTCCATACTTTATGCAGCAATGTAACCTCAACTTTAACATTAGTTACTGTATTATCATGTAACCTGGCAAAAAGGACATAAATTATGATTACAAAATAAATACTCAGATCATTAAAGGACATCATCATTAAAGGTCTAGGGACAATGAAATATAATAATTTAAACTCTGACCATTGTATCTCCATAAAAGTTAGAAAAGTATATTCTGTAACATGTCTAAATCTCAATTGTGCTTTTTCTAGGGACATACTTTTTCAAGTTCACACCTCTCTGATTCAGCCTATTATTGAACATGACACTGTATTTTGTAGCCTTTAAATAAATCACTTTAAACCAACATAAACAGATACAAGGCAATAAAATGCAGAGCCATTGAGAAAAGCTTTAAAAATTGCAATTATATTCTGTTTCTTATAAGCTACTTAGAGGTGTCCACTGCCTGGTCTACAAGGCAATGTCATATCTAGTTGTTTTTGAATGTCTGTGTTTGGAAACAATCACTAGGGAATCTAATATCAAATCAGGGACCATAATACTAAGATTATATATATATATATATATATATATATATATATATATATATATATATATATATATATATCTACTTCAGAATGTCGACCATACAGATTGCCGACTTTCATATGGCCGACACCATATGATCAACATTCTGAAAGACCAACATCCTGAAATAGCGCCATTTACCTACCTGCAAACAGTGTTGTGCGGGGGGGGGCAAGCCCCCCTGCACCCCCATACCCCCTGCTACTTAAATATTTTCACTCTGAGATTGCACTACAGTGCAGGAAAGGGGAATCTCCCAATCCCGCACTGTGGCAGGATCTTTTGGCCTTTCAAATGTTTGCTCATATGGTGTCGGCGATATGAGTTTTGAACATTTGAAAGTTCGAACAAATGAAGGGCTTATATATATATATATATATATATATATATATATATATAGATAGATATAGATAGATATATATATATATATATATATATATATATATATATATATATATATATATACATATATATATATATATATATATATATATATATGAACACACACACACACACACACACACACACACACACACACACACACACACACACACACACACACACACACACACACACACACACACACACACACACACACACACACACACACACACACACACACACACACACACATATTTATATATATTTAATTTTAATTTTAATGTATCCTTTATTAACTGCATTAGTCCCATTAGGCTGGTGGCCTCTTTTGAGAAAAGACCCAAGGTAGTACTTACACTTCTAGGGGAAATTTGGCCAGAGCATTGGAGAACTTCCCATACTTGATAGCCTATGGGATCCACTTCCTGTTGCCATTCCAGACACATAGGTGGCCTGGAGAAACAGGGAGAAGTATGGCAAGTTCAAGTGATGAAAAGTTAAGTATGAAAAAAGAAAAAAATGAGTGTGGAGATGGCTGAGCCTTTACATGAAAGGCAGCTAAACAAAATGGAAGAGATGGAGAAGTCTGTAATACCAGAGGAGAATGGAACATTAGATAAAAATCAGCAGAGTGGTTCCAGATTTGGAGGTTTTATTCCAGGAGAAGCTGTTTGCAGGAGAAGAAAGCTAGCAAGGAAGTATTTTTACAACCCTTCAATCCAGAGGATTGTGGGATGTGTACCTAAAAGAAATGATCAACCAAAGTGAACCATAGAGTGAACTGGTGGTGACATGGGGTGAAAGTATTGAGATAATACAGGAAGAAAATGTTGTAGAAGACACGATAAAAAGAACATCATACACAAAAGCAGTAAAAGAAGGAGAAAAAAAGTGGTAAAGAGGTGAATAAAATTAAGAAGAAATATGTAGTAAGAATAAGCAGCAAGAAAGGAACAGGATTGGACAGAAATGAGGTAAGGGATACTCTAATTGTGCCACTGGGGGTTTCACAGAAGGAGGTAAGAGCTTTTATTCTTATCAACAAAGAAACATACTGTAATATAAATTTTGAATCAGGACAGTATATGGAAAATTTCTTAATATGAACACAAAAAGAACTGTAATCCTTGGGGTGAATATGTAGTACAGGTATTTCACAGAGAGACAAAAAAAAAGTTATTATACAATTTAGAATAGAAGTTGAAAAAGATGAAGTGAAGGGACATTTAAATACAATATGTAAAGATGAGATGTACACAACAAAAATATATGATGAAAGAGGTTTATGGACTGTGGGTTGGAACTGTGGGATTATTTTGGAAATGGATTGTGATAATATTGTGCATGTACCTAGTGTGATTAATGTGAATGTAACAGACGATATGTTAAGTACAGAGGGCAACCTAAAACATGCTTTTTTGTGTGGAAAAAATAACCACTTGATTAGTGAATGTGATAGACGACAATGTTTTATCTGCAGCAAAGCAGGGTCTGCAGCAAAAAATGTGATATGAAATGTAAAAAAAATGTGGAAAAACAAGGACATACTTGAGTTGATTGTGAAGAAAGTGTAGACATTGTAGAAAAAGAAGGTACACAGGATTCAGTATATAGTAAAAATATAGAAAGGGAACAAGAAAAATAAGATAAAACAAAGATACAGAGAGGAAAGAACCTGAGGAAAGAGAAGGATAAGAGGTACTCAATACGAGTGAAGAAGAATATGAAAATTGACAAGTAGTGAGAGGAAAGAAAAATTCTATAGGGAAAAGGGCAAAAGAGAGGAAAAGAAAATTTAAAAGTGTATTTGTGAAAGAGAAGAAAGATAAAGTCGGAGATAGAAACAACAATATAATTTAAAAACTAAACATGTTAGCTTTAAATGTGAATGATATAATGAATATTAAAAGAAGAATAGGTATTTTGGCATGGTTTGTTTCAATGGACATGCATATTATCATATTAGAAGATACCAGGATTCTGACAGAAGAAGAAAGATTACAAACTGAAGTTCTCTGGGGTGGAACAGTTATTTGGAATCTGGGAAAATACACATGTTCAGAAATAGGTGTGTCATGTAAAAAAATCTCAAAATGTGAGATTTCACAATAGTCAGATTAAGAAGAATAATGGCACTAGAATTAATACGGAAAACAAAGGTTTATAGAATTATTGTGTTTTATGTATATGTATATGTTACAAAAAAGAAAGAGAAATAATGTTTAAAAAATCTAAATTGTATAGATGTTAACAAAGATATAATAGTGGGAAATTTTAATTGCAATTTAAGAATAGGAAAGAAAAATAGCAATAATTTTAAAATGTTACATGAGATAATGAAAAGTGGAAAGTTATACTTGCAAACATTGGACTTACAAAAGAGGAGAAATTAAAATGGAAACTGAGTATTTCTCAGGATCATAAAGTTTAAAATTTTTATAAAAAGGGACAAAAAGACAGGTATTCTGATCATACAACTATATGGATAGAGGTATAGGAGAAAGAAGGATGCATAAAAACAGGCAAAGGTGTTAAATGGCTTAATGAAAAAGATTTAAATAAAGACAATAGGAAATAAACAAATTATGGAAAGATCATACAGGTATGAGAATATTTTACAAAAATTGGACAAGTTGGTAGATAAGCTTTAAGGAAAAATACAAAAAAATGCTTTTTGGATACCAAAATGAAATGAGAAGAATAGAGAAATTAAGATATAAACAACTGAGTCAAAAAGTGTTCAAGGATATAATAAGAGATACAACAGTCCTTTTGGAGATAGAAAAAATAAATATATGATAAGACTGTTAGATCAACAAATATATTGTTTACAAGGAAGAAAAAAAGTAGCACCTTACTTGAATAAATGAGTAAAAGTGAACAAGTGAATAATAAGAGAATTAAAGAACAATGAAGGAGAAAAAATAATAACATATGGTGGAATATGCAAGATGATTAAAAGGCATTTAGAACAGAATTTTGTAAAAAAAGGAGGCAAATGTAAAACAGAACTAGATAGTTAACAAACTAAGTGAAGAAGATAATGAGAATCTGGAGAAAATATAAGTATAAAATAATTCAATGAAACATTAAAAAAAATCATTAAGGATACAGCCACAAGACTGGATGGTATTGAATATCATCTGTACAATGATATGAAAAATTGGCAAAAAATTCCTTTTTGTGAATGTGATAAATGAATGGTTAAGGATGGGTATAGCAGATAAACTGATATGTATGGGAATTATGAAATTCATATGGAAAAAAGGAGACAAAGCTGATTTAAAAACTGGAGACCAATAGTATTGAATAATACAAATTATAAGATATTTATGAGAATAAAAATTAGAAGATTAACAAACAAAGTAGATAAGTTGCTTGAGCAAACAATCTTTCATAGAAAAAGGAAAGGAAATCCATAATTATTATGGATAGTAAAAGAAGTAATAGATGATATTGTAAATAAAAAGGTAGAAGCTAAAATTATGGTAGGAGAGCTAAGTAAGGCATTCGATAAAATACAATATGAAGCTCTATGGGACATATTAGGGGCTTATAATATAAGTGATAGAATAGTTAAAGTAATTAAGTCTGTATATGAAAGAAATAACATAATAATTCTAAATGGATGATTAAGTGAAGAAATTAAAATAGGATGTGGAATAAAACAAGGATGCATAGGAAGCAGTATCATATTTGCTTTAGTTATGAATGTAATTGTCAATAAAATAAATAGAACATTAAATATGGTAAGATATAAGATAACAGAAAAAATACAATTACCAATAATATTTACATATGCAGATAACATAGTATTAATCACTAAAAATAAAGAAGGGATAGATGAGACAATCAAAAAGTTAACAAAAGAGTTAAAGACACTTGACTTATGTATAAATAAAGAAAAAAGTAAATGTTTTAGATTCACGGGGGATTATAGGAGAGATACAGTTTAATAAAGAAACTATTGATATACTAGGAATGGTATTTGGAAAAACTGAATATATTAAAATACAATGGGAGAAAATGATTCAATAAACAAGAGATATGTACATATTTTAAAAATCATATAAGCTAGCATGCAAGAAAAAAGTGTATGTGATAAATTCTATTTTATTAGGTATGTTAGCACAGGTAGCAAGTACGTGCATGATACCAACTAATCATGAAAAAGAAATACTGTCTGATATTTTAATTGCTATGGGGATGTAGACTGAATTCAGTGAGAAAGGGAATTTTGTATGTAAAGGAAGAAGAAGGAGGATTGTGGTTAATAAATCCAATTGTTCATAGAGCTTCATTTAACCTTTAACGAGTTACAAAAAACAGAATAAGAATCTGACAGAATACATTTTTTATGATAAATATAAGTAGGAGATAAGGAAATAATCAAAAATTATGTGAATGAAGAGATAAAAGAATATGAAAATAAAATATTCTTATGGAAGTTAAAAGTGAATTTAGTAAAAAAATAGGAAAGAATGCTAGAAAGAATGCTATTATGAAAGAACAGTATTTTATCTTTCCTTGGAAACATTTAGAAATTACAAAAAAGAAAGCCATTAAAATGAGATTCATGTGGTGTAAAAAATACATGAATGCAGAGATTTTCTGTGGAAATTATCAATAGGTAAACTACCTGTTAAGGCTAACATGCCCTATGAAAGAAAACAAGAAGGGATATGCATTAATTGTGGAGAATTTGAAACAACATAACTGTTTTTTTTAAATGTATTAGAGTAAAGAAGTTATGGGAAGAAATGTGTAAAAATAAAACGTTGAAAAGTTTGGAAAAGATAGAACATATACACATAATTATGTTGAAATATGGATATATAGAGAAGATAAAACAAAAACAAGTGAAGAAAATTGATAGAATAATATTTTATATTCTATGGACAATATGGATGGAGAGACTTAATGAAGTCAAATTTAATGGAAAATGGATAGCAGAAATTCTAAAGAAAATGCATTACTGGCTTTGGAAAAAAGGAGGAGGGGAAGTGCTTAATAATATACAATTGCTTTATATTGTATAAAGGTGTAAATAATTGTAAATAATATAAATAATTTATTTATCAGTTATATAAATTATGTATATAAGCAATGATTATCAATAAAGACCCCCTACTAGTAATCGGTACTCACAGATTGTTTGACATGCATATGCGTTCATGTCCCATTTCTAGTGCAGTGGTGGCTGGGAGGATGGTGCATGAGATGGAAAATGCTAGGGAAGGAGTAGAGTAGTAGTAGCAAAAGAAGTTTCTAATGTTACAGAGGATCTGGAAATGTTATTTCAAATACAGTTAGTTTTGGTTAGTTTTGGAACTGGAGGAGTTGGCAAAAAAAAGATTGCATCATTAGAACCTTTCAGTCAAGTGGGTTGATTTACTAAATGACTTAATTAACCAGAGTGAGTCAGAAAATGAAGTTTTGTGGGGAGATATAATAGAAAAAATACAGCGTTAGGAAGCAGAACCTACTTTAGAAAGGGACAGTATTTTGACAACAAAAACTAATGCCATGACAGTCACAACTAGCTATGAAGGACAGAAAGAAAAGAGGTAAGAGGACATTTGAAAAGAAAACATTTGGCGACCATACAAAGTAAAACAAGTCAGGAGTTGAACAGATACAAAGTACAGGATACACTAATATTACCTTTGAGTATGGAAACACCAGTGGTAACAGCTTTTATTGTAATAAATAAAGAGACATTTTGTGACATTTTTGAGGCTGCACACAGCATGGACATTTTTTATGTGGATATGAAAAGAGACATTTTTCTAAAGAAAAAAAAGTACATGAACAGTTTTGAACAAAGGTGGAATGACAGACTTAAAAGGACATTTAAAATATATATGTGTGAAGATGTAATGGACATTTCAAAAGTCTATGATAGTAGGGGTTTATGGAATGGGGGATGGGATTGCAATATTTTTTTAAAAATGGAAATGGATAAAACTGTGCACATTCCAAGTATTTTAAACACTGAAGGAATCAAGGGTGTTGTAAAATATTGGGGACAACCAAAGCATGTTTTTTTGTGGGAGAAAAACATTTAGTGAACAAGTGTGATAAAAAAAAAATGTTATATGTGTGGGAAAATAGGGCATAATGCAAAAAAGTACATATTATAATGTAAAAAACACTAGACATACACTGATGGATGTAAAGAAAAAGATAACGAGACAAATATCAAAAATAAGGGAAATGATATAGAGCAAATTGGAAATGAAGTGGAAATAAAAAAACAGATGAAACTTTAGAAAATAAAAACAGAGAGAACAAAAGAAAAGAAGAAAAGGAGGAGGAAGATGAAATAGGAATAGAATCAGAAGTTACTGATGAAGAAGATATAAGCTGGAAAGTGGTAAGAATAAAACAAATTTCTATTGGTAAAACAGTAAGACTGAAAAAATTAAATTAAAGGCATTAATATAAAAAAAGAAGAAAGGAAATGGATGACAAGTATTGAATGAAAAAAAAGAAAAGAGAAAGTACTATAAGGAGAAAATGAAATTTGTTAAATTAAGAAACAGAGAAATTAATACTTTAAGAATGCTTTCACTTAATGTAAACAGAGTAAAATATAACAAGCAGGATAATGTTCTTAGAATAGTGTTAACAAATGTGATGTAGATATGGTTGTCTTAGAAGATGTAAGATTTATATCATATGAAAAATGATTACAGACAAGAAGAATATTGACAGACAGATAGTATGGAATATGGGAAATAAGCAGTGTTCAAAAATATCAGTATTATGTAGAAAAGTAGCGAAAATCTAGGATGTTGTGTTAGAATGGGAAGACTAACAATTGCAGATTTCAGGTAGCAAGGAAAGGTTTATAGAAGTATAGTTGTGTATGCTTATGCTATGTGTAAAGAAAGGGAGAATGCATTTCAAATTATGTTAGATTATGTACTAGTAAATATGAATATTATAACAGGATATTTTAAGTGCTATTTAAGCAGTAATAAAAAAAGGAAAATACAGAAGAAAAATGATAGAAGTTGTGAGTGTGGGAAACTAGTAATATTGAGTAGAAAACCATTGACATATAGAAGAGGTACACTAAAATCCAAGATTGATTACTTTTAATATCAGAAAGAATAAATATAGTAGAAGGAGAAGCTATTGTAAAAGGTTTTATAGATCATTTAGCAATATGGATTGAAATAAATGATAATAAAAATGCATTAAAATAGGAAAGGGTATAAAAAGAATAAATGAAAAAGTAAGGAATGAAAAGGAAATGAACTAATTATACAACTATGGAAGGACCATATTACTATGAAGGCATTTTATGATAGTTCATCAGAATGGTAGATTATGTTTAAAAAGAAATATAAATGGAGCTTTTACATTGGTAGAGTAAAATAAGAAAGGAAGAAAAACAGGAATATGTCAAAACATATAAAGACACATTTGAGAATTTAGAAAATGATAGAGAATACTGCAAAAACAAAGAAGGTTATAAAAGAAATTTTGACTCAGTCAATAATTATTTTACAAACAAGGGTATTTTTAGAAGGTAAAAATGAAGAGGTATCAGCACATTTAAGTAAATTAGTGAAGGAGACTAGTAATGTAATGAGAGAAATGAAAAATAAAGGGCAAATTTAAAGAAAAGTTAACATCAAATTATGGAAATTGTAAGTTATGGTGAAGTAATATTTAGAAAGATAAAGAGAGAATGTACAAGAATGTGGGAATTTAAAGAATTCTTATTAAGTTAACAAGGAAAGTGAAACAGCGAGTAATTTATATGAATTAGCTAACATGTTTAAACAGTTAAGTATAGAATCATCAGCTGGTCCAGATGGAAATGGATTAGAAATGTATAAAAATTTAGGAGAGTGGCAAAAAAGTGTCTGTCATATGCTTTTAATGAGTGGTTAAATGAATGTTTAAATCATAAGGAACCATGAAGTGGAATAATAAAATGTATATGCAAAAAAAGGAGAAAAATAGATATAAAGAACTGGAAACCCACAGTGTTAAATAAAAAAGATTATAAGACACATAAAAATAATACAGAAAATATTTGATGATAAGATGGAATATATACTGGAGGAAAGTGTATGTGATATAAAAGGAAAAGGGTGTCAAGAATTATTAATGATAGTGAGAAAAACAGTGAATGATATTATAAACAGTAGAGAGGGTATAAAACTTATGCTAGGTGATATTAATAAAGCTTTTGATTCAATGCAACATGATACACAATAGGAAATAATGGAGATGTACAATGTTAGCAACAAAACTAAACAAGTGTGTTTGATAGTGTGTAACAATAATAAAGTAAGAATTTTAGTGACTAGATGGTTAAGCAAAGACATACAGATGAGTGATAATAAAGGACAAGGGTGCCATATGAGCAGTATTTTATTTGCTTTAGTTATGAATATGATAGCAAGTGAGGTGAACTGTAAAATGAAGAATGCAAAATATGTGCATCACAGAGACATTGAAATTACAGTTTTGATGGCATATGCAGATGTCATTATTATAACACCTAAAAACAGGGAATGGATGAGAGGAACTATATTTTGTTTAATTGATTGAAAGAAATAGATATGCCTTTAAATAATGATAAAATAAAGGAATGGGAAATATAATAAAAAGAGAGGGTATACATTTCTCAGTGAATAAAATATCAGTATTAGGAATACATTTTGATAAAGAAGAAATTAGAATGCAATGGAAATAGTATTAAAGGAGAGGAAGGAAATTTGTGTTCTATGGAAAACTTATAAATTAGCTTAGAAGAAGAAAGTTAATGCGATTCATTCAGTATTAACAGGGAAAATAGCATATTTATTAAGTGTTGTTATGATTCCGATAATTTATGAGAAGTAATTGTTAGAAATACTTTTTTTATTTATATGGGGTTCTAGATTAAGTCCAGTTAAAAGGGAAGCATTGCACAAGAACAAAGAAAAAAGGATGACTCATTATGTTAAATCCAGTAGTGTAAACTACATCATTAAATTTGGGTTCAGGCACCTAGACAGGGAGACATTTTCCTCTGGTACATTTGGTTGGGGACACATGTCAAGTGTCATTCATCTGCACAGAAATCTGGTTGTTGTGAATTCCCTGTGGGCAAAGAAAGGCACACACTGCCATGCACACAGCTTTAGTAACCAAGTGCATGGGGCCAGATGAAGTAATGAGTGCTGTGCTCAATGTACAGTACATGCTCATGTAAGTACAACGTGCAGACATGTGCTACAGCATGGAGGAAATTCTTCATGCTACTATAGTCATTTATGTTCTTGTATGCATTTTAGGTAATGTTCACTAGACACTGTGATGGAGGGTGGTTCACACACCAGTTATAAAGGCTTTGCCCATTGTGCATTGCATCTTTACCACTACTGACATGCCCAATGGCTAGCCTGCTACTGATTCCTGGCATACTGCCAGCTGTAAGAAAAAAAGTAGCTTTAATAAAACGACAAAGCTTTCAGATATAAACTATCCTTTGTCAATGTCTTTCATAAAATGATTATAAAACAGCATTTTTAAGCACATATTAATCACATCACATGACACAGCAACCTATCAGCAACAATATTGAAAACATCAATTAAGATCTTAAAATCACATTAGCAACAACATATACATAAATGGTACAAATTCATTTTTTCTTCACTTTTTGTTGTTTCATTTTCAAGACTGGTTTAAGTGTAACCTGCTTATTCAAACCTGGATATTTATCTGCTTCCAGTCGAACAATCCATTCATATTCCTTCATATCTACACAATTTATCAGATTACCCCATCCAGCATTTAGATATACAACTTGTATAACTCTAAAGCTAAACTGATGAGTATCATCAGTTTCATTTATAAGTTTAGATAAAGAGTTTGTAAGTATCTTCCTATGAATTTCAGAGCTGTGCTCTATTACCCTGTCTCTTAGCCTCCTAACCGACTTTCCAACATAAACCCCCAAGCATTTATTACATGTACAAGGGATAGTTTATATCTGAAAGCTTTGTCATTTTATTAAAGCTTTTTGACGGTGTGGAGTACTACTTTTTTTCTTGCTTGGAGTTGCTGTTTTGTATTTCTCCGCTTTACCACTGGCTCATGTTTTTCTAGTTACATTTATACTGCCTGCTGTCTCATGTTGCCTCGGGGACCATAGATATTATTTTACCCCTGTGTATTTGTTTTTTGACATTGCGGGCATGGCACCACATTATTTGCCCACAGGGAATTCACAGCAGCCACATTTCTATGAAGCTGAATGTCACTTAAACCATGTGTATCCAACTAAATGTACCACAGGGAAATTTCATGCTGCCTAGGTGCCTGAACCCATTACATTTGTATAAGGTTTTGAAATGGATAAACAAAACACTGAGACTTTAGTAACAAGATTATTTAAATATAAGTATGAAGAATTTTGGGAAGCAATAAGAAGAAATAAAAGAATAAAATAATGTTTTAATGAATAAATAGTGAAGTATCAACAAAACATAATAATGTGGACAATAAAGATTGATGTAACAGAAGAAGATAGAACAACATAGTATACAAATATTATGATTAAAGAAAGAAATGGTGTAGTGATAAAGTAGAACATCTAGTTTTTTTATGCAGATTGGGAATACAAAATACAAGTGCAAAAAGAAAAGTGAAAGACTATTGTATCATAGTGAAGAAGAAACCATTGAACATGTATTTTTGAAATATAACAGTAAAAAAAATTGTGTGATAGTTTATTTACAGAATTTTGTGTCAGAGCTGTCAAGGGTAGTACTAGTATAAATATGGATATGATTAAATATGGGTATTATAAAATCGGAAGTAAAGAATCAAATTAAATGTGGATAAAAATGTGTTTTATGTAATATGGGTATTATGAAATGAGAAAATTAATGAAATCATGTTAAATGGGAAATGGATATTGTCAACAATATTGACAAAAATCAGATTATGGCTATGGAAAAAGGGTAGGAGTCAAATTAATAAGTATGCATACAAGAACAAAAGACTACCTATAGAAAAATGAAAATGAAATTATTCAGATAATTGTATTGTTTGTTTGTGTCTTTCGGCTTTTCCCAGTTAGGGGTCGCCACAGCGGAACTCCGGTCCACTAATGATAATCTTGTAAATATGTACATACCTAAGAATGTAAATATGTAAATAATGTATTTTGTAAAAAAGATGTAAATAAAGGACCTGTACTCTTTTTGATAGACACCATGGGATCTTTAAAATGCATTTGAGTTACTGCCATCTCAAGCAGATGGGACCTTGGTTTAATGACTCATCCAAATTTGAGGTAAAAATAAGACCCAGAAAAACAGCTAACCCTGGAATGTTTAGAAACTACTCTACAGCTAACTTCCTGTTATTAAGCATTAACCTGGCAAAATTTCAAGCCACCATAAACCCTGAGAACCTTGCTTCCTACACAGAACTGTTCACAGAAAACCTACACTATTATGTTAGTAGCTGCACAGAAGTAGCTCTACCCACCAGGAATAAGTATTGGACTAACTGAAAAAAAAGCCACCCCAGTGGAATCACAGCATCAATAGGGTCTATAACTGAAGGAAGAAAATCATGGCAAAGATTAGGAGGTGTAGCAGTTAGCAGGATAAAAACACGGTCATTAAACCAAGCAAACAACTTAGAAGAAAAATAAAGTCTACCAAAGCCAGATATGAGGTAAATTTGGTGTTCCAGGCCAAGAACAACCATGAGATATTCTTTAATTCCACAACCTCAGAGGTGATACTCAATTATGTGCAGAGCTCATTGATAATGGAACCACTTATACTGAGACAGAGATATAGCAAACCTTCTGGCAGACAAATTCATCTCTAAATTTACTCCTTCCCCCCTTAACCTTCTCTCAGGAAATACCATCAAATATAACTCCCTCTACTATCACTAGGGAACAGATCCTCAGTGCTCTCACTAATGCCAAGAATACTGCATTGATAGGTCCAGACAATATTCTAGGATGCCTTTTAATTGCATGAAACATGACCTATCAGGTCCTCTGGAATTGCTATTTAATCGCAACCTTTAAACAGGCTTCATGCCTAATGAATGGAGAGCAGCAACAGTCATCCATCTGCACAAAGGTGGGCCGTCTACAGACCCTGGAAACTACAGACCCATAAGTCTTAGTAGTTTCATATGCAAAGCCATGGAAAGAATTATCATGGAAATGATTAATAATGTCATAGGAAATTTCCTGACACTGGACTCAACCTAGTATGGTTTCATTAAGGGCAGATCATGCCTACTCAACCTGGTGAAGTTCTTTGAGAAGGTCACTAAAGCAATAGATAAGGGCAAAACAGTTCACATTGGCTACCTCAGTTAGGCATTTGACATAATACTCCACTTGGGCATTGTTGACAAACTCAGGAAGTTAGGTATATGCACTTATGCCTCCTGGTAGATAGCCAGCTGGTTCATAGACAGGACACAGGAAGTTAGAACTGGGGAGTCCACCTCTATAAAGAGTCCAGTCATAAGTGGAGTTCCTGAGGGATCAGTCCTGGGACCTCTCCTTTTTGGCATTTACTTCACTGAAGTCAGGTCCAATGTCAAGGGCCTCTGGCTGACCAAATTTGCCGATGATTGCAAATTAGGAGCAGCTATAGAATCCCCCATCAACAATAATGTTCTCCAGGAGGGGCTGACACAGACAACTTGTGTCAGAGCCATGGACTTAAACTAAATGACAAGAAATGCGTAATAGTATCTTTTGGGAAGTCATCTACCATGCTAACTCTAATATTGATAACATACCCCTAAGAGTCAACTCAGTAGTCAGGGACTTGGGGACACACATATACAGTAATCTAGCCTTTGATCACCAGATGTCTACAATAGTGAGGAAATTATTCTATGTTATGCAACTTATAAACAATGGTATGGCACCTAGGTCCAAGGAGGTCATTGTTCTACTGTATTTAGCATTCATCAGATCTATCATTGAGTACAGTGCCCATTTGGTACTTGCCTAACTGGGCACATACAACAATTGGAACGTCCACAAAAGTTTCTCACTAAAATAATCCAGGGCTGAAGTAACATGTCCTATGCAGACTGCTTCAGAGCTCTATCCCTGTATTCTGTCTGCTGCAGGCTGTTGAAGGGAGATCTATGCCTGGCACACAAGACATTGTCAGACCTCTGCCTGATGGATCATCTCCATATCTGCAAAACAAACAGCACCAGAATTACCCATTCTAAATACGTAAACATTAACTGTGATATAAATAGGACCTGCTAGAGAGACAGGCATGCATCCCAGAGACTACTCCTTCACTGGAACAGACTCCCATCCATGTGAAACAGAGTTCCTCCCTATCCCAGTTCAAGTAAACTTGGACAATTGGATGGGGAACAGAAAATTCATCCCTGCTTTGGCACATATGCCTTTAATGGACAGGGGTAAACAGCAAATGGTTCATCTCCCTGGTCCCTGCTTGTAAATGTTTCATCTCCAAGCCCCTACTTACATTTATCAAGGGTACCAAAACTTGTCAGAGATTTGGGATGCATGGCTATGCTTAAAAAGGCCCTTGTGGTCATTAGCCTAGTAAACACCTATGAACCTATGAAGACACAGGAGTGCAGCTTCCCCTTATGCTGCACTGCATTGTCATTAGTCAATCTACCTGGTGTGGGACTAGTGTGTGTGTGTGTGTACATATATGTGTATGGCTATGTCAGAATAGTTATAGGTGGTAGGTGCATTTGTGGATGAGTGGCTTTAGTGCAAAAATTTAATACCGCAGTGACTTCCATCACAACATGTTATATTGTATGAGACAGTGGAGCACTTTTCAGAGGTTTTTCTCCTTTTCTCCATTGTGGTATGATTGTGGAGTTGGTATATATAACTTATGAGAGGGCAGGTGTAGACCCCCCCCACATATGGGGTGTGTAGGGGGGCTGACCACCTGCAGAAAAGATGTTTTGTACTTTTATAGTGTATTGATTCACCAGCTTCAATATTTATTTTTCATAAACCAGTGAGTCAAATGAGCATGCTTCATTCACTTTTACGTAAACCATCTGTGTCTTTGTGTGTGAAGTTGAAAACATCAGTGAGGGGTTATGGCAATAAAGTTTTATATAGAGACAGAGTAAGCTAGGCAGTCAAACCTATGAACTATGAACCTAATTATATGCTATAAGCTGCACATACTGTGATTGACTTTACCAGTGCTGGAATACCTAGTAATATTGTCAATGAAGATGTAAACTTATTTACATCTTCCTTATCCCTTTCATGATTCCCAGTTAGCACAAGGCATTCCGAAATAAGCTTTAGGACAGAAATATAGCCCTTAAGGCATTACTGAGGAAGGCTGGCATAAAGGTTAAGATATTTTGCCTTACAGACACAATGTGCAGGGTTTGATTCTCACATGGGTTAGGCTAAGCTTAAAATAGAACACAAGGGAAGTTAGTCTAGTACTAATCTATGAACTGCTAGAGGATTTACTGTACAAATACTGCCTTGTCAAATAACTGTTTGCTTAATATGCATGCATATATATTAATATATTTCATTAATAAATGCATCTAGATAATTTTAAAAGACAGCAGTGATCCAGAAAGGGCCAGTAATGTTTGTATTCACTAATATGGGATCTTTGCTTTCCTCCTAAAAATGATCACTACCAGTGTAGAGTCAAACACTAACCATGGAATATGTAGTCTTGGACTACAAAAGTCATGAGTATAAACACGTCTAAATTTGGGGACCTATAAACACAAATAAAGAGAAGAAGATATCACCCTAAAATGTGAGGAGTAGCAGAGATGCATGTTATAACAAATAAGAACAACACAAGGAAACTCCAGCAACAAACAATGGATGAAAATGAATCCATATAATGAATCCTGTAGACTACAGAATATGATTTTGCTCTGCAGCCTTTTCAGTGCATATAATATAGACATGAAACAAGTTCTGCTCAGTGTAATCAAAAACATATGATCACAATTATTTGCTTCCTGATTGGCAACCCATGAAAAACGTAAAACTCTCTTGAGCATCAAATAAAACATGAATCAATAAAAGCAAAGATACATGTAAATAGATAATGAAGTCAACAATACATTAATATATCTTAGTTCCTTATGGGACAAAACTTACCTGGAAACATATTAATCAAATACATGAATATTGGATATATTTATAATACGACTGTCAAAAGAAACAGATAGTGATTTAATATTTATCTGTTTAAAGCAACCCTGAACTGGAACAGTACTGTTCAGTAGCAGTCATGGGTCTTATTACTAATATTTGGATACTATATACTTGTAGAGCATGTTTTTTTTTCATGAAACTCTCTCAATGTTCTCTAATATAACAGGAGGCAATGACATTTGCCTAGCGCTTAATAACAATAATCTGAAAACACTTTTTTATTTTTATTACTTTAACTTTCTTATACCTGGTTTCTTGCACAACCAGTATTATTTTTTTCTTTCCTGCATCTTAAATAATGTTAGAGTGTTTTAGCCATTATCTGCATTGCTGTTAATATGCATTATCATTTGAATTTATCAGTGATATGTATTTATGCTTGCCTCTTTTATGCCTGAAAATGCAACAAAATTGGGAGATGAAAACACTTTTTTTTTTACTTTAAAAGCTAATGAATGTGCTTCGTTCAGAGGTCCATGCACTTTTGTTGTTTTGGGAACAACTTTCTTTCTTCTCATCATGACAGTAGCTACAAATGCCTGCTATAGAAGAAAAAAAACAAAAGGTATGGAACAACACATGACATTTATATGTTAGATTTAAATCTGTTTACATTGCTTTTAACGCATTTTACATGCATGTGTTTTTTTTTACTTAGCACCTGAACATTCTATCACAGACAGCATAAGGTGAGTCCCTAAATATCTTACAGCATGAAAAACGTAGACTCTAATAATATTATCATGCAATACTGGATGCAGTGTCACATAATGGAAAACACTTTGATTAAGATGAGGTGGAGAGAGGTATTCCAGTGAGATGAATGCATGTAATGCTGATAATAAAATAAGAAATGAATGATCAAAGTTAAAATAGTATAAATAGATTTACTTTAAATAGCATCAAGTACAGTATATGTCATTAAATAACAGGTAATCAGGAAGATAATTCATGAAATGCATGAAACCAGAAGTAAACAAGAGTAAAATTGTAAATACCTGAATAATAACAGTCCCTATGGGGAGTCAACATTTTTTGTCACATATCTGGGAACATTCTTTTTAGTGTATATATTTTTTAAAGTTTTCAAATGCAGAGGAGAGAGGAAATGCCGTTATGGCAAGTGAATAAATAACTGTGAATGTAAAGGCACAATGGAAAACAGTTTGGCGTGTCTTATTACAAATGTCCCACTACCAAGACTCCTGAGATAAAGGAATTTACAGACCCATGACACTGGAAAACTACTTCCAGAATCAGTTGACGAACAGAAAAAAAAGAACATATTTTTGACATTTCAATAAATGAAGCCAGACACTTGACAAGCATAAAGTATCCCTCTTAGGCTATCTCTATAAAAAGGCTGAACTCTTATAATGATGTTGCACAATTTAAGCTGCAGATGTTTATCATTTCACATATGTTGCATATCCTTTTGATGCTGTGTTTTAATAACTGGGCAATACAAACTGAGTTAGCATGTGTACTAGCAAAGAAAATCTGACCTGGATGGCTTATGGTAGATGATACTGCGGATATCAAATAGTCTTGGCAACAACTGTCTGTAAGAAGATGATTCATCTGAGTTAAGCTTAAAAGGATGACAGCTCAGCACCAGTTACACACAATCATTTATGGAAGGAACAGACATTCTCACTCATTTCCACATGTCTGGGTGATCCCCCTGTACCATCTTCACTTTCTGTACCAATCTCTCTAAATTAAGCAACTCTGAGGTTAGCAAACTTCCCTAGAAGTACAAATTTTGCTGAAGGGTCACCTTCTTCTTGAACAAGGTATATCGGGTGGTGTGAGCATTTAGACAAGTCAACCTGTACAGAATGAATGCATGTTAAATAATCAAACTGATAATAGAAATGATCATTTTCAAAGAGAGCTATATTAAAGATATGGAGGGTTTCAGCATTCACTTTCTGTGCCTAAAACTATGACCTCTATAGTTGTAAAATCACTCCCTTGCGTCAGCATTCTTTATGCTAACTTTCTCTATTAATGACCACCATAAGTGATCCAGTGAAGTTTGGGTTTAGGGATTGCATCAGATGGACAGTATATTTGCGATGAGCACAAAAGTTTGATAGTAAAAAAAACATTCTTCCTGTATGGATATTTTATAACCTTTTAGGAAAAAATGTAATACATGTAATGTAATGGGACTTTTTAACTAACAGTAGAACAATTTTAGAGTATTCTTCTGTATACATAAGCAAACAACTTCAGTAAAGTGCTTTATGTGAGAAGGAGCACACTTTTCATAGTGTCTGGATGAACAAAGCCAGCACTCTTAAACAGAAAACATTTCATGTATTTCATCTGTGGCAAAGTGCTTTACCTATGCCACAAATATAATAGAGCCTAGTGTGTTGCTTATTTATTAATGCCTCAGTAATTGTCTTCATGCTGCATATTGGAAAGAGCTTCAGAATTGTAGCTTTTCCTTATATCCTTCTGTTTTGTACCCTGTCTCAGTGTTCTTGTGACAGGATGTAATATGCAGATGTAATATTTTGAAAGCAACAGTACCAGCCATTAAACTGGGACTGTTGGAAAACCTACAAAATCCACAATAGAAGAAGACCAGCAGACAACAGACTATGTCACAGGTTCCTTTAATAAAATGCAAAATTAATGTAAAGCTTGTTGAATACTTATAGTAAAGGTGGTCTGAAGAAATGGTTCTAAACATTTCAAAATGTAGGAGGATACATTTGGCATCATAAATGATTGATGATTTTGGTCTATGTTTTTAACATAACTGCTTATTCTGCTTATTAGCATATCTAAATGTAAAATCTGATCTATAACATTAGGAAAATCTTTATGGCAGCCAATAAAGAAAAGTAATGTACTATCAGTGACAGATATATGAGGCACTTATGTTACTATTCTCTCTGAAAAGTATGGTTTCCCTATTGCCTCCCTACTAGTCAGTGACTCTTCTTTAAGGGCATTCATTATTTCATATTGATAACCTTTCTTTCTGAATACCTGTGGATTGCATTAGATCAGCTCCTTGCACATTGCTGGGTTTTAAATCAGACTGCAATGGGTAAACAGCTTTATTTGTAACAAATGTAACCATGGCTAACATAGGCCACCTACACTGATATAATACCTGGACAAGACAGTTAAGATGTACACTACCCATAGTGTAGCTGAATGATCATTTGGGGCTATTAGCAAAATATATTGAACTTTATTTTCCAGTAAGATGTGAAGAATACTGGACCACTCCTTCATGCTGTTACTCATTCAAAGAACTCTTACAACTATTTATTGCATTACAATAAAACAGAGTTAAACTTATTATGATAAAGTGTTTTTGGAGCAGTAGGTTGCAGTAAAATAAATTCCACTTATGCATTATGAAAACATTCCACTTTATTTTTGTTATCATAATGACTTTGGAAGTTATATGGAAGCAGGTAGCTCCACAATGTTTGGAGAAATGGTTAAAAATTTTAAGTCTGCCCTGTTAACTGAAGTCACCTTTGTCAAACAAGAACTACCTGAGTTATTTCTGCACGGATACTTTCTTCTGCAAATAAATATATTGAATAAAGAGCTTGTCAAAACTGAGCAGATAATTATTAAAAGAAAGAGGAAGAATTTGAAACAAGATACTGAAGATTTTCCTGGCAGTCATCATATATTCAAATGGGAGAAACGTATCCCTTGGAGAAACTGTATCCCTAGGAGAAAATTTAGCTAACAACATTATTGATGTTTCCTTTTATAGTTTCTGCACAAAAACAGATAGATCTAATTTGGCTACAGATCATTATTCAGTACCATTGTTGGTCTCTGTTGATAACCTGCAGGATATAGGATACCATTCTTCAAACAACTGCTTTTCACCTGAGAAGGGAAACATGGGGACTTGGGTACATAAAGTAAAATGCCAATTATCAACAGCAAGAATTAAAATAAAAAAGGGGACTCCACAGGTAATTAATTTAGTGAACTTCTCTTTTAGAGAAATTAAATGCCAGCTTTTAAAGAAAGACATATTTTTCCAATGACAATTCTCTAGTTATGGGAATTACTAGGTGAAGAGTTTGGACTGAAAGGTAAAATGAAGGTATTTTCCCCTTGTGCTTGTCCTAAAGTAGCTTGAGGAAAAATAGAAGTGGACTGCATGTTCTGACACTGATCATTCAAAAAGTGCAGTCTCATGTATTACTGTTGTACAAGATGACACTGAAAATGAAAACAATCCACTATATTTGGTACTAAATATGTTCCAGCAGAATGGCTGCGAAAGTCAGACTTAGCAGTTCTTAATAAGATTGTACTGTAGTAGGCTATAAAAACAGTCGCTGCCTAGGTTGGTCATGCTAATATCCAGTAAGTATTTGGTAATGAAATATATACAAGTATTGCAATTTACCTACACCTTGTTATAATTGGACTATGGAGGAATGAGGTGGGGTGCATAAAATCTGGAGGAACTTGTAAAGAGAAATAGAAAACTTATAAAAGGGGCAGATAAAAGCATAAATATAGTGGTTCTTTTAACTGGTAAATACATGTAAATGTATATAAACTTGTTGATTTCTTGGAACACCTGTTTACTATCTACTGGCCAGTAATCCAACAGAAGTTGGATAGATGTTTAAGCTGCAATAGA
This sequence comes from Protopterus annectens, assembly GCF_019279795.1. Taxonomy (NCBI): domain Eukaryota; kingdom Metazoa; phylum Chordata; order Ceratodontiformes; family Protopteridae; genus Protopterus; species Protopterus annectens. Next base: position 669,022,841 of record NC_056741.1, on the reverse strand, counting down.
ATAACTAAGTCTCAGTATAACCAGTTATCTAACAGAATAAAGGCTATTTTTTGTGGATTACCTACAATCCTTATGTCATGCCCCATTGTATTTTCATGTGGTACCCTATTAGAAAAGTTAGGGAAACAGCTAGATCAGATTTTACAGTCACTAGCTACATAGTCTCCATTCCTTTGTATAGGATTCCATTCATCTTTTAGAGATGTTGTACCATATCACATGGAATAATGCATTATTTTGGGAAATGCGTAATATACAAGCATAACAAAGTAATATATTACATGAACATGGGATAAGTGCTCTGGCATGTGTTTTATTAAATGGCCCACAAAATATTGCAATTATTCTATCTTTGGAATTTCATCTACTTCACAATTACTTTCTTTTTGACAATAAATTCTGTTTTGAGGATGCAGGGAACTATTTTGCTAAGCAACAAAGTATTGCCACATAGCACAGTGGATCTGTTTGGGGAATTTTTGCAACATCTGAACAGGAATGTATTTGAAATTGAACTTATTAATTATTTTTCTACCATTTAAATAACCTTTCTGGATGTATATTTGGAGGTTAATAATGAAGACATTATCTGCTGAAATGGGAATATTAAATCTAACGCCATGACTATATTATTATTGGCTTCTGCTAATCATTTGGTTAATCTTATTTCTTCCCTTCCTATACAGGAATTAAAAGAGCACAAAGGCTATGTCATTCTAGGAATGCTTTGTTGAATAAGGCAAAGAGAATTGCTATCCTGTTTACTGGGGTAGGGTACTGTAGGTTGGATGATATGCATGTACTTTTAATAGTGGAAGGTAGGGGGAAACAATAGTAATAATTAAAAAAAATAGCGTTTACCTCCATCCCTGAGATCTACACTTTTGTTAGAAATGTTCAACAATCTGCTACTTTGGCTAAAAGGAGAATTTTCCCAGATATAGTTGTTGTGAACATTCTTTTAATTCCTTAAACCAATTAATATCATTAGAAAGCATTGACATACACTATTGTTGAATTCAGACCTGCATAAATTTTGCCAGATCAGCCAAGTATTTCTATTGTGTGGTCCTGTTTTTAGGTAATAAACTAACTTCTAGCTTTTTTGTCACATACCAGCAAGGCAATATGGGATGGTTTCTTCTTGCATATTTCCTTGTAGATGTTGCTCCATTTGCAGGTATATGTCAATTGAGAGATCCTGGAATACAATTTTATAATTTGCTGTGCAGTTTTTTTTTCTTACCTGACATCTTAGGTGGCATACTGTATATATGTACCTGTCCATTATATTAGAGAGGAAAGATTTCCTCTTTGGACTGTGTTGAATCCTTCTGTCCTCTTTCATAGGTTCATAGATTTATAGGTTCATAGGTGTGTTCTAGGCTAATGGCCCTGGGGCCTTTACACTGCTTGGCATAGGATTATCCTGGCATTGTGCCACCTGACCTTAGTTCCCAGTGCCTCATTCGAGTAGAGCCACTGGAGTTATCCCTAGGGTAAATTTTCTATTTCCCATCCACTCAAGATTTCTCTTGAAGAGGGTCAGTGAGGTGCTCTGCTTGACATGTATGGGAAGCCTATTCCATAACATGGGCAGTCTTTGGGTTATGAACCTGTCCCTCCAGTATATTCTGTTGATTGTGGTAATGAGGTTGAGGTCTCTGGAGCATGTGGTGCAGAGGGATTGAGATTTCTTTAGATGTAGCATTTCTAACAGAGCTGGGTCAGACATGGCTTTGTAAGTCACCCTGGTCATTCTTTAATTCTCTCTAAACCTAATCAATTCATTCTTCATTGCTTTCAAGTTCCCACTCCCCCCTGCACAAGGACTGAGTTTGGGTATACCTAGCCAAACATATGTACACCACAGCACACACTTTTGTGGAATACTTCTGCAAAAAGATGTGCTATAGCACCTTCCAGCAATAATAAACTCAAAATAATCCTCTCTAATCTAGCCAGATCTCCCTCCAAAACTTACTATTTTAAACATTTTATTAATCATCTCTTAATACTATCTCAAAACAATGGCATACATCTGAATCTTGGCCCTTCCCTCTCTACAAGCACCACTCCTAGTCCCTTCCCCCTCCTCTAGCCAACCTACCAACACTAAAAACCTTTTTATAATAATGATCAACATACATAGTATTTGCAACAAAATCACTGAATTTCATGCCTGGCTCTCACAATATACCCCCGATATCATAGCAGTTACAGAAACTTGGCTAAAGCCACAAATATCAGATACTGAACTAATTCTACCTGGTTATAATATCCTTAGACACGATAGACTACAAAGGAAAGGGGGGGGGTGCAGCTTTAATATACTGTAATTCTTTAAACATTACATTCAACCCTAAACTTGCCCCAACCTTTGGAATTATGGAACTATTATTAACATCATTACACATAAATAATACTAAACAACTATGTGTAGCAGCAGTATATATTCCCCCAGGCCAAAACATCCCAGTTCTTGAAGATTTTCTGTCTTGGACAACCCTTAACATATCCCATGAAACAATCATCTTTGGCGATACTAATATCAATTGGCAAAGCTTAATTACTCAGTCCCCAGAACATAGTATTAACTTCCATGGATACACAAAACTTGTTATAAACCCTACCAGTGTCCTAAACAACCAACCAGAATCCACCTTGGACTGGATCCTAGTTTCAGACCCACACAAATACTCAAATACTGGTACCCTCCCAGACACCTTAAGTGACCACTTAACTGCTTTTACACACAGAACCCAAATTCCAGTTCCTAACCGCCATTCTTACTAAGCATCTAGAAACTTAACCAGCTTCACCCAAACATCCTTTGTCAGCTCCCTAAAAGGCCCAAATTGGACCCCACTTAAATATTACCTCTAGAAGAAGCTGTAAACTATTTTAACAAGGTCTTCCTAGATACCTTAAACACTTTAGCTCCCATTTGTTATAAAAGAACCATTGTTAATCATGCTCCATGGCTTACAGAATCAACTAAACTAATTCTACTCTCTAGGGACAGGGCCTGGAAAGAATGGCACAAAAATAAGAACCTAGCAAATGAAATTAATTTAAAACAACTCAGTAATACAGCAGATAAATTAACTAAAAATGACAAAAAATATTTTACACAACTATCTAGTCAAAGAAACAACCCCAAGAAATTCTGGAAATCTGTATCTTCTCTTCTCAATCCAGGAACCACACAAAACCCATCACCTTTCCTGGACAAAGACCCTCAACAGATATTATAAAATTTTCAACTCCAACTTTATTGATACCATTCTTAAACTTGTTAGAGAACCACCTCCAACAACAAATAAATACCCCATTAATGCATTAAGTACCTTTAATGTTTATGAAGAGAAAGCAAACTTGCATCCTCCACTCTACAATCATAACACTAATAACCTCCCAGAATCTCTTTCTCCCTAAAACCAGCACCCACCATTCAAATATTTAAAATACTAACTAAACCAAAACCATGTTCCCTTTTAGCAAACAACCTTCCTCTGAATACTTGAAACTAAGTACAGATGCAACACCCTACCCCATTTGTATTCTAATTAATCAATCCATCTCTGAATCTACAGTCCCTCTAATTTAGAAGAAATCCATAACTCCACTTCATAAAGGTGTTAGTACCAACAATTTAACTAACTGTCGACCCATTTCCATACTCTCTTTATTATCAAAAATACTAGAAAAGTGTATACACTCTCAACTACTAAAACACCTCACTGACAATAATCTACTAGCCCCTACTCAACATGGCTTTCATCCTGAACACAGTATCACTACAGCCTTACTTTCATTTATAGACACTGTGAATAAAGCTTTGGATGCCAGTCTGTTAACAACCATAGTCTTGCTAGACCTGTCCAAAACTTTTGACACAGTGTCACATACTAAACTAATTCAGCAACTAACAACCCTAGGATGCTCCAAAAATACCCTTACCTGGTTCACTAACTGCCTGCATAATAGACAACAATCTGTGAGATGGCATAACCATCAGTCTGGTTACCTGGTCAATAAGACTGGTCTCCTCCAAGGGTCAATTCTCGGACCTTTGCTTTTTAATGTATTTATAAATAATCTCCACACAGTCTCCTTTCAAAGTTCACTCATCCAATTTGTGGATGATTCCACCATCATATTCTCCTCTAATAACTTCCCAGATCTCCTCAAACTAACACAACACACATTCCCAGCAACAGAAACATGGCTTAACAAAGCACAATTATTGCTAAATCCTAAAAATCTAAGTTACTAATATTCTCAACAAAACCACCTCCACAAGATTTCAAAATTTACTCCCCAAACAAGACTGAAATAGAAATAGTGCACTCTGCAAAATCACTAGGCATTACTATAGATGACAAATTATCCTTTGCCCAACATATACTTAATAGAATTAAAAAAAAACACATTTCAAATTAGGTAAGTTTTACAGACACAAATATTTCATAGATAAACCTATAAGAACAAAGCTAGCAAATACCCTCCTACTCCCCTTTTCCTTTATGTCTCCCCCATTTTTACCAAGCTTCACACATCTCTCAGTAACAAATTACAATCATGCTATTATAAAATTGTAAAATATGCCACCAGCCTATCAAACCACACACATTATTGCCAAGCCATCAACAAATTAAAATGGATTGAGTTCCCCCAGTACCTCCAATACACCCAACTCATTATTGCTCATAAATTAATATATAACCCAGACAACTGCCCCTCTCTTCAAGATATCCTACAAACCTATATCCATTCTAGGAATCTTCTGTCCACTAGTAAACATCTCCTATGTGTATCCAAATCCAATAAAATAACTGGGCAAAGCCTATACTCCCACTACATAGCAAAATTAAGTAATAACCTACCCCCCTCCATTACACAACTGAATTTCATAAAAACCTTCGAATCTGCCCTAAAAACCCACTTTCTTGACAACCAAATCTGCCTTTGGAGCCATACCTATAGACCACCATGGAACCAATCCTAGGACCCTGTCAGATACTCAGACTCTTATGTTCCTAACTCATATCTACCAAAATAACTATGATCTTTCACTTCATGACATAACTAATTTGTGTTTTCTTTCACAATCTTATCTCTTCTTTCTTTTACAGACTTAGCTCTTAATACCAATTGTTTTACACTACTAACCTCTCCTCTATCAAAGTGCTTACATGAATAGATTGGTGGTTTCTACATAGAGTAATAGAGTATTTATATTACTATATTGTATTTTTGTCACTAAATTGTAATTTTTATCACTGTTCTATTATTGTTAATAGTCTATCCTAATAATCTTGTTTTGTAACTGGAGCTTTTCTCCCCAGGCCTCCACTGTAAAATGGGTTCCTGATCCAGTGGACTTTCTCAGTCAACAAATGCCAATAAATAAATAAATAAATACATACATAAATAAATACATAAATAAACAATCCCCCAGATTTAATAACATCTGTGTAGGCATAGTGTAGAGCCTACATGGATGTTACCGTGCCTGTGCATGTGGTTCCCCCTTTGTAGCGCACCATACATATTAATGATGGCACGTTGCTGAGGGAAAGCCATGGATCATGATTATTGAATCAGTGTAGGTAGTGTGTTACTATCTGTATCTGCAGATGAGTAACACACACACCTGCACTGTCCAAGTGCATTATATCAATGTATTTAATTAATTATTTAATTTGTTTTTCAAGTTTGCTCTGCATGGTGCACAGCAATGGATATGTGTCAAACAACTAAAAATAGAAATCAGATGCATTTAATTTTTGATTTAAAGGTCAAATTTAGCTATAGCTTGGTGGGATTGCATCACTCAGTGTGGCGCTTAGCAGTGCTTAAACCTGGCTCACAGGTATATGTAAAAGTATAGCAGCATTCCACATATCCATGTAGCCAAGTGGGTAGAGTTATGTCCTTATGTGCAGTAGGTGCAGGGTTTGAATACTTGCAAGGGTAATTAAGCAATTATTTTCTAAATATAAATTATGCTAATTATTTTGAAATTGTGATCTGCTGTGGTCAGCTAAGCTCTGGAAAGCCTTACCAAGCCATACTAAGCACTGCTTAAACAATCTCTGTTTAAGCACTGCTTGGCAGTGCTTGGCACCACTTGGCTGTGCTGAGCTGGATTGCACACTGCTAAGCACTGCTAAGCATTGCCAGTTTAAACACTGCTCAGTTGAGCTGAGCTGGTTTGTGTGGTGGTAAGTGATATGCCACATTTTTAAATATTGCCCAATGGCATTAAAGTGTGGGAAAACAGGCTATATTAAACACAATAGTTAGGAATACAGCAGAACCAGTTGGAGTTTTAACTGTGCAGTAACTATGGCTGGTGTTGGAGATGGTGCATGCTTACAGGTGTAGCGGTGGGGCATTCTGGAATCTAGGGTTATGGTTAGACTCCTGGTGAAAGGCCATGATAACCAGTTGCTGTAGGGGCAGCTGGCATGTGATCTCACCAGTGCTACATATATCCTCCACAAAGGTGAACTGGGCTGTCACCACTATGATGACCTGAAGCATCAGAAGGAAGATCTTCTGGACACCTGGGTCTGGGAATCTCGGGCTGGGAATGCCCCACAAGTTTGTAAGTACTGTTGCCATTGTTTTACCAATACCTAATCTGAATATTTGATAGACAGGTATGCATAATGTGTGCTTCACTCCTTACAGCTGCAGAGGAGAGCTCACAACACAGAGGCACATGCTGGGCGCTTGGCCAGGTTGCGCCATGAGTGTGGTGAGTACAGATTAATTTGTAATCTATAGTCAAATAAGCAAGAGAGAGTAAAGCATTAATTGCCAATAGGTATACACAGTAAAGATGTGTGTATTGCAATGAATGTGAACATAGACCTGTGCTGCAATAAATGACTACTGCCAACTATAGTGACATAAACAGGGAAGGCTAAAGCATTAGCCCTGATAAAGTAACTGAAATTAAGTTTCTACTGCAATAATTGTGGAATTACAGCTGTATTGCAGCACCTGTATTACATCAACTGTTGTGCAATAAAGACTCAAACCTATGCTAGTAATTGCATGGAGGTACCCCTAATAAAGCTGTATTGTGCAATATGTGTGTCATTAGGGCTGTTTTTCATGACATCGAATATGACAACTGCTCTGAAATAAGAACACAACAGAATACCACTACCTGCCTCAAGGTATAGCTAATAAAGAGTGTTATGCAATAACTGCAGATTTAGAGCTGTATTACAAGAAATACATTATGATACCTGTTCTGCAATAACATCTGAAGAAATAGCATTAACACCCAATGTATATTGTGTATATCAAGATTATCTTGTGTTAACCATTGCATTTCAGCTATATGCACTCAGGCTCTGAGGTACAGTGCTGTAGGCAAGTATGACAGTGTAATAGCTATAGACTGCAAATATACTATCTGCAACTGTATATGGGTGAGGTAGTCATCCCAATAATCTGATATGGTTTTTAGACTTCACAGATGTTTCCACCCACTAACAGTATACTGTGTACACCTGCATTCTATGTAGTAATGTATAGTTTACCTAGTATTGCTGTCATGCATTAATCTCATGCACGTGTGTTCAACTGTCACTGCAGTCTAGTATAAAACTGTAATACTATTACCAGGTCATATTTTTGTTTCCTGGTGAGCTCTAGTCAATCAATAATTAACAGTAGCTCAGTTTGATAAATGTTCTGTCTGTAGTACATTTTGCCACACACAGACCAGGGTTCGAATCCAGTGCCACTTAGTAATAAATATTACTGAATCAGTTACGTATTGATGACAGATGTTCTCTCCACAGGAAATACGGGTACATGGATGAAATAGTAGACCTATTATGAGAAAAATAATTTGCGTGTTCAGATGTAACAGACTGTTAACAGCATTGACCAGGAATGTGATAAGACTTCATAAAATAAAGACAAAAAGTACAATAATAATAATAATAATAATAATAATAAAAAAAAATAAAATGTGTAATCTTGGTATGGCTGTATGCCTGGAGTGTCTGTGAAAGTTTGTTGAAGTTCTGTCCCCATGCCTGCCAGGCAAGGCATGATAGTTGTTTACTCTTTGTACTGTACACATACATATCTCTCAGGTGTCATGGAATGTAATTATTGTTGCATAATCCCTCTGTCACAGATGTATCATTGACACGATTATGTCAATAGCACAGTAGCACTACATCAGTCCACAGTACAACTTGGTAGTTATATAGGTCCACCTGATGTGTAAGTGTTCTCTGTAGTTGTGTACCTGCAGCTGTTACTGCTTCGCCCATACTGTCCCATGCATATAGCTTGAGAGGATGTACATGCTACAGCAGCTATAGGGCACTGTTATACATAAAGGAAGGACAGACCTGTTGAGTGCATAGCAGTACTGTTGTAAACTATATAGCCTATATGGGCATTAATGGACTATATTTCACTTTCTGACCCCCCATTATCTTCATCTAAATTTATTACTGTTATTCATTGGTTATGATTTACTATTAACAAATGTTATTCTCTAAACTTTATTTTGGGGCATGTATTTTATTATTGTTATGTATTATAATGGTTGCATATTAACATATCTTGTTGAATTACTTATCTTGCTGGCCTCACACCATAACTGTTACTGGCATGCTGTTAATATACTGACAATTATTTATTGTTGTGTTCCATATAATATGCATTGAAATGTTACTGGGTTATTTCCAATGTTGTGGCATACAATTATAACTAATAAAATGTTTTGTACATAACTAACCTATACACATTGCTATACCTCTATCACCACAGCACTACAGGGTAAGCCATTTACTGCTGGTCTGCCTACCCCACCTCAGCTGGCCGTTGCACTGGGTACCAGCATGTTTGGAACCTAGGCCAGTGGTGCCCCCTCTGCTGGCCCTGCACCATCCTCAGTTGGAACCGCCTCAGGGGACAGGGCCCATCCCCCCATGGGAGCAGTGACTGAGGGGCAGTAGTCACTCAAATTTAACTACAGGCCATGGTGCATAGGATTGTGTACAACAGCAATGAACAATGCCTGCTCTGGATTGAGGGCAGACTCAACAACCTGGTGGGGCCTGGTGGCCCTGGTGTCCAACCTCCAGCACAGCCACCTTTGGGACAGTGAAGGAGCAGTGCTGACTGCCCAAGGGTGGGGATCTCAGCCACTCTGCTGCCATCTGGAGCCACATGCACCTCTGATTCCACAACACCCTCCCCATCCAAGGTGTTTACCCTCCTCATGTGTCACACACTGCCCCTGTATGCTATCTTGTCTATTTTGTCTGTCTGCAAATGCAACCTCTCCTACCCAACTTACCTCCCAACATGTACCTACATCCTTTCCCCAACATTCCACTCTCTCTGTATAAAAAAATGGGCACCTGTCCTACAAAAAAATATTGCCCCATACATAGCTCTCCATTTTGTGCATGTGTCTACTGGACATAACTAATTAGGTCCAATTGACTTGATAACACATTTGTGTTGTCCTCATCCCTCTCTCTGGTGTTTGAGGGGCCAAATTCATGTACAAAATCTGTAAAAATGCACAGCTGCTGCTGTACAAGAAATGAAAAGCTATGGTCCTTTCCTGCACTCTTCCTGCACATCCCTACCTTCATTTCATTATGTTTAGCCCCCTGCTTGCCTCCATTTCACCACTGTCCTATCATCTCCTTTTTCTTTTTTTAAATTTTTAGCACAGGTTTACGTGGAACTATGCTGCCTGCTGCATAAACCTGCTTAAATGTGCTTGTGTTTCTCGCAGTGTTAGGCACATCTGCAAAATAATCATCCCTATCACATCTCAAATGCAGGATGCTGTCAAGTAGAGCACAGTGCATTAGCCCAAGCAGGTGTTTCCAGCAAAATATACTGATTGCTACTGACAGACTGCAAGTATATATAATGGGAAAATGGGAGTATACCTGAGACTGTGATGCAAACATTACACCACTACACAGCCAGATAAATAATAATGGATGTGCATGAGGCCTGGTATAGCAGGCATACCTGTCAACTATACAGATTGTTGCAGAATGTTCAGAGTTTTGCCCCCTATTTTTGGCCTGGTTTTCATAAAAATCATACTTTTCTGGCAAAGTAGTGGCAAGTTATTAAAGACTGAAGTTAGAAAATCATGACAGACATTTGTGTTTCCCAAATCCTACCCTTCAGAAAACACATGCTAATGTAAAACATGTTATTTTATCAACATTCTAAGTTTGTAAGAGCAATATTTAAAGATTGTCCCTATTTTTGGACCAATGTCCCACTTTTATTTATGGCTTTGTCCAGATTTCTTGCTCTAAGAGGTTGAGAGGTATGATAGCAGGTGATTGTTCGGTTTTATCAGCAACATCATTAAACATACCTGCTAAGGCAGCAATGGCAAAGTACATGTGTACAACTGTGACCCTGCTGCATAACCTCCTTTGAAAGCTGTGCACATAATGATGGATGCAGACATGTGTCACAGACTATATGTATGCACATATATCTTACAAATACACCTGCTACAGTAGTGAATCAGCAGCTCAGACTGTTAAATGCCTTGCATGTAGTATATTATGCCCCCCACAGTCCTGGATTCGAATCCAGTGTATTGCACATCAATTACATTTTTGTGAACATAGCAAGTAATGACTGACTCATGCAATTTTAACCCACACAGGTTGCTGCTACTGCATTAACTGCTACCCATATTTATAAGTCAAATGCCTGTAGGTAGGGACACACTGCACATATTATTATAGCCAAACTATATGCCACCTACTACTCTATAATTGGCACTGTTACATAACAGATGTACCTTATGCATATTACTCGATTGGATTGTAAAGGGTACCCTTACCTTGGCTGTGCTGTGATGACACAGTGGACACTGCTGCCTCAGTTGCATGTACAGTTTGCTGTCCTCCAAAGAGTTCACCCCCCCCCCCCGTGTATCCTAGGCTGCAGCAGCAGCCTGGAACATACACAGTTGTATGTTAAGCTAGCTGCTACAGATCTACCATACCTCACAACCCCCTAGAACAAGGGAGCTAGGCAAAAGTCTACATAAAGGGTAGGGGGGGGGTCAAATGTCCAGTGACAGGAACATGTTTCATAGTTTGCCTCTACAAAGATAGTAAGCTAATAGAATAGCAACTACTGCATCAGCATGCATATTCTGATGGGTATGACATCTGACATTCACATGTCTCTCTCTCCTTACTGACCTCAACTCACAGTGTTTACCAGTGAACTGCCAGATGATCGCAATGTCATGGGATAGTGGCCAAACATGTGTAAAACTGTGGACATACCTCATAAATCTCAGTGGACAGTATTTGTACCTACCCTCTGTGATGCTGTATTCTTCAAACCTCAGTAATGTCCATCTCAAAGACTAGGGAAGGGGCCAATGCCTACATGAAAGCCTTAATTATTGCACTGTGGTGCCATGTCACTGACTAATGAAAGTGCAACCCAGTGTTTTTGATGCAATTAGCAAGTCTGAGCCACAAATTAGTGCATAGGCAATTGCTTGTTAATAAGCATTACCTACAAAAGGCAATCGATTGCCTATGGGGAACAGGTCTGTACATTGCTTTACTCAGAAACATTATTGTTTAGCAAGCTCGACCAAGGAACCACCACAAAAACAATGAAAATGATCCACGAAGTAGCAAGGCTCTTCCAACACAGCTTTATTAACATACAAATCACCAGTGCTCCACCACTGACCTAGGTTTCGTCCTAAATGGACTTCTTCAGAGTGTGTGGAACCATGAACATATATATACAATCAACAATTAAAACAAATAAAACAATTAGGCAATTAAACAGTTAAACAGTTGTACCTATTACAATAATTAAAACTGAATTGTGACATACATAAACCGCCCTAGCCAAATGAGAATGTAACTTCCTTAAAGTCAGTAGAAATTCTAAAAAAATAATAAAATAAAATAAAATAAAATAGAATGCATGTTCGTTATACTAAACATACAGAAAATACAAAACATACATAAAAGTTGCATAAAAATAGCATAAAAATAAGCCTATATGAGTAGTGATCTAAATAAAAAATGTTAAGTTAATAGTAGTGTAAACTAGAAGAAAATATTATGAAACAAATGTAATCTAAATATGTGTATATGATGTGCTGAAGAAACACATAAAAATTAAATATGTTTAAGCCTTAAGTAAGGTTTGATGGAAATAAACTCATTTAAACCAGGATAATGATGTGCATTAAGACACAATTGCTATTTAAGCTCACAAGTGTCTAAATGATAGTCTGTTATTCTCCCCTGTGCGTCTTTAACAAACTGTTGTATAACACAAAATAAAAATTTATGGTCACTAAAGGCTATTATGTGTCGTGCCAAAGCATTGGTAGGTCTAAGATGCTGTATATCTAAAAGATGTTCCCTAATCCTGTCTCTGAATCTTCTGCACGTCTTTCCCACATAAAAAGCCATGCACGACTGACATTTAGCAATATATATGATGTTGGTAGATAAACAATCGTAGTGACCATTAATCTTAATAGAATAGTTGTTAACCTTTATCCTATTGCCTGTTGATAAAATAGATGCACAGGTAGAACATCTACCACATTTAAAGTTGCCCCTAGCTTTACAAGTGTTGACCTTGACGATACTACCATTTTCCAACATCCCTTTAAAAGTCATATCCTTCCGAAAAATGAATTTGGGTTTACGTGTAGAAAAACCACTAAAATCCTTTAATCTAGACAAGGACGTCCAATACCTCTCAATGATCTTAATGATGTCATCAGTGTCTGCATTGAATGTTAGAACAAAAAGAAGATGTTCATTGCCCAAATCCTGTTGTTGATTTTCGTTATGATTAAACAAATCCTGTGTACTCTTGAGAATAGGTATGATGTTACCACTATCTCTTTTAAATAAGATTTCCTTCCTAACCTCCTCACACATTGTTTTAGGGTACCCTCTGTTTAAAAAGAGGCCCACCATAAACTCTAGTTCAACTGCAAGGTCAGAATCCTCACTGACCATGCATGCTGCCCTCACCATTTCACCTTTAATAATGGCTCTCTTCTGATGTACTGGATGCCAACTGTCGTAGTGCAGATAAGAGTTAGAGAAGATTGATTTCCTAAATATATTGGATATCAGGGCATTTTTATCATTGTTAATGGTTAAACATATGTCTAAATAAGTGATTTTCTTATCATTAATCTCATGAGTGAACTTCAAAAACCACGCAGTTTGATTGATGTATTGAATAAACGCATCCAAAATCATACTATTCTTTTTTTAGAATTCCTACTGACTTTAAGGAAGTTACATTCTCATTTGGCTAGGGCGGTTTATGTATGTCACAATTCAGTTTTAATTATTGTAATAGGTACAACTGTTTAACTGTTTAATTGCCTAATTGTTTTATTTGTTTTAATTGTTGATTGTATATATATGTTCATGGTTCCACACACTCTGAAGAAGTCCATTTAGGACGAAACCTAGGTCAGTGGTGGAGCACTGGTGATTTGTATGTTAATAAAGCTGTGTTGGAAGAGCCTTGCTAATTCGTGGATCATTTTCATTATTGTTTAGCAAGCTGTTTGCTGAGGATTGGGTCTAAAAAGGATTAATTCACTTCACCATGTCTGTAATACATGTGCCCATATAATGGAATGCAGATGGGAGGAAGGAGGTATGGGGAAAAGGATTAAAACAGTTGGCCTGTAGTACATCTATGGCATTGACATGTTGGTGATAATCTGCAGCCCAACAGTTCCAGGCAAGCCTCTCAACTGTCCCTGCTTTGAATCAAATCACAGCTCTGCCCCTGATACTCCCTCCTACAATGGTCGGCTCCTGTAGGAAAGCTAGTGGATTATGAGTTAGACATATTGACAGTAAGTAAGGGTGTACACAGCTGTAATATCACATGGTGTACTGTAATTCACATCCTCTCAGTTTGTTAGTGTCACACAGAAATAGTTCTGATGTTATAAAGGTGTCCCTGATGTACTTTGGCTAGGTCACTCTTTTGTTGACATTCGTACCTCATTGCTTGAGAGCTATGGCTAACATATCTGTCAACCTCTTACAGCAGGAATTCAGGTCATAGCCATTATTAGTGGGGAGACGCAGGCCCATACTCAGTGACAGAGTGTACATACTGGCTATGCAAAATAAGATGACTAACGGAGATTACTGTAGTATAAGTGTTTTCTGAAGGGTCTGGCATGTGACAGCCAGATTCTCTATATTCTGAGAACAACCATTAATGACTGGCCAACCGATTGTCAGACATCCACATGTTTGTACCAAAAGGACCACATCTGTGAGGTACACTTTCACATTCTGCAAACATCTGTGTAGTGGAGAGATATGATGCCTACAGGAAAGATATATTATAGCAGGTTTGCATTGCTGTCTGTCATTGTGGCACACTGGTGTTGCTGGACTATTCCCATATAGTTGTTGTAATAGCACACAGCTATTTGTCTGAAAGTGGCTGTATGACATAGTAGTGGGACTTTTCCAGTAGGAGACATACCACAGTAGACTGCAGTGTTGGGTGTATAGACATACAGCAGATTCTGTCATGGCACACAGGGACATAACCATTATTGCTACAATCTTGATGATACCCACACATGTATTGTATTAATAGGCTTCAGGATATGACGTGTGAGGGGTGGTGGATACTGCAACCCATTTTGGTTGGGCAGGGTCTGAAAATAGTGGATGTCCACATGTCTGGTCCTGTGATGTGTTCCCTTCTTGTTGACTTTCAGGAATGATGTATCACAAGAGGCTCCCAGCATTTACAGCTGCAGAAAATAATGTTATCCTGGATGGCCTCAGACTGTATCACCACATTCTGCTGTCCAGAAGTCACCAAAATTGTGACCAACGTGCATCACTGTGGGCTGACATCATCATGGCAGTGAACCAAATTGCCCAACAGGACAGGACCTATGAGCAGGTTTGACACCGGACCACATATATGGTCAATGCTGAATGGCAAAGGGCAGCTGCTGTGGCCAGGAACCATGTTGCCACTGGTGGGGGGCATGCAACAGAACAACCACTCTTGGCCACACAGGAATTCTTGGTGAACCTAGGATCAGCCACCAGCCTCCAGCCATCCATCACCCCATACATCCTGGATGTGGGTGCCACAGCACCCACATCAGAGAAGCATCCAGGTAAGCTTACTGTGTTCATCAGGGTAATACCATATCAGTCATTGTGGAAGGCTCTGCATGTCAGTACATGGGTGTAAGATCTATCTGCATTGGGGGGCTTTGGTTTTAATGCAGAGTTGTGCACACATACTCAGAATGTCAGCAATGTAGGCAGTAACACATTAGCTACTGTACATGTGGATATACACAGATATTACCTTGTAACAATGCCACATTTGGTATTGCTGATAATACCTCTCACTCACATTTTCATAGGTACATCAGGTGTGGCCAGAGTACAAGGTCCTGTACCTGGTAAGTATGATACTGTTGTTTGACAGATCGTATATACCCTAAGAATGTTAAGGTCTGCCATGTTGACCTAGGCACAACTGTTATGCTTAGCCAGAGTAGAATAGTTGTATGTTCTATTTTGGAGCAGTTAACTGAAGTGCATAGAATAGGTAATCTCAGCGGTGTATTTGCAGGAACATTAACACATTTGCACTTATTGTTAAGAAGGACTAAGCAGCCTGCTATACAGGAGGCAATCACTCAAAGATGCCTGTTCACAGACAATAGGGAGATGGTACATACCTGAGGCAGTGATACTACAACCAGCACATTATGTTCAAAAAAGGTACACTGGGTTTTAGGTGTAGGTCTATCAGATACAGTGTCATATTGCTGATCTCACAGGTGCATTGTACTGGCAACGTTAACTGGATGTAGCTACAGTGCATGTTATAAAGGGCCTGTCTTGTCTGTGTATGTTGTGTGTTTGTGTGTTGTGCATGTGATCAGAAATATGATATTTATTCTGGTTCAAAAAGAGAAAAAAGAAAATGTATGTTTTTTACTATATTACTGCTTGAACCATTTATCTAAAAAGCACCTGTATAGGATTTTAATTCTTTCTTTGGACACAAGATAGTGCTACTGTATGGAAGAAAAGTTTATTTTATAAGGTTTTTAAGATGTATAAAACTAAACTGTACTTGTATTTATATTTATTTATATTTATATATTTATATCTATTAGAGTTTAGAGAAGGTATTGTGGATATTTTGATATTTATATATTTATATATGTATGTATATGTTTAGAACTGTTTTAAAGGACTGGTTTAAAGGAATTTAAAAAATAAGTTTTATAGGGTTGAACATCTATTAAGTACACGTGACCACATTAAGAATATACACCAATTGGATAGCAGTATTAATTAAGTGGAGGGTATTTTAGGGGAAGAATTGTAAAAGGTATGCATTTATGTTTCATCTGAGGAAGTCATTAGAGGACGAAAACGTATCTGCAGTGATAACAGCGTTTATGGTTTTATTCTGAAAAAAGTGCGTTTCAATAAAGCTTGTTCGTGTGGAAAATACCAGTGGAGTCGTGCCTTGGTGGAATTGCTCTATTTTCTTTTGGTATCAGAAATATGATATGGTATTTGTAATGCAGTTGTGGCTCCTCATACGTATGTGTCTGTATGGATTACCATACATAATAGTTCAGGAAGTAATGCCCTGATTTTGCCTTCCTCCTCACAGGTAAACGTGGTAATTGTGCCTGACCCCTGCCAACCTGATGTCAGTGTCTCATCAGACTCTGATGATGATGGTGAACCATAATGAGGCACAGGTGGGGTTGTTGGGAGCTGAATCTGTCCCAGAGGGTGACATCCCACTTCCTTCCCCATTGTCCCCCCACATAGTCAGTATGCCCACACATATGCAGTCCCCTGATATCGGACCATCAGAGGCTAGTGACATTGAAAAGGACAGTGTGGCAACTATGGCATCAGTGATTTTAGACACTGGCCATAGCCAGAGTGCTGGCAAGGTCCCACACAGAAAGATTGACAGTGGTGCTCAAAGTAGGACTACTGCCCATCCACCACCTGTCATAGGTGTCACATCATGGGTCACTTGCCACATGTTTCATTCTGTCATGGAAGTACAGGCATGTTCCAAATGCAACACCAGATAGATGCTCAGGATTATGGATGCAGCACAGTCTGACATCCATGACTGCCTCCACCACATTGGTGATGCCATGGATCAGTTCACTGATGTAGTGGACAGACAGTGGGCTGAGACAGTGTCAGTCTTTCAGCAGACAATGTCTGTGCTGGAACATCTAGTTGGAGTAGGGCATTGGACACATGGATGTACGTCAGCAACACCATCTGCTGAGACTCCACGTGGCCATGCACACTCACACTCCCGTAGTGGCAGTACCTCCAGCACTACAGAAGTAAGTGTGCTGTCAACACCACAATGTGGCAGGCCATGGGCACGTGGTCCTGGGTGGTCCTATGGGGGAAATGGATCCAGCAGACAGCAGTCACCATCAACTACTAGCACCGCATCTGACCCTGGGCATGGTGGTGCCAGTGCTACTCTTGGCAGAGCCAGTTCCTGTGTTCATGGCCAGAGAAGATGAACTGTCCACTCTGCCATGTATGGTCCACAGCTGTGCAATATGCACATGCGTAGGGCTAGCACTGGGCTTGACTGTGTACACATAAACCCTCAAACATCACTGTCACATGCAGGTCACCAACAGACATACACGGCACTTCTCTATGACCCATCTAACCAGCACCCTTTTCTGAATCACACACATGCTGTCAACTTTTTGGCACAGCCTAGGCCTCTGGCACCTCAACACCACACCCTGTGCATGTGATGATACATGTGCCACATCTCTGCCATCCATGTCATCAATGCAGGGACATGCAAATATGTGAGAAAATACTAGACAGGAAACAGCTAGGATAAATACTCCACCAAGGTGCAAATGCAAATATGTGTCTGATGCACAGGGTGACTACATTACTTTACATGTTGTGTAGTGTGGTATTATGCAGTGGCAGGTGTTGTGAGCCATGACAGGTGCTGTATGCTGGCATTTGTCATTACTACACATCAAACTTTGTATATCTTTGTTGCATGATGTTACACTGACGGTAGTGTTACAGAATGGCAGGTGTCTCACAGACCTGTGTATTTTTCTATTCCAGGAGTCTGAATTGCTAAGCTATAAAGACTTGGTGGCAATACAGTGGCACAGGATGGCATGGCAGCACAGGAGAAATATGACACTGGCAAGGTACATCTGTATACATGCGTGGTTACCTAGGTGCATATATATGTCGAACAGTCTGTCAGGGGTAATGGGCGCAGTCAGCATAATCATGCATGCATACCCTGTGGCAAGGTCTGCTACCCTTGATACGTGTCACCTGGATGTTCCATACATACAAATGTAGGTGGTGGGATGCCTATGTAGATGTGGGTTATTTGGGGTCAGAAGCTAGTCACAGTGCAGTAAAATGCATGCTCATTGCACATAAGTAGCCCATATGGCCATATATGTACTGCTGCAAGGGAATATATTTGTACACACACACACACACACACACACACACACACACACACACACACACACACACACACACACGCTTGGGTTATGTGAGATTAGAACCCCTACTTATCTAGTAGCACACACTAAAGAACTGCTTAGTCAGCTTTCTGCTGTATACCTGCAATCAACTGCATTACTAGCTAAGTACAAATTTGCAGTCTTAAAGATTGTACTGCATTTTATTTATCTATTTAATTGTTTAATTGAATATTGTGGTCTGTGTCTCTCTGCAGTTATTTAATTTCTATTTATTTGTTTAATAGAATACTGTGGTCTCTTCCTCTCTCTCTCTCTCTCTCTCTCTCTCTGCAGTAAGTGGGGGTTATTGTGTTTCACTTTATTGATATTCAGTGTTAAACTCTTAGCCTAGAGAGTTTCTCTGTATTTATAAGTGTTAGTCACTTATCTTTGAATTTATTACTGCTCAATATCTGAGTTGTTTGGCCTTCTATACCCTCAATCAACTGCATTACTAGCTGAGTTTAGTACAAACTTGCAGTGTTAAAGATTGTACTGCATTTTATTTTTCTGTCTATTTAATTGTTTCATTGAATATTGTGGTCTGTGTCTCCCTGCACTTATTTATTTTTATATTTATTTGTTTCATAGAATACCGTGGTCTCTCTCTCTCTCTCTCTTTCTTTCTGCAGTAAGTGGGGGTTATTGTTTTTCACTTCATGGATATTCAGTGTTAAACTCTTTCCCTAGAGGGTTTCTCTGTATTTATAAGTGTTAGTCACATATCTTTGAATTTATTACTGCTCAATATTTGAGTTGTTTGGCTTTTTGCTATATATCTACAATCAACTGCATTACTAGCTGAGTTAAGTACAAACTTGCAGTGTTAAAGATTGTACTGCATTTTATTTTTCTGTCTATTTAATTGTTTTATTGAATACTGTGGTCTGTGTCTCCCAGTAGTTATTTATTTTTCTATTTATTTGCTTCATAGAATACAGTGGTCTCTCTCACTCTATCTCTTTTTCTTTGCATTTAAATGTATCAATTTTTAAATGGCTCTGTTTGTCTGAGGAAGTTTGAACTTGTTTCGGACAAAAAGTTTGTGTTATTAAAACAAGCAGCTTAACATTTTCTAAGTGCAGCTTCCTTTTCTTTGCACTGGATGCCTTTAAGTGTGTTTTGTGAGTATGGTGCTTTTTTTGTTTCTTTTAATAGTTGCATGACTGCTGAATCATACAGCAATGCACTGTACGAACAAGTACACAAATGCATGGATCTCACCATACCCAATAGAACCCAGACGCTGTCCTCCTAAAATAGGA